>NC_090446.1:1489954812-1490274014 GCF_031143425.1 Pleurodeles waltl | reverse complement strand
TACCTCCATTGAAGCCTATGTGTCTTGGGCACCTCTTTGACCTCTGCACCTGACCGGCCCTGAGCTGTTGGTGTGGTGACTTTGGGGTTGCTCTGAACCCCCAACGGTGGGCTACCTTGGACCCCAATTTGAACCCCATAGGTGGTTTACTTACCTGCAAGAACTAACCTTACTTTACCTCCCCCAGGAACTGTGAAAATTGCACTGTGTCCACTTTTAAAACAGCTAAATGTGTTTTATGTAAAATGTATATATGCTGTTGTGATTATTCAAAGTTCCTAGAGTACTTACCTGCAATACCTTTCAAATTAGATATTACATGTAGAATTTGAACCTGTGGTTCTTAAAATAAACTAAGAAAATATATTTTTCTATACAAAAACCTATTGGCTTGGAATTGTCTCTGAGTGTGTGTTCCTCATTTATTGCCTGTGTGTATGTACAACAAATGCTTAACACTACTCCTTTTATAAGCCTACTGCTCGACCACACTACCACAAAATAGAGCATTAGTATTATCTCTTTTTGCCACTATCTGTTAGGGTTTGTGCATAGCAAAGAGCATGTCCCCTCTCACTGCACTAGTGGGTTCTGTAATAGCTCCCTTTTAAACTTACTATTGAAAGCCTTTCTTGTTATCTCACCTTCCCCCCCCCAGGCTTCTGTGTATGTTGTTTAATATGCTGTTTTGTTTACACATTGGGCCTTGCTCTTACCAAGGCTTCTTTAAAACACTCCTCCCTAGGCCATGTGTTAATTCAACTCATTTGTATAATAACTGAAACTCTGCACACCTTTCCAGAACATGTGCAGCATGTGAGGACCACACCCAGCTCTTCAAACCACACCCAGCTCTGCACACCTTTCAAGAACATGTGCAGCATGTGAGGACCACACCCAGCCCTTCAAACCACACCCAGCTCTTCGAACCACACCCAGCCCTGTCTATAAAAGGCAGCCCCCGAACCTCACCCAGTACTTGTGCTCGTCTACCTCCCGCTTACCTGAAACCAGATCCCTCGGCGCTGGCACTCCTGCTCTCTACAGACTTTCATTGGCTTCAATGGGTGCAGCTGCTGGCTCTTCCTTCCTCCGGTTTCCGGTTCCTCCTTGCCTCAGCCTCTCTCCTACAAGCAACCTGCAAAAGAGAAAGAAGACAAGGTTAGACTGATCAGTATCTCTTGCCAGCAACAAGTAAGTGCAAAACTTTTATTACCTGAAAGAACTTTGACAACAATTTCTGGATTCGTGTATAGACAATTTGAAACAAGATACCTTCCACGAACATTGTGATTCAAACTCTTTGTTACAAGAATACTTTATGGAACTTTTAAGAATCGAACAGTGGAAACCATTAACAGCAAGACAAACAGTAAATCAAGGACTTGCACAAATTACATGCTGTATTTTGATGTAAAAGTACAGTATTTGTTTTATAAAAGATTCTGGAAATTTGGGAAAAGTGAGTCTGCTATTGGGAGTTTAGGCTTTAGTTATATTAAGATGAATGTTTGATATTGGTAATTCTGATAACGGTATTTGTTTAATGTTTTAGAAGCTTTACAGCAATAGAAAGCACATCCCAGAGCAGTAACACATTCCAAACCTGGAAACTAGAGACCAGGATCCAAGAGGTACTTTTAGAAGAGGATTTCTAATTAAAAAAAGGGATAGTCAGGAACCCATTTAGGAATAGGTTGTACTTATCTGTTCTTTGTTTATGTTTCATTAGGCCCCAGTTTCTACAGAAGTCAGAAAGGGCCGCAGATTTGTGCAGCACTTCAACAGTGGAAACGCAAGAACGGTGTTGTCTCTCTTTTTTATTTTATCCACTTCCCCCCTTCCCTTGAGCTTCTGTTCTTAGTGCACTGTTTTAAAAACTAGTGTGCTGGAACAAGCAGTTTCAGGGTGGGGTCAGATTGTCTTCAACCTCCATCAGAACTGAACAAGGACTCAGGTGAGCTGGGCTTTGACAGAAGCACAAGCCTTAAAAAAAATATATATTTCAGTTCTGGTGGACGATGAATACCGGGGAAGTAATAGAGGGCACTGACGTCACGGATATGGCGCAGGCCCTAAATGAGGACTTGGCTCATAATGAATCAGTGTCTGGCATCTTGCAACATATGCAACAGGAAATAGAGAGATTAAAGATGGAGAATACCTCTTTAAAACAGGATTTAAGCAGGTATAAATTTAGGGGATCTCAGTGGAACACAGCTTTTACGCCTTTGTTGAAAACCTCCTCAGAGACAGGGGCGCCATCAAAACATACAACTTTGCCTCCCCCAGTTGAGGTTACTGTTAATGTTCCTAATGCTGTGCCCTTAGCAGCACCTGAACGTTTCCATGGAGATAGTAACAAATTCCATGTTTTTATCAATCAATGTCAATTACACTTCGTTTGTAAGCCACAACAATTCCCTACTGATGCTACGAAAGTGGCATTCGTCTTGTCTTATTTGGGTGGCACAGCAGCCAATTGGTCAATTCCTTTCGTGGAGAGAGATGATCCCATCCTCCATAATTGGAATCAATTTAAACGTACCATGACCAGCCTTTTTGCAAAACACACTTTCATGCAGGCAAGTGATAATGAGCTTTTAAATCTTAAACAAGGTAACAAGGATTTATTGACCTATCTCACTAGTTTTAATCGTTTACTCACCGAGACACAGTGGCCAGAAGAAAAGCGTGTCTCCCTTTTTTATAAAGGTTTGAGAGACGAGTTAAAAGACGCGCTGGCTCATATCGTTGATTTGCCAAAAGACTATCCGGACTTTGTAGATTTAGTTGTGAAATTAGAACATAGACTAGGAGAAAGAAAGGGAGATAAATACAAACTGGAATCACGGTTAACTTTTATTAGACACGAGAAGAAAGACTCAGATAATAAACTCCCTGAGCCTATGCAAATAGGGACACTCAGAGGTCCACTCACATCAGAGGAAAAAGAAAGAAGGAGAAAACTTCAATTATGTTTATATTGTGGCAGGGCAGGTCACTTTGCCAGAGAATGTCCAGTAAAGCCTAAAACTCCACGAAAGGGTGCTGTTTCCTCCACCTCCTCAACTGAATCGGGAAACGATTAAGCTCGACAAGGGGAGAGGTTACTTGTTCGAGAAAACATCTTAATCAAACCTCTAATGCTGCAGCCTTCATGGTACCGCACAAACCTAGACATTTCATAATTCAGGTTGTTTTAATTGTTACTACCCAAGTGAGGCATTCTCTCCCTGTCCTACTGGACTCAGGCGCAACAGGAAATTTTGTGGATAATAAGTTAGCTGAAAATTTAGGACTTCCTATGTGCCTAAAGCCTTGTCCAGAAGCAGTATGTGCAGTGGATGGGTCAGAATTGACCTCTGGATTAATCACAGAACAAACAAGTCCACTTGTTATGGTCTGTCAGAACGGGCACACAGAGGTGATTAGCTTTGATCTGATAGATACTCCTAATTTTGGTTTGATTCTCGGGGTACCCTGGTTAACAACTCATAACCCAAAAATTGATTGGGTGAATAGAACTGTTACTTTGGATTCCTCTTTCTGTAGAACCAATTGCTATCAAGAAGCAGGTACAGAACAGAGCACAGTATTACACTATGCTAGTCTTACACAAGATGAACCAACTCTCCCTCCTGAATATTCTGACTTTAAAGACGTCTTTGATCCAGTAAAGGCTAGTGTGCTGCCCCCACATCGGTCTTATGACTGTCGTATAGATCTTATCCCAGGGGCCCCTTTACCTAATAACAGAGTATATGCTTTGACTGACGAAGAAACCAAATACTTAAGAACCTACCTAGATGACCTACTACAGTCTGGGTTCATCCGTCATTCCACATCTCCGGTGTCATCTCCACTCTTTTTTATCCCGAAGCCGGATAAATCCCTGCGCGCGTGTATCGATTATAGAGGACTAAATAAGGCTACAATAAAGAATAAATATCCTCTTCCTCTAATACCTGTGTTGTTGGATCAGTTAAGACATTCTACTGTATACACTAAACTAGATCTGCGGGGAGCTTACCACCTGGTCCGAGTAAAAGAGGGGGATGAGTGGAAGACAGCTTTCAAGACAAAGTTTGGTTTATTTGAGTACACAGTAATGCCTTTTGGGTTATGTAATGCCCCTGCGGCCTTTCAGTTCTTTATAAATGAGGTCCTACACGAATTCCTGGACGTTTGTGTCATAGTATACATAGACGACATCCTCATTTACTCTAAGAACTCAGAAGAACATACCCAACATGTTCGTGCAGTATTATCAAAGTTAAAAGAAAATCATCTTTTTGCTAAGTTAGAAAAGTGTACTTTTAATGTCAGCAAGGTGGACTTTTTAGGATACTGCCTGTCACCTCAAGGAATAACTATGGATGTAAAGAAAATCAGTGCTATTGCTGATTGGCCAGAACCATCCTCTGTAAAAGATATTCAGAAATTTCTGGGTTTCGCCAATTTTTATAGGAGGTTTATTGCACATTTTGCAGACATTGCGGCCCCAATAACTACCTTGTTGCGGAAAGGGCAACGATTTCTTTGGACTGATGAGGCGGCACACGCCTTTCAACTCCTAGAACAAAAATTCACTTCAGCCCCAATTCTGAAACATCCTGATCCTGACTTGCCCTTTTTTGTTGAAGCGGATGCTTCACAAGTAGCTTTAGGAGGAGTTCTCTCTCAACGAGATGCAGTAGATGGCCAGTTACATCCTATAGCCTTCTATTCCAAAAAGTTATTACCAGCTGAACAAAATTACACTGTGGCTGAAAGGGAACTACTAGCTATCAAAGTAGCCTTTTCAGAATGGAGGCACCATTTAATGGGAGCCAAGTACCCAGTTACAATCTTTTCTGACCATAGGAATCTACAGTTTTTTGGATCACTTAAAGCACTAACACCACGTCAGATGCGCTGGTTAAATTTTTTTAGCACATTTGACTTTGTAATAACCTATAGACCAGGTGCACAACAAATTCAATCTGATGTGTTATCTAGATACGGACATACCTCAGACATGAAACAAGATAAAATAGGAGAACCCATTATTCCTCCCCAAAAGTTTTTGGCACCAGTACAACAGAAGGATTTCATCACAGATCTATATAATGCACACATGCAAATAGCACCTCAGGATTGGTTAAAGGATTCCCATAACACAATACAATGAGGTTTATTGTATCATGACAACATGCTGTTAGTGCCCACCTCTGAATTACAAACACAGGTGATAATGTGGCATCACGCCTCACCGTTGGCAGGTCATCCTGGTTGGGTAAAAACCCTGGAAAATGTGCAAAAACACTTTTGGTGGGACACTATAAGAAAGGACATTAAGCAATTTGTCACTACCTGTCCAATTTGTGCAAGACATAAATCTTCTCATAAGGCCCCTGACGGCTTGTTAATACCAATGCCAACACCCAAACAACCTTGGCACACTGTGAGCGTAGACTTTATTGTAGGTTTACCACCTGTAAAATCTTTCACAACAGTGTTGGTTATAGTGGATTTTTTATCTAAAATGGTACATTTTGTACCATTACGGAAATTACCCACGGCGGCCGAATTTGCCGATATTTTTATAAGGGAAATTGTGCGTTTACATGGTTTGCCAAGCAAAGTGGTGTCAGACCGAGGGAGCCAGTTCAACTCTAGATTTTGGAAAAAATTATGTGAAAAACTGAAAATAGATGTGGCATTATCCACCGCTTTCCACCCAGAGACAGATGGACAGACTGAACGACTGAACCAAACCTTACTTCAAACGCTACGTTGTTTATTGGCTGATTATTCTAGTGAATGGTTGGAAGCTCTCCCTGTAGCGGAGTTTGTTTATAATAATACTGAGCATTCAGCTCTACTTTGCTCACCATTCTATTTCTTGCAGGGGTATCATCCAAGAGCTATACCCATTTTGTTAGAAGATTCCCTGTTACCTACAGTAACGGATAGACTAAAGAGGTTAGGTGACATACAAGACAAAGCCAGGAAACATTTATTAAAGTACAAGGAAAGCATGAAAAGGCAAGCAGACAAACACAGATCTGAGGCCCCAATGTATAAAATTGGTGACAAGGTATGGCTCTCCACAAAGAACCTAAACATAGAGGGATCCCGAAAGCTGCAACCACGTTTCATTGGACCCTTTAGTATAACTGCCATAGTAAACCCGGTAACAGTAAAATTAGATTTACCAAAAGAATATCCAGTACATACTACATTCCATGTGTCCTTGCTTAAGCCGTACAACCCAAAAACCCGACCTGAACCACCACCTCCACCCATACCAATTAAGGGAAATCTAGAATATGAAGTGAAAAGCATAAAAGACTCAAAAAGAATTAGTGGACGTCTGTTTTATTTAGTAGAATGGAAAGGATATGATGAATCTGAGAATTCATGGGAACCAGCATCATATGTACATGCCCCACAGCTGATTAGACGGTTTTATTTAAAAAATCCAGGAAAACCCCGTCCTGTAGGAGGGCCTTTGAGGGGGGCAACTGTTAGGGTTTGTGCACAGCAAAGAGCATGTCCCCTCTCACTGCACTAGTGGGTTCTGTAATAGCTCCCTTTTAAACTTACTATTGAAAGCCTTTCTTGTTATCTCACCTTCCCCCCCCCCGAGGCTTCTGTGTATGTTGTTTAATATGCTGTTTTGTTTACACATTGGGCCTTGCTCTTACCAAGGCTTCTTTAAAACACTCCTCCCTAGGCCATGTGTTAATTCAACTCATTTGTATAATAACTGAAACTCTGCACACCTTTCAAGAACATGTGCAGCATGCGAGGACCACACCCAGCTCTTCAAACCACACCCAGCTCTGCACACCTTTCAAGAACATGTGCAGCATGTGAGGACCACACCCAGCCCTTCAAACCACACCCAGCTCTTCGAACCACACCCAGCCCTGTCTATAAAAGGCAGCCCCCGAACCTCACCCAGTGCTTGTGCTCGTCTACCTCCCGCTTACCTGAAACCAGATCCCTCGGCGCTGGCACTCCTGCTCTCTACAGACTTTCATTGGCTTCAATGGGTGCAGCTGCTGGCTCTTCCTTCCTCCGGTTTCCGGTTCCTCCTTGCCTCAGCCTCTCTCCTACAAGCAACCTGCAAAAGAGAAAGAAGACAAGGTTAGACTGATCAGTATCTCTTGCCAGCAACAAGTAAGTGCAAAACTTTTATTACCTGAAAGAACTTTGACAACAATTTCTGGATTCGTGTATAGACAATTTGAAACAAGATACCTTCCACGAACATTGTGATTCAAACTCTTTGTTACAAGAATACTTTATGGAACTTTTAAGAATCGAACAGTGGAAACCATTAACAGCAAGACAAACAGTAAATCAAGGACTTGCACAAATTACATGCTGTATTTTGATGTAAAAGTACAGTATTTGTTTTATAAAAGATTCTGGAAATTTGGGAAAAGTGAGTCTGCTATTGGGAGTTTAGGCTTTAGTTATATTAAGATGAATGTTTGATATTGGTAATTCTGATAACGGTATTTGTTTAATGTTTTAGAAGCTTTACAGCAATAGAAAGCACATCCCAGAGCAGTAACACATTCCAAACCTGGAAACTAGAGACCAGGATCCAAGAGGTACTTTTAGAAGAGAATTTCTAATAAAAAAAGGGATAGTCAGGAACCCATTTAGGAATAGGTTGTACTTATCTGTTCTTTGTTTATGTTTCATTAGGCACCAGTTTCTACAGAAGTCAGAAAGGGCCGCAGATTTGTGCAGCACTTCAACAGTGGAAACGCAAGAACGGTGTTGTCTCTCTTTTTTATTTTATCCACTTCCCCCCTTCCCTTGAGCTTCTGTTCTTAGTACACTGTTTTAAAAACTAGTGTGCTGGAACAAGCAGTTTCAGGGTGGGGTCGGATTGTCTTCAACCTCCATCAGAACTGAACAAGGACTCAGGTGAGCTGGGCTTTGACAGAATCTTACCTCTAAGGGGAACCCTTGGACTCTGTGCATGTTATTTCTTACTTTGAAATAACACATACAGAGCCAACTTCCTACAATGTTCTTCAGTCTTCTCATTTGACCTGCACACAGGGCATACACTTCCTTCATACACAGTTGGAAGCCCCCACTTAGATGTAAATGATGCCTCATGGAAGAGTGCCATACCTGAATTGCAGGTACAGCTTCCTCGCTTGGGGAGGTCCTATCCCATTTAAAAAGCACTCAAATTTGAATTCATCCTTGAGTAAGAGAAATGTGTTGTGAGGGTCACATGTGAGGCATACACAAGCGACTGCTGTCCATAGGTTTGCCTGTACTTCACTTTCAAGAGCAATTCACTAGTTGAAGAGACTTTCCAGGGATTAGTCCAAAGTTTATGAGAGCCCATCTTTGCCAGGGTCTGCTTTACATATCTAACCCAGGGAATAATTCCTGATCCAGAAGTGGCCAGGAGTTCCTTCAGCTACCTCCAATAGGTCCTAAGCTCTTCTGTTGACCAAATGTGCTTTCAAAATAATATAGGCCCGACACTTACCACCTCTGAGATTGGCCTGACATTCAGGTCCAACCTAAAGGGAGTCAAAGAAGTACTAATGGGGAGCCCTGTCAGCTGCAGCAGAAAGCAATTTTCCACAGCTTGCAGATTCCACGTGGCCTTGTGTCCCCACAGATCAGCTCCATAAAGAGATGACCCGAGCATCCGCTGTTTGTAAACTTTAAGGACTCTGGACAGTGGATGAAAGCAAGACCTATTCCATGCTCTAATCAGGGCCCCTGTGTTCTGCATCAATCTAAGCTTTGATTTTTCTATATGGCAGGACTAGTCGAATGTCAGTACTCAAGTATTTGAACTTGCTCCAAGGGGATACCTTGCAGCTTTGGCTTTGATCTCATACTGGGACACAGATTTAAAACCATATATTTAGTTTTGGCAACATTTATTTCGAGTCCCCTCTGGGCACAGAAACTAACAAAACAATCTAAGATCTTCTGGAGCCCCATCGGTGATTAGGATAATAGTAGAGTGTTGTCTGTAAACATCAGGGCCAAAGCCTTGGTATTTGCCAGGCATGGTGAATCTCCATCACAATCATTCAGTAAAGATATTAAGACATTGACATATAATGTAAAAAGAGTTGGAGCCAGGACACAACCGTTCCTTACTCCTTTACTGACAGGGAAGGTTTCGGTCATCTCGCCATGCTTCCCACAACTGACTTGAGCATAGTTGTGGCTATAAAGCTTTATTATGACAGCCAGAAGATCTCCGGTGACCCCCATGTCTGCCAAAACAGGCCAAAACATTTCCCTGGCTACCAGATCTGAGGCAGAAAATAAATCAACAAAAGCAACATAAAGTCGGCCACCTCCCAGTGTCACTATTTTCCAGTAGATGAGTTGAAGTCGGAATGCCTGGTCTATCGTACTAATGTGTTCCCTGAATCCTCTATGGAGGGGAGATAATATTGCTCTACCCCCAAAATAGGTTAGCAACTGCTCCAGACTAACTCTACTAAATAACTTTTGGGAGCAGTCAATGAAACTGATTGGCCTGTAGTTACAGGGGTTCAATAAAGACCCTTCTTGTGGACTGTGACTATCTCAGCCCCCGCCCAAGTTGATGGCAATGGGGCCCCAAACAGTATGACATTGAATACAATTACAAAATAACCCTTGTACTCTTGTACAGGTCTCCTGGGATTTTTTCAGGGACTTTATTAGAAACAATCTTCAGCAAAGTTTGCCATACCGCGTGCAGTGTTATTGGCACGATTTCCAATTGTGGCTCCTCTCTGTTTGCCCAAACTAGATCTACTTGCACCCTTGATGGTGCCTCAATGCCCTCAGTACTATTGGGGAGATACAATCTGGAAAAGTGAGGGACCCAAGCAATAGCACAGAGGGTCACCTCCACCGGGCAGTGACCTTCATTGATCCCATAGCAAGGAGGTTGGAGAAGGCTCGTTGGTCACACTCACTAACTGCATTGAGTAAGCCTTCCCACAGCCTCCTATCGCAATCTTTCTTGGAATCACTGAGGCGCCTCTTACATGCTGCTCTTTTCTATTTTATTTACCCCCTTTAGTTGAGATCGTAGAGCTATCATGAGGGCTACCCTAGCTGACAATTTATTGTGGATGGTGCTTACTCGTTCTAGCTGGTCACCCTATATCTTGACCCACTTCAGGGACTGTAGCTGCTCAATGCTATGTCCAAGAAGCCTATACAGTATATTCCATGCAGCTGTTGATTAGATGTAGCCATAGTGGCCCATTTAACAGAACGTTTGTTGCTAAAAGTTTGCAGCCTGTGATGAAAGGGTTCATCCGCGCTACTCCTCTCGGCCACTGAGAGTTCTACGACAAGGGCCAATGCACTAAGGTCCCTACCCCTTCTGTCAAGTACCATCATGTCTCTTATATACTGGCAACGCCTTACCTCCGTCCGATTACAAGTATGTTTCCCCTCTTTGTCTGAGTGTGTCCTACCATTTGTTGACCGCAAGCCCTGGTTCAGCGCCAGGGCATTCACTTGCAATGCCAGGTGGACCACTTCTCAATCGGTGGTGACTCCAGAGGGGGGATCAACAACGCAGCATCATCAGCTTCAGTTAGGGGAATTGGGCAAGCGTCCAGGGGTTCGAACTGACAATTTGAGTCCCCAACCACCAGCTTCATTACTCCCCCCTGAGCCAAAGACTTTCAAGCAAACTTTTAAAATGTTAACTTGATTTGTAATCTCACGTGTACAATAATTTACATTTTTTACAGTAAGGGTAAAGGATGAGGGCATAAACATTGTATTTAGTGTGAGAGTTACATACCATAAATGTGGTAGGCAAAAATGTTAGAGCCAATAATTAAAAGTCAGAGCTTTGTGCAGGGCGTCGCCCTATAATCACAATGGAATATGAACTATAGTTTAGTTTAGTTTTATGAGTTTATAGCGCATAGCTACCCTAGGGCATCCCAGCGCTAACTATTCACTAGTAATTCACTAGTAATAAAAACTTCAACAAGATGAGACATTCAAACGTAGGAGTAAACTTACAGGAGTACATTTCTGACTGTATTTAAGAGTGGGACTTGTGCTGAGACCTTCCACCTGCCTGGGTAAGGTTTCAAATCTTATGAGCCCAAAAAAGAATTTAATCTTTCCGACGGCAAGATGAACTATGAAACCGTACATCTGCAATGGTAAACACTTCATAAAAGAAGTATTACAATTGCTGCTTGTTCCGGAGGGCCCTGACTAGAGGGAGTAAAGCAAGCGAATAATGTACTGAACTGTTTTAAACCCCTCCACCCGGAAGTCGTTTTCCCTGTTTAACTCTGCTGTTTTCAAGGTGGACCGAACATGTCCTCTCTACAGTAATTAATTGTGGCAGAAGAGCCTCCGGAACAGGCCCAGCACTCAGCTCTGCTCTAGGAAACGAGTTGTTTTTCTTCAAGATAATTTGAAATCCAGAATCTAAAGGTATTCCCGTGAAATCTGAGATTCCAGCACTGCGGGATCTGGATTTATTTGCGCTGTTGGCTGCAGGGTGACTGTTTAGATTGGCATTTTGCAAGCTTTGCAGTTTCACAATTTCGTGGCACTCGCTGCCTTTCATAAGAGGCCGGAGGAGGGCCAGCTCTCCCAGCCCTGTTGGCCCAGTCCAGCCACCATCAACAGCTGTGATCGGGACACATGAATCGTTTGCTCATGTTGTCTTCTGAGTGGCCCCCGAACAGTTGGGTGTCATTGGACTATGGGCCAGATTTACAAGGCCCTAGTGCCACCTTGCGCCACATTAGTGTCATTTGTTTTACGCTAATGTGGCTCAAAGAGGCAATTTTCAGTGCACTATATTTACAATGTGGTGCAATGCATACATTGGGCCACTTAGCAATCCCTTGCGCCACATTATGCCTTTGTCAGGCAATGTATGCAAGGGGGCATTCTGGCATTAGGAGGCCCCCATTTTTGGAGCCATTTTTAAGGCCTGCTCAGAGCAGGCTTTAAAATGACGCACCCATTGAAATCAATAGGCCTTTGTGCTTTGCTACTAGCATCAACATTTTGTATCAAAAATATTAACACTATTTTTCTAACGACCGCCATGGTGCACCGTATTGTAAATACGGCACGCACATGGTGTCATTAGGTGGAGCAAGGGCGACGGAAGAAAAGTGGCACGTCAGTACTGATGCATCACTTTCTTGTAAATCTGTATCAAGGACTAGCTGTCAGCAAATGGTACCGCAGGCTAGTAATGCTATGGTAGACATTGATTTTTCCATTTACATTATTAGAAAATAGGGAGGACGAGACTTCCTAACATTTTGTACTCTCATTCCCTCACAAAAGTGACACAAACTGACAGAAAATATTTCTTTGGAATTGGCTTTCCGGGTGAAAAACTGAATTTGCAATGAAAGTGACCCTTTTGAGTTCCTTTGTGTTAAGGGGGTGTACCATGGCTGGTCCCATGCAACCACCTTTGATTTTTGACATAAAGCCCTAGGGCCAGATGTACGTAGCTTTTTTCTTGTCGCAAACGGCCCGATTTGCAGAATTGCAATTAGGAAGGGGCGTTCCCTTCCTAATTGCGAGTCACAGTGCGATGTATGATTGTTTTGTGACTATGAATGCGGTCAGAAAACAATCGCAGTTAGCACCAATTTCAAATTGGTGCTAACACATTTGCAAACAGGAAGAGGTCCCCGTGGCGCACCTTCCCCTTTGTGAATGGTAGTGAAAATATTTTTTCGGATCAGGCAGTGATCCAATGGACCACTGCCTGCCCTGAAAAAATGAAAAGAAAACTTTTCATTTTTGTTTTTGAAATGCACAGCGTTTTCCTTTAAGCAAAACTGGCTGCATTTTAAAAAAAGCTGCTTTATTTAAAAGCAGTCACAGACATGGTGGTCTGCTGCCCCAGCAGGTAACCATTCCTGTGAGTGCAGCCATTTCCAATGGGGTTGCAAATGACCTACCTCATGAATATTAATGAGGTAGGTCATTTGCGACCCCTTTGGGAATCACAAACAGTGTGAGGTACCCTGTTGTACAAATAGTTTTGCGACTAGTAATATGTGACTTGCAAATAAGTCACAAATTGCGAGTCACAAAACACTGGGTCGTACATCTGGCCCCTAGTTACTAACATTTGGAGATAGGGCTTTACGTCACAAAATAACACCTCTTTGAAGCTGGGATTAAAAAGCAGAAAAATATTTTTATTTCTCAAAACCTTTTGACTTGCCATGTGTGCTGTAGTATACCACACACTTCCAAAGTAGGGCACGTTTAAAGTTCATTTTAGCATAGTATTTTGTACTGGAATAGTACTGGAAGGGTACAAAACCTATGCTAGACATCACAAAGACACCTTTGCAGGGGTGTGCGTTGTGCTAGGCACACTGATTGTGTGCCAGCGATGGGTTAGAGAGCAGTAGATGTGGCTCTGTCCTGCTCTTTCCCTCTCAGCATCACACAACTTTAATTCCTGTACTGCACTGTGTGACAAGTTTGCAAATCTACCACCACCACAGATGCAGGTAGTGAAAGCCCCCCAAATCCCTCCTGCCCTTGCAGTCCTGGGAAATCCATCCGAGTAGGGAGATTAAAGGGTCTGTGGGATTTGGAAGCCCCTCTGTAGGATCAGTATGAATCCACATGAGGAGTTCCAGATGGAGTATCCACAGGGGATGAAAAGTGTCACTGCTCTGTACTCCATGGCTAGAGCTGGTTCAGCTACTGTGATTAGCATCAGATGTGCATTGCGCGTGAACGATGTATGATCTTGAAAGGCAGAGACTCTCTCTCACTCCATGGTGGGATGCTCTTAGCTCCGGTTGAAGGTGGGTGTGTGCTACACACAGAAATGTACGGTCCAACGTCTGGTTAAAATGCTTGTGAAGGTTATTAATGCACAGAAAGGTGCATCCTCCTCTCCTGGCATTTGAGTGATGGTTTAACTGATACCTTTAGCAGTTTCTTATGGAAATCTAGTTGTCAGACGATGGCACTCTTTATTCGGCATCAATGCAATAAAGGCTACCAACAACAATAGCATTTAAAATATCTTTTACGTGCCTTAAAAAAACAGCTTGGTTGTACACAGGTGTGTGTGTATATATATATATGTATATATATCTATATATATATATATATAGATATATATACATATATATATATATATACTGTATATATATCCATCCCAAGCCCGCAGCACATCATGCAATTGTATAGATTTGTCTCTAAACATTGCTCAAAGGATAAGAAATAATATTACAACCCTGAAAGGAACATATATTGTTGTTGCATCATTAAAAGGAGCGGTCAACTGCAGGTCTGTTCTGTGTCTACCTAAAATTAAGGTGCACAGTGCACTTTCCTGCAGTTAGATGAAATAGGGAAAAGAGAGGGGCCTTATGGGATAGTACAGCGCAGCAATTTAAAGTGCAAAATTAACATATTAGTCTTGAGCACGGAACGCGTCAGCGGAACATTCCCACACATTCTTTAATTGGATGGAACGTGCTCAAGACAGGCAAACTTTAGAGAGCCAGAACTAAGTAAAAATTTTAAAGTGTCAAGTCTCAACTTAGACTGAAATTAGAGATCAAGCAGGTAAGGAGGTAGGGAACTGACTGAGTTTGGGATACATCCTCATTCTACAAAAAATGGGTCCGCTGTGCATGGCGAGAGTAATATCGCATCTGATCTGAGTTGGTGCAGAGATACACAATGGACAGTACCAGTTCCTTCTTTAGAAGTTATTGGCATTTTTGTATCTTATGTAACTTTTATGATGCTCTGGGATTCTGCCCCTTGAAAAGCAGTTGCATTGGTGTTGGAATATGATTGGGGTTCACTCCTTCAAAAGTAACTGCATTCAGTGGGGTGGAGTGTGTGCCCGCCAGTAATGTCTACGCGCTGTAATGGAAATATTTTCCATATTTTGTTGCAAAGCGTATAAACTTTATAATAAAGCAGCTAGTATGCGGATGAGAAAAACTAGCATTGTTGCAAAAATGAAGAAGAGAACAAATGCTGGGTCATGGCCCTTTTGCAAGTCAGCACACTGGAGAAACAGAAAAATATGCTTTAATATGAGAGCTACACAGCCAGTTCTTCGGCTCATGCTAACTTAAGGCTTATGGATTCTAATAAATGCAATCTTCGTATGTGTTAACATATTCAATTAATCAAAATACAAGTAATAATTTCTTCTTATTAATATTAGTATATGCGTACAATAATACTTCACGTTTAAAATAAATTTCAATGAATAATATTATTAATGCTGCATTGTTAAATATAAACATTTCACATCTAAAATAGATAATATTTAAACTACACTCTCTCAGAACCAATGCATCAGCTCCATTGTGCCAGTTTCCTTGAGCTGCCCTGCGGCCCCCTAACAACACCATGGTAGCACTGCATTTACAATACAGTGCACTATGGCGCTTGTTAGCACAACTGCCCCAAACTTTTGGGCACAGTTGTGGAGCTTTGCTGGACTGGCCCTAAATATTTTGGCACTAGTCCAGCAAAGCTTAGGGAGGCCCATAGGATATAGCACTAATGTGAGTTTTATGCCTGCCCTTGGCAGGTATTAAAAAAATGACGCTAGAATGGCACAGTGAAAACTTGTAGATTTTACTGTGGCATTTTTTGGGGGCCTCCCTCCAGGGGAACGCCTCCCTTGCATACATATACCTGGCACAGGGTGAGGGCCTGTTTAGCACCACCGTAGCATAAAAGAAAATTATGCTACCATGGCGCTAAGGGGCGCAGGGGTCTTGTAAATATGCCCCTACGTGTTTTTTGTCTTTTAGAAATGGGGCTCTGGTAATCGATGCATTGTTTTTACACAAAGTACCTGGGATGCATCAAAAGTAAAGTCACATGGATGAGCGTGCATCGGAAACATCAGCTATGTGTAGGATCCTTACTCGCAAGTGAGGACATGCATCTTTTCTTCTCCGGTCAGGTAGTCAATGCATCGTTTTTCTCTCCCAGAGAAGAGTGATGCATCGGGTTACGGATGGGCAGCGTCAGGTTCACTGTGGTTCTGACGCCCAGCGACAACACATGTAAAATTTCAGTCCTCGGAGGTGAAACGCGGTGCTTTGTGGGTGATGCGTCGATTTTGGCAGCTGCCAGCGGGTATTCCGTTGATTTTCCAGCCAGGATGCAGGTGGTGTATTAATTTTTCAGCCACACAGTAGGTGCTGTGTCAAGTTTTCTCCCTCATGACTCCTGTGCGTGCATTTCAGTCTTGGTTCCACCAGCTTCTCCTTTCAAGGTCCCTGGGACTGGATTGGGCACCAAAGAGAGTAAAACAAGTAGTATTTGGTCACGTAATGGTCTGCGCTGAAAACAGTAGTGTACACCTATCACTGCATGTCAATAACAAATATAAACCCTACCCACACCGCTGATCACAAATGTTAGAAATGGGGTCAGTTTGTACTCTGTCCAAGCAGGGACCCTCACTCTAGCCAGGGTAAGAGAGTTACACTCCTAAGACAACCCCTGCTTACCCCCTTTGTAGCTTGGCACAAGCAGTCAGGCTTCTCTCAAGGGCAATGTGTAAAGTATTTGTACCAACACGCACAGAAATACAGTGAAAACACCACAAAAGTCACACAACATCAGTTTAGAACAATTGCCAATATCTAGCTAAATCAAACAAGACAAAAATGACAAAAATCCAACATACACAAGCAAAGGTATGAAATTTTGAAATAAAAATAGTCTTTGTTTTTACACAAGTACCTGGACTGTGAGAAAAGTAAAGCCACACGGGCGAGCGTGCATCAGAAAAGTCAGCAATGCGTCGGTTCTTTACTCACAAGTGAGGCCGTGCATCGTTTCTTCTCCGGTCAGGTAAATGATGCGTCATTTTTCTCTCCTGCAGAAGAGAGATATGTCGATTTTCGGGCAGGCAACCTCAGTGCCGCCCAGGTTCACTGTATTTTTGATGCCCAGCAACGATGTATGCAAAATTCCGGCGCACTTTGGTGCAGAGCTATGCTGCGTGAGTGATGCGTCGATTTTGGAAGCTGCCAGCAGGTGCTGCATCACTTTTCTAGCCATGATGAAGGTGGTGCGTAGGTTTTTCATCTGCCTCAATTTCTCTCCTGCATGGCTCCTGTGAATGCATTTCAGTATTGGTTCCACCAGCTTCCCCTTTCAAGGGCCCAGGGACTGGATTGGGTACCACTTCGCAGGGTAGGAGTCTCAGCAAGAGAGTCCAGGTGCT
Organism: Pleurodeles waltl; assembly: GCF_031143425.1. Lineage (NCBI taxonomy): Eukaryota > Metazoa > Chordata > Amphibia > Caudata > Salamandridae > Pleurodeles > Pleurodeles waltl. The sequence continues at coordinate 1,490,256,772 of NC_090446.1, read as the reverse complement.
GGCAGCGGAAGTCTTTGATTGCGCTGAGACTTCCAAACATTGGGCAAACTCAATGCAAGCCCTTGGAGACACTTCACATGCAGGAAAACAGAGCAAAGTCCAGTCTTTGTCCTCTCAAAGGGAGAAGCAGCAACTCCAGGTTAACCCAGCAATGCACACTTACAGCCAACGGGTGGTACTCCTCCTCCATCTCTTCAGCTCTTCTCCTTGGCAGAGGTTCCTCCTGAGCCAGAAGTAATCTAAAACTCTGGTCTTTTGGGTCCTTTACTTATGCTCCTTTCTGCCTTGAAGTAGGCAAACTTCAAAGGAAAGTCTCCGTTGTTCACAAGATCCTGCCTTGCCCAGGCCTGGCCACAGACATACACCAGGGGGTTGGAGACTGCAGACAGGCACAGTCCTTTCATGTGTGTCACCTCCCCACTCTCGCCCAGGTGATTCATCAGGATATGCAGGCTACACCCCAGCTCCCTTTGTGTCACTGTCTAGAAGGAATTCACCAACAGCCCAACTGTCAGTCTGACCCAGACATAGATTTCACAAGCAGACAGAGGCACAGAGTGGTTAAGCAAGAAAATGCCCACTTTCTAAATGTGTCATTTTCAAACTGGAAGTCATCTAGATCCAGTTGGACAGAGCTGCTGTCATCACTGTGGGCCTCTTCTGTTGGTGGTGTGGACATGTGTGGACCCTCCTGTCCGGTGACATTGGGTAGGGGTCCTGCAGGGGTATAAAGGATGGTTATTACATCTGTGTGTGTCATGGTGTACAATGGGTGGGTGACCGTGTACCTCAGTGCTTGCATTCCTGTGTGGGACCTTGTGTGAGGATGTTTTAGGTGGTTGTATGGGTATGTGCAGTGGCCATGCTTTAGTGATGGGTGTCCATGCTTTGTTGTTGCATGCAGGGCTTGGTGTTGGGATGGGTGGTTTGTGATGTTGGGACATATGTGAGGAGTTGGGGTGCTGGGGGTGAAGGTGGGGGTATGTGATGGCATGCAGGTAGGGCGGGGGATGTAATAATTAAGATTTGTCTTACTAGAGTCCATTCCGCCACCAACTCCTGCGAGGCACTCAGGATACAGGAGTAGGTGATCTCTTCTTCATTACAAAGTATATATATTCAGTCCCAGCAGGATTGTGAGTTTATCTTGTGTGCCTGTAGCAAGGAATTAATTTCCCAGCAATTTCAGCTGAACATGTTCAGCCATTAAGTTGTGCCCTTACCCCAAAGCCAGGGATCTGAATTTATTGCCTGCACCAAGGGTGTAGTAATGAAAGAGAACAAACTGACTGTTCTTTCCCCTGAAAGGTTTGTTAGTAAAAAATAGAACAGTTTCTAATTGAGGTGGAGTAACCCCTTTCATAGGCCTGGGCCTTGGTACCACTGCAACTGATGAACTATTGATCGCTACGCCCCTGTCCCTGCCTGCCCGATGTGCCTTACCTGCACCAGTAGGTGTATCTATTCGTTCAGGCCCCAATGTGATCTCAGCCTCAGTTCTGGCTGCCCCTGATTTCCTTTCCTCCGTTTGGCACTCAGCACATGCCCCCTGCTCCCACTTCCCACTGCCAGAGTGCATGGTGGTTTAATCTCAGCTGGCATAAATACGGGGACAGGTTCCTGTGTGTGATGTCCTAGCAAGTACCTCTGGTCCTCCAAAATGACCAATTGATCGTCTGGTGGGTGGCTCATCAGAACGGGCTGCCACTTTGTAATTATTGACAAAGGATTTTGTCAGCACCCAAAAAGATGTGTGTTAAGATGCAATTCAGGATGTCACAAGGATGTCCCCTACTTCACTATATCTGTTGTGTGCTTGAAGGTGCAGTCCCTGGCGAAACTGTCAACTAAAAAGTTTGATTACGGAAAGGAGCTCTGTAGACCGCAGCTCACCCTTCCTCCACCTTGGTCATTACCTGATGATGCCACTTTTGATTTCATCTGCCATGTCATGTCAAGAGCGATCAACTTATGCTGAAAATCTAACCATAGCCTGGAAAAGTTTGGATTTTAGATCCCAGCTATACCATGCCTTAAATTTAAAGTGAAATATTGAAAGGGGAAATGTTTTTTTAATAACGCTGTAGGAGCAGAACCCCAACATTTCATTGTACTCCAATATTCTAAAACATCCCAAATTCATCTTAGTAAGTTCTGCACCTGCACCCTTGATCTAAATGTGAGAGTCATCACTGATCTCATCATGGAATCAAACAAATAACACTCCCTGAGAAAATGATTCAGATTATTCAATAACTTTACAAATTCTAGTCCATAGGGGATTTTAAAAGATTTTAAAGGATTTAACATAGGAGATTTCTTAAGTACAAACTATTACATTAATTGTCATAAAGACATGCATTACAGAATACATAACCCGAACAAGCCCAATAATTCCTGCAATATAGCAAGATCAGTAGAGCATTATTAAAGTTTAAGCATGAGTAGGGAACTAGGAAGTTTTTGTAAGACTGTCTAAATCACAGTGGAAACTGACAGAATCTCCAGAGGAAAAGGGAAAGTCTCTCTCCAAAAGGACAGAGTTTCAGAGAAGTCTCTGGCTCATAATTTTTGTCTTGATCTCCCCCCACTTTTTTACTGATGCTGGTGGCTACTGACTCTGAAAGTGCCCTGGGGTCTGCTAACCAGGCCCTGGCATAACATTAGGCCCCGCTGTCCCTACAGTGCAGGAGGGGGGTCAAAGCTCCAAGGGGCCACCTCAGCACAGTACCCTGACTGGGTCGGCACTGTGCAGGGACGGCGGAGGAGCCTACATGAACTTTGCAGGGGGCTTCCCTCAAGTTTCCTTACGCCACTGGGGCCAGTGATCTGTCCTCTAAAGGTATATGGAAACTGGGATCATTCTAATTGGCCAAGACACTCAACCTCTAAGTCCCTATGATATGATAGGGCATGGAGATTTAGAGACCCCCGTGGACTTAATGCACTTAAGTGTGCACTGATGTGGTGTCTGGTGTCATTTTAAAGCCAGGCCTACCTTGCAGGTTAGTTTTAAAACAAAACAGTGCCCAAATTCTATTTTGGAATTAAAAGTACTTCCAAAGACCAAAACTGCATTTTTATTGTAGTTAAGTCAAACTAATTTTGGACCTAGGTGCCCCAAAGGTAGGGTGCACTGGTAAGGAATAAATGCCAAAGTTTTTGTCCCCATTGTGGTGCTGCTTGCCCCTTAGGCTAGTATGGGAAAGTGTTAATAAACTGTAATAAAGTCTCTCTTTGGAACTACCTAACAATATCATTCAAAACATCAACATATTAGCTACAATAAATCCAACAATTTGCCATGGTCAGATTTATTATAACTATTACAGGAAAGTAGTTTTAGAATTTACTATCCAGAAGTTACCTAAAGCAGCTCTCTAGCACTTTCTTCTGATTGGTCAGCCTTTGACAGCCTGAGCCAAGCTGCTCCCTTAGTAGGTGTGAAAAGGCCTGGGGCTACAACAATGCAGCCATTTGGTGGAAGGAGAAGCTACCCAGGGCTGAGCAAGGATTAATTCCTTGAGACTGGACCTATTACTGATTTTGCTATTATTGTGGTATTACTGTGGTAATATTACTATTTGAAAGTGCAAACCTCCACCTATCAATAATCCACTTTCCTTAACAAACTGACAGTGGTATGAGCCAAAATTGAACCAGCATCACTGTTATTGTTTTTAACACAAACCCATTCATCCTACAGTTTCTAGCAGCTACTGCATCATGATCACCGAGAGACACAATACATACTGTTACATCTAAATATTGCCTATACGCAGAACATTTCTAACATATCAGCCAAGAAGCTTCTGCAGAAGCAACCTTGATATTGCAAAATTAGGTACATCGAGAAACAGACAATTCATAATACAAATGCAGAGGAGAAGAAAGATTTGCTACATCATAATATCCTGTACTCTGCAGACAATAAACAATACAGAAGTATAAGTCACAGATAAGGTAGGCACTAAACAGCTCAGAGGGTAGGGTGCAATGCATTTATATAAAAGTGGACATGTACTCTTAAGCTTTACATGTCCTGGTAGTGAAAAACTCCTATAGTCATATGTCACTACTGTAAGGCATTCCTGTCCCAGTGGATAACATTATTTTATTACATTTAATAAGTGATAACTTTTAATTGTGAGCACATAGGAAAGACATGTTTACAAACAAATGAGTTGTAATGTAGAACCCTCTTTAATGGTAACGTCGGATTCTAAGTGACAGTTCTGAAAATGCCACTTAGAAAGTAGCCATTTTCTTGTCCTAAGCATTTGGTGCCTGCAGCCTGTGTCTTGGGTCACAAGCCTGTGTGTAGTTGGTACATGGCCTTTGTGTATTCCTCCCAGACAACGTACAACTGGAAAGTAGGTGTTGTCAGGATGGACCATCCTGCCAGGATAGGAGGTGAAAGTGAAAGGGAGAAGGAGATTACATTTTAAAGGGGCTGCTTCTTGCACACTCACAAAGAACCTAACACCAGCTTTTTGTCACTTCAGACCCATTGCATCCTGGACAGGGGGAGGAAGGAAATTCCAGAACCAGGTGTGGGGGTAATTCCAGATGTTTCCTCCACTTCAATGCTTGAACCAGGTAAAAACATTAGACCCTCAGATGAATTCTTCAGTATACTCCTGGACTTGTGGACACTATAGAATGACTGCCCTCTTGCCAGAGGACTGCCTTGCTGCTTCAGGCCTGCCCTGCTCTTTGAGAAGGAAGACTCAAGTTGCTCCCTTCATCCCTGGTTGCACTGAGTGACTCCAAGGGTTAGCTGGCTGATCTCCTGTTCTGAGCTAGAGGGGCACAACAAGCTTCAGAGTCCTCTCTGCAATGTCCAGCTGACCTGCTGCAACTTCACCTGCCTGGACCTGCCTGAGCCCTGATGGCTTCTGCTAGAGTGAATGCCTCATGCCCAAAAGGTGCCAGGTCCTAAGCCCTTGGCTGGTATCAGGTTGCACTCCTCTGAAGAAAAGGGATAAATCCCGAAGTTTTGATCTCTTCACAACCACAAAGGGGCCCATTCACACTGACATCTTGCTGCTTGTGATAACCACCAATGGGAGGCACCGGTGAGCCCGACTCTTCATGAGGCAGGGACCTCCATCGATGACCAATACCGCAAGACTTGCACTTCACGCTACAGCATCAACAGCCAGTGGGAACCACCAACAGGAAGCTACAGCGATGACTGTTTGTGATGCCAGGCTTTCTCTTCTTCATGTAGGGATGCCTACCCATGACTCTCTCCTGCTCATTGCAGCCTCCTCCATTGAAAACTGGACCCTTCATACCTGACTTTGAGAAGGTAAGCTTTTTCAGTTGGACCAACCTGTTCCATTTACCTAGCCCACGCTCTATCACAGTAGGTCTGAACTTGTGACTTTCCCCTACTTTAGCATGCCCAAATAACTTCCAGTGGTGCTTTCTGTTTTTAGGAGCTATACTTACCTAAAATCTTTGAAACTGCACATCTGTGATTTACTGATTGGAGTTTTGTTGTTTTGCTCTCAAGCTATTTATTACATTCCTTTCTACTTTTTTGAAGTGGTGTTAGAATTTTCTTGTGTTGTTTTTTCACTTTATTACTGTTGGTGTGCTGCTAAATACTTTACTCATTGCTTCTAGGTTAACCCTGACTGTTCTTAACTAAATACCAGTACAGCTTAATTTAGTGATTTTTGTGGTTCACACTGACAAGGATTGTGGCTATTGCTTGAGAAGGATTTTCACCTTCTCTCACCCCAGCAATCAAAAACCCAATTTCTTACAGCCCCTCACTGATTTCCTTCATAGATTGGTGTAACTGTTTTTTTACTGTGTGTTGGAGCAGCACTTCCAATGGTATTTTAAGTCGTAATTACATTTTGGGATCCCACCCTAATCTCCTTACAAAATGTTGTACCCATGTGTTGGATAGGGTTCATATGATTAGTGTTAAATAAAGTGCAGTGCCAATGTAAAGTACAAAGCAACCATAGCAGCAAAGCAATTGCTGTCAGCACTCTAATAAGAAATTAGTTACTTATGTACAAAAACTTGCTCTATCATAATCTTTAGGAAAGGTCAAGCAATTATCTTGGACATTACCTCCCTTGAGGACATTTACTAGGAGGGTGGTCCTCAAAATGTGTTCAGTTTGAGACCACATGAAAATTATTTTTCTTCAAAAATCAGTCAACACATGTTTCATCTGTGAAGTCCTTCTTTGAGCAAAACAGGTGTCGGTCAAATCAAGACAAAGAAGTATCTGTAAGTTATGCTATGACTAGAAGGAGATCTGTTTGATTGTTGGTCCCATAGTGAGTGCTCTGATTCCCACTTCCTGGGTGCTGATCCACATAGCATCTCATCCGATATAATGAAGCAGTTCTGGGCTTAGGCATGTAACGACAGCCAATGCTGTTCTCCTTTCATGATAAATTCTAACACCTTAGCTTCACTAGAGAAATAGGTTAGAGAAAAACCATTTCATTGACACAATACAAAAAATAAAATTAAAAGCATCATAAAAACAACTAGAGCAGCATTTTCCTGTGGAGAGGATTTAGTGAAAAGCAACATTTAGCCTCCTCATAGAGACCATTGTTTCCAGATGCAGCTGCTAACCTCTGTTACTGACTAGCGTAAGAATTTTATTATTAATCAATCTTTTCACTTAGACATTTCACAAGCACAAAACAGGCAAAATGTGCAGAAACAGTGATTCCCACATGTTACTCCCCATTTCTCTGGGGCACTCTTGTAATGGCCTGTGTTAGACCTGACAGCCTTAGGGTGGTCACCCCTAACTTTTTGCCTGCCTCCCTCCACTTTCTGGACACAGTTTTGTTGGTTTTAGGACTCTGCCCACTTTACCATTGCTTACCAGTGCTAAAGTGCATATGCTCTCTGCCTTAAAACATTGTGACATTGGTTCATACCCAATTGGCTTATTTAATCTACTTATAAGACCCCAGTAAAGGGCACAGCATGTGCCCTGGGCCTGTAGATTAAATGCTACTAGTGGGCCTGCAGCACTGATTGTGCCACCCACATAGGTAGCCTCTTAATCATGCCTCAGGCCTGCCATTGCAAGGCCTGTGTGTGCAGTTTCACTGCCAATACAACTTGGCATTTAAAAGTACTTGCAAATCCTTAAACTCCCCGTTTTCTACATATAAGTCACCCCTAAGGTAGGCACTAGGTAAGCCATAGTATTAAGGAGTCATGGTGGGGTCCCCTAACCCTACGTGTAGAGTGCTCTCAGGTGCCCCCATCTCCCATGGGCCTGCATTATCAAATTGGTCCCAGGACCCCATTCCTGGGTCTCTGAAGCACTTGGATGTGGGGGTGAGTGGGTGTGCATGGGGCCCCCTTTCAGAAGGGGGCACTGCATTATCAAACAAGTTTTGGAAGCCCACCCTCAAGACTCCAAAGTAGTTAGATGTGGGAGTACCATATGCCTTAGTTAAAACAATACCCCTTCATATTGTTCCCTTTTGTTGAAAAAAAACTCAGAAATTTACTGAGCAATCCAAATGCGAAGTACTATTACAGTTAGGTATGGTAATGATATCGTACTTTACTTTAAAAGAAACTCAGAAATTCACTGAGAAAATCAAAGGTTAATGTGCCATTATATTTAGGTAAAATTCACAGTTAAAAAGTAATATTTTAACCTCTAAACATCACTGAAATTCACCACTTACAGGTAACTTAAGTGTCTACAACTTACGCCCTCCCCATGCACTACTTATGACCTTACACCTTCTTCACTCATGACATGTTCTGTGACATCATGACATCTAACATTGCATCAATGAAAACACTGTGCATGTTGAAGGTGTGAGTTATAGTTATCTCAGTTAACTATAGCTGGTGAATTTCAGTGTTTGTTAGAGTTTAAAATGTTATGTTTTAACTTAAATTTTCACATAACCGTAACATCACTTTAACCTGCCACACGAATCTTCATGAAATTTTCCCACAAATTTGACAGTCATCTGAGCCGCTGTCTGAAAAGTTTTGGGTGATCCATCAAGAGGGGTTGAGATAAAGGGGAGTGAAATTTAGACAATTTCCAAGAATATGTGACAGAACAACCAGGTCCTAAACAACTATAGCCTAAACCACTGCTGCTAAACAACTAAAAAGTCTCTACAACTAAGTACTGAACAACTACTGTCTGAACAACTATTGTGTCTGAATAACAATTGCCTGAACAACTAATATATATATATATTCTAAACAACTAATAAACCATAAAAACCAAAAGGAAAACCTTACCTCAAAATTAGTTGTTCAGGCAATTGTTATTCAGGCACAATTGTTGTTTAGACAGTAGTTGTTCAGTACTTAGTTGAAGAGACTTTTTAGTTGTTTAGCAGTAGTGGTTCAGGCAAGTAGTGGTTTAGACCTAGTTGTTCAGGATGTTTCCCAATTTCCAATGTTAATTTCCATAGGAAAAATTGAACAGCCATAACGCAAAAACCACTGGATGAAATTACACCAAATTTGGCAGAAAGGTAGCTCTAGGTCCGGAAAGAGCCTTTGTTGTTATATGGTGTAAATCCATTCAGTAGTTGTTGAGATATTTAAGGAAATCCAAATATGTTTATTTAGAGATGCGCAGGATTCGCGACCCCACCCGATCTCATGCTGAGATCTGATTGGCGTCCAACACTTCAATAAGGAAGTGTTGGCAGCCATGTTGGGACTTGGTTTCAGGGTCGTCCCAGAAAAAAAGAATAAAGTATACAAAAGGGGCCAGGGATGAACACCCTGACCCCTTAACTCTGGTGCTGAGGCCTCAAAGGGACCCCCACAAGGTAAAAAGCATTGTTTTTTTAAAAATATAAATGATTATGAAATTGCAATGTGGTCACAAATTTGGTAAAAAACTAAAAAAAAAAAAAACAAAAACAAGCGTGGGCTCCTGTGCTTGTTTTTAATGAGTCCCTGGGTGGGCTCCTACCCCTCACAGCCCAGGCACAACCACCTTCAGGGCAAAATTAATGTAATTTATGTGGGGGGCCCACCACCTCCCCAGGCCAAAATGTTTGTGAATTGAGTGGGGGAGGCCCATTGGCCTCCCCTAAAGCCCCGGGGACCACCGCCTCCCCAGGGCTTCATTTTATTGAGCATACACAAACTTGCACCATGCCCCACCCTCACCCATGCACAGCAGAGGTTGCCCGCAAAACCTGGCCTGCGGCCAGCCCCCTAACCACCCAACCCCATGCTGTGTTCAGCCCTTTGGCGTGCACAGCTGGAGTTGGCCGCAGCCTCTATGGGTGTGGGAATAGGTGTGAGAGGGTGCATCTAGGGGAAAGAGTGGCTTTGAGAGTGAGTGGGTGTGAGAGTGTGTACATCAGTGTTTTAGTGGGTGCATCAGTGTGTGCACTGGTCTTTGAGTGGGTGCATGATGGTGTCAGTGGGTTTGTGAGTTGGTGTTTGGGAGTCTGAGTGGGTCTTTGAGTGGGTGTGTGAGTGTCTGAGTGGGTTTGTGAGTGGGTGCATAAGAGTGGGAGAAAGATTGAAAAAGATAGAGAGAGAGAGAGAGAGAGAGAGAGAGAGAGAGAGAGAGAGAGAGAGAGAGAGAGAGAGTGGGAGGGAGGGAGGGAGATATACTGTTTTCTAGGCTTTGATATGGTTATACTTAAAATGAAATATTTCAGGACAAATTGAAATAAAAATGGAATTGTCACTTAAAAAGAGTAAGATCACCATGCATTATGAGGCTTAAACATGTGCAGTTAAAAAACAAGGACGGAAATAAGTCCAGCTGGACTCGAACGCTCAATGTTCAGAGTGAATGTTTGTGACCTTCACACTGAGCTATTCTTTTTATCAGTTTTTTTTGGCCCTTTATGGGCTGTATGCGACTGCGGGGGAACTCTCAAACTCCCTACATGTTTTTTTTTATATCATTTGGACAGAGACATAACTGAAGTGTACTACTTGAAAGGCTAAGTGTGAAGATTCAGTATTGATTTTCGTTACATTTAAAAACGTACTTAACAAACCTTAAACTGTGTTTTCAGTGCAGAAAGCAGATATATATGTTGTGGCATGGGAGTTGTTTATCAACTAATACTGTAAATACAATATGTCATTCTCTACACATTATTATAGTTTCAAATTCACATTAGTTCTGGTATAAATATGGTTTGGATGAGCCTAGGAACACAGTTTTATTCTTAACTTGTCTTGATATTAAAATCTGTTTAAGAAACTTTATATACCCTGTTTACCACAGATAACTCAGCCTTTAAGTGCGATGCATAGAATGCATAGGCCATAGAAAGAAGTGCATTCTTATTAAAACATGAATCATGTCATACTGGGTTTCACTGAGTAAGATGTTAGATTCTAGATCCCTATGCAGAGGTATAAATGCACTTTAGTATCTCATTATAAAGCTAATAACAAAAGGATAGAGTCAGTCACATATCTAGTGGAACATTGGAGAATCAATTGTATATTCACCAATGCAGACAGCAACATGCCCAGCCATACACGAAGACATACAATGAAGGAAACACTGACACCCCCAGGTGTATGTTGATGCATTCACAGAGACACTCAGACGTACACTGATTAATTTACTGAGACACCCAGGTACAGACGGATGCATACACTGACACACATAGGAACCCAATGATGCATACAGCATAACACCCAAGCACATACTGATGTATACACTGACACACCCAGGCATATATTGAAATATACAGTGACACAACAAGGCATACATTGAAGGATGCACTGCCACACCAAAGTGCACACTGATACATTCACAGAGACACTCTCATGTACACTGATGTATATAGTGAGACACTCAGACAGGGATGGATGCATACACTGAAATGCCAAGGAGCACACTGATGCATACAGTATGACACCCAGACTCACACTGATGCATACACTGACACACCCAGAAATACAGTGATATGCACACTGACACACCAAAGCACACACTGACACAAACACCTATGTAGTAGGGACACACTGATTCATACATTCACACACCCAGGCACACACTGACATACCCACACACACTGATGCATATACTGAGACAGCTAGGCATACACTCATGCATACACTGATATAGCCAGACACACACTGACTTACAAATGTATAACAGTCAATGCAATATGTAGTTTTCTACTCTCAGTATACTTTCTTTTTAAGATAAGTTTTGCTTTACACAGTTTTATTCTTAGCTTGACTTGGCATTAGGAAAGGTGTTTAAGAAGGTTTAATCATCCCTTTTACCACTGAAAATTCTACCTTTAACTGAGATGTACATAGCCCATAGAAGGGAGTGTTTTCTTATTAAAACATAAAATGTCTCCTTCTGAGCTTCACTGACTAAGATGTTAGCTTCCATGCCACTATGCAGACTTATATAAGCAGTCTAGTAGACATAGAGTAGTCATATAGCTAATAACAAAAGGATAGTGTCAGTCACATATCTAGTGAAACACTGATAGAGCCACTTCTACATTCACCAGTGCAGACACTAATACACCCAGCCATACAACAAGGAACATAGGGCCAGATGTAGCAAGTTTGCAAATTGCGACTTTCAATTTGCGAGTCTGAGTCGCAAAGACCCACCTCATTAATATTAATGAGGTGGGTCCAAAATTGCGGCCCCATAGCGACTATGGGCACTCACTGATATAGAGGCCTGCTGTAGTCAGCTGACCTCCATGTCCGTGACTGCTTTTAAATAAAGCAGTTTTTTTTTTTCAAGTGTAGCCCGTTTTCCTAAAAGGAAAACGAGCTGCACTTAAAAAAAAAAAACGAAACCTTTTGTTTCGGTATTTTTTCAGGGCAGGTAGTGGTCCCTTGGACCACTACCTGCCCTGAAAAAATTTTTTGGGGTCCACTCACAAAGGGGAAGGGGTCCCATGGGGACCCCTTCCAGTTTGCGAGTGGGTTACCATCCACTTCATCGCGGTCGCAAATGGAGTTGCATACCACTGCGACTCGCAAATAGGAAGGGAACACCCCTTCCTATTTGCGACTCTGAAATGCATTTTGCGAGTCGGTCCCGACTCGCAAAATGCATTTCTGCATAGCAAACTCAGGTTTGCGACTCGCAAACCGTTTGCTACCTCTGGCCCTTAGTGAATAATGCAGTTTCAAACCCAGTCACACACTGATGCATGCACTAACAGACCCAGACACACACTAATAAATACACTGTCACACCCTCTGACACACTAATGCATGCACTGACACCCAGGTGTACACTAATGCATTGACTGAGACACCCAGGTGCACATTAATGAATACACAGCAACACACAGGAGATAGTGATCCATACACTGACACACACAGGCACATAGTGAGGTATACACTGAGAAAGAAAGACACACTGTCATCTACACACTGACACGCTGAGGTACACAAAGATGTACAGACTGACACATGCAAACACACTCTCATACATATACTGACACACATAGGAATGCAATCATGCATGCACTCACAGACCAGGTGTGGGAAAACAGGGCTGATTGCAGAGGCCCCCTAACTTTTTGCCCCCATTTTCCACTTTATGCTGGTGTTTTCCTGACTCTGATGGTGCCCTGGGTACTGCTAACCAGTCCCAGGGCCTGTGCTCTGTGTAAAATGGATATGCAAATTAGGCTTATTATAATTGGCTAAGTTAACCTACCTATAAGTCCCTAGTATATGGTAGGGCATGTAGGTTTAGGGACCACAGCATAGGTGGTGCACACCTAGGTGCATTGCTGAGGTGCCCAGTGTCATTTTAAAAGCAAGCCTGCCTTGCTGGCTGCTTTTAAATTAAAGTTATATGCAAATTCGACTTTGGAATTAAAGGTACTTCCAAAGTCTTAAACTACCTTATTTTTACATATAAGTCACCCCTAAGGTGTGCCCTATGTGCCCCTAGGGCTGGGTGCCATGTAACTATAAGCAGGGACTTTATAAAAATAGATTTATAAGCCCTGGTGAGGTAAAAACAGCCAAATTCGTTTTTCCCTCATTGAAGTAAATGGCCTTCATAGGCTAGAATGGGCAGACTTTATTTTAAATTTTAAAGTCTCCTTAAATGTTGCATACCAAGAATTTGGTATCAAATTAATTGTTGTAATAAATCCTACAACTTCCAGTTGTTGGATTTAATATAACTAGTTCAGGTAAAAAGTTTAGACTTTACCTAAAAAGTTGCCAATTTCAGCTCTGCATTGTTTTTGCTGCTGTGCTCTGATTGGCCAGCCTGCAACAGCTTCTGCCAGGCTGCCTTGATTAGGTGTGAAGTGGCCTGACTTCACACAAAGGAATGTGCTTGGGGGAGAGAATCTCCCCTCAGCAGATGGTGAGGCAGGAAGGGGAAAGGCTGCCAAACTGGTCTTCAAAGGCAGAGAAGGACATTTGCAGCACCCAGCAACACCCCCACATCCTGCAACCCCAGACAATTAGGTGCCCCCTTGATTAGATTAGGAGAGGGCAGGAGAGGGGTGTGTTTATGATTTTTAGCCACACCAGTGGGTGGGATCAGCCAGATGTAACCTCCAAAAATCAGATTCATCCATGTTGGATTTTTAGAGACTGTTGCCTTCTGGGATGGATTTTTGCCACACTTCCCAGGAAGTGGTCATCACAGGGGGACGACCCTGTCCCTGATTGGAGAACCAGGGCCCCCCTGCTTTTCACCCAGGAGCAAGGATAAAACTGGCAGACCTGCACCCACGCCTCAGATCCCCTCCAGAATTCAACAAGAAAGGAACTAAAGAAGAAGAAGGACTGCCCTGCTGGACCCCTGGCCTGCACCTGGACCCTGCACTCAGAAGGACTGCACCAGCTGCACACTTGGGCTTCACTACAAGAAGGACTTTGCCTGGCTTCAACTGGTTCAAGGGGGGACTCCCTGTTTGCTACAGGTGAAAAATTGCTAAACCAGAGTCCCCTGCACCAACTCCTGAAAAAGTGACCAGCTGACCACTGTCCAGTGGCCAAAAAGGAGTTTGCGCCAGGTGCATTCTGGGAGTTGAAGTCCGCACTTCCCAAGGACCATCACAGAACTTCTGGACCCTTGGGGTGAGCTGTGGACCCCAAAAGAACCTTAAAAGAACATCTGGGTGAAGCCCCAGAAGTTTGGAAAAGATTGGAGAATTTTTGAAAAAAAGCTCCATAAAGTGACCGACCCGACGCGGAAATTCTAGCCGGCTTGCCTCAACCGCGACCCGGCCTGACTTCGTGGTTCGTCCCGGTAAAGAAAAACATCCAAAAAAGAGACTGAGTCCGAAGGTAAAAAGTTGACCGGGACCTCCCAGCCATCGTATCCGAGAAGGGCTCCACGGACGTCGGATCAAGATCCAGGTTTACCCCGGTCGAAGGATTTTCATCTCGAAAAAACGACTAAGTCCGAAGGTAAAAATCACCACAGAGGAAACCGACTTCGCGTATCCGGACAAGGGCTCCAGGAGGTCGGATTCAACTGGCAGGTTCGTCCCGGGGAAGAAAAACATCAAAAAAGAGACTAAGTCAGAAGGTAACTTTTTAACCGAGGCCTCCCGCGACTTGTAGCCGAGCAGGGCTCCATCGCGGTCGGCCTGAAAGTTTGACTTTGCCCCGGTCCTGGTGCAACCAGATGACCCGATTGGCGCTTTTTGTTTCTAAGCGCTAGAAAATAATAATACTTTAAAAATTCATATCTCCGGTTCCCCTGAACCGATTTTAATCGTTTTTGTGTCATTTTAAAGATAAAAATATAAGCTATTTGTATAAATTGGTTTTGGATTTTTAAACTGTTTCCTGTGTTTTATTTAATTACTGGTTTGTGATATTTGAATGCTTTACACTTTGTCTCCTAAGTTAAGCCTTGACGCTCGATGCCAAGCTACCAAGGGTTGAGCTGGGATTAATTTACTGAGACCTAACTGTACCTATGTGGAGGTTAGTGGCTTGTTGCTAGGTGTAGGTACCTACCTGCCCTACCAATAACCCATTTTCCAACATAATTGGAAGCAGCGACGGGATCCTGTACTTGTGTTCAATATCACAGTTTTAGGTAAAACAAATTAAAAATCCTTTAAATTGTCCGAGTGCAAAAATTGTTTTTAATTTTTAATTTGGATTAATTTCAATTATTGAATTTTTGTAATTTTTCAAAATTCTTTTTTCCAATTTTTGCAAAAAGTTTTTGTTGACACAAAACTAGGGAACCATGGAGCTTGATCTGGCTAGCCTACCCACACTGACAGTAGTCCAGCTTAGGGGGTTGTGTATTGAAAGAGGGTTGCCTGCAACCACTGATCTCAGGAAGCAAATCCTGATCACATCCCTGACAGCATGGGCTGAGGCCCAAGAGGTAGAGTCAGAAGAAGCTCCAGAGGAGGGAGAAAGAAGGGAGGATGCAAGCTCTAACCACTCAGGGGAGGGAAGGCATCTGAGCCTAAGTGAGGATGAGGAAGAACGGTCCTCAGTAAACACAGTCACTAGGGGCAGATCCAAAGCTAGTGGTGGGAAGGGGGTCCTTTCAGGAGGAGAGAACCCATCCATCAGAGAAAGAGAGCTGGAGGCCCAGCTAGCATACATAGCTTTGGAAGCAGAGAAGCTGGCCCTAGAAAAGAAAAAGTGGGCATACAAAGAGAAAAGAGATGGAAGCAGCGATAAAGAAGCTGAGGTGTCCATGGGTGGGGGAGTTTGCCCCAGATTACCCAAGGGGGTGGTTCCTGCTTTTGTAGAGGGGGATGACATAGATAAGTGGCTGGGGGCCTTTGAGAGGGCACTCCAAATGAGAAGGGTTAGGCCTCAATACTGGGGTTCCCTTTTGTGGGAGTTGGTCCCCAACTCAGGGAGGGATAGGCTTCTGACCTTAAGGGGTGAGGAGGCAGATTCATACCCTAGTATGAAGAGGTGCTTAGCCAAGAAGTTTGGTCTGACCCCAGAGCAATATAGAATGAAGTTCAGGGACACCCAGAAGGTCAGTACCCAGTCTTGGGTTGACTTTGTGGACATTTCACTAAAGGCACTAGAGGGCTGGATTATTGGCAACAAAGTAAATACTTATGAGGGGTTATACAATTTGATCATGAGAGAGCACATCTTGACCAATTGTATCCAAGAAAGGTTACGCCAGCATCTAGTGGACTCTAAGCAGACCAACCCTAGAGAGCTAGGGGAGGCAGCTGATGAGTGGTTGAGAACCAGGGTGGTTGTCAAGTCCCAGGGGGGAGACTCCAAGAAGGGGGGGACAGGTCCCCAAAAACCTAAGGAGGGAGGTGGTAAGCCCACCACAGAGACTCCCTCTGTACCCCAGAACCCTAAGAAGGAGGAGAGTAAATCCCACTCCCACTCTGACAAGCAGAGACAGGGAGACCCAGGGTTAAAAAAACTCTTGGACAGTAGGGCTTGCTTTGACTGTCAGCAGACAGGTCACTTCAGAGGAGATGCAGCCTGTCCAAGGAAGGTGGTTAGCACTGGGCTGTCCAGTGTAGCCATAGAGGAGGATTCCTCAGATGATGAAGTCCTCCTAGCATTGTGCTGGGAGACAGGACCAGATGGTAAGCTGGTGATCCCTGAGGGTGGGAGTAGGCACTTCCACCACATTCAAGTGAATGGGATCCCTACCACTGGCCTGAGGGACACCTGTGCCAGTCACACTATAGTGAGTGACCGGTTAGTGACGCCAGACATGTATGTCCCAGGAAAGACAAAGAAAGTCAGGATAGCCACAGGGGAGGTCACCTCCAAACCTGTAGCCATAGTGCCCCTAGAGAGGGAGGGTATCCTTGACTGGATTAGGGTGGTAGTCAGTGCTGACCTTCCCCTAGATTGTATCCTGGGCAATGACCTCCCAGAGGTGAGTCTGGTCACAGATGGGGTGGTCGCCCAGGGTGCCCCCCCAACCCAAAGTCCTGGGGAGTCAGTCCCTACAGTTAGGAGACAGGGGTCCCCAAGAAAAGGAAAGAAGAAAAGGAAGGGTAGGCCACTCTTAAAGAGAGTTCCAGGGAGCCAAGGGCCTTCTGCCCCAGTAGGGGGGGAGCCCAGAGTTGGCACTGGTGAGGCCTCCCCTGACCCCAAGGAAGTCCTGAGTAGTCAGGCAGCTGTCCAGATGCAGGGTGTTGCCCCTGCACTGACAGAAGGGAGAGTGGAAGGAGGGTGTCTGCCACAGGAAGTGGTAGACCCCCACTCTAGACAGCAAGAGGGGTGCCAGGACCTCACAATTGCCCCTAAAGCAGCTCAGCCACCTGTCAGTGGAGAGCTTAGGGTGTGGTTCTGGGTACTGACAGCTGTCAGTAGCCTCTGCTGGGTGCTAGCCTTCCTGGCAGCACTGTACTTGGCCTGGGAGGCAGACCCCAGGGCCAATAGCAAATTAGGCCCCCTGACCCTATTGGTCATGGTGGGGTTGCTCAAGTGTTGGGTGACCTCTTTGGGTAAGCTAGGTGTTGCCCTAGCAAAGTTTGGAGTAGGGGAGGTGGGCACCTCACTACCCAAGTTGGCAGAGAGAAAGGAGGAAGACCCCCCTAGAGGAAAGTTTCAGTTTGAATTGGGTCCTTTTACTGTTGGGATGGCTTCACTACCCAGAGGGAGTGACCCTGACAGGAGGATGTAAGGCAGAGTAGGCCCTGCAAAGGGACAGCCAGTTTTCTTCACTGTCTTCCTCGCCTAACAAGCCAGGAAGACTCTCCCAGGGTTGGGCTGAGTCTCCTGGGCGTGTGGGCTGGGGGGGGGGGGTTGTGTGGGAAAACAGGGCTGATTGCAGAGGCCCCCTAACTTTTTGCCCCCATTTTCCACTTTATGCTGGTGTTTTCCTGACTCTGATGGTGCCCTGGGTACTGCTAACCAGTCCCAGGGCCTGTGCTCTGTGTAAAATGGATATGCAAATTAGGCTAATTATAATTGGCTAAGTTAACCTACCTATAAGTCCCTAGTATATGGTAGGGCATGTAGGTTTAGGGACCACAGCATAGGTGGTGCACACCTAGGTGCATTGCTGAGGTGCCCAGTGTCATTTTAAAAGCAAGCCTGCCTTGCTGGCTGCTTTTAAATTAAAGTTATATGCAAATTCGACTTTGGAATTAAAGTTACTTCCAAAGTCTTAAACTACCTTATTTTTACATATAAGTCACCCCTAAGGTGTGCCCTATGTGCCCCTAGGGCTGGGTGCCATGTAACTATAAGCAGGGACTTTATAAAAATAGATTTATAAGCCCTGGTGAGGTAAAAACAGCCAAATTCGTTTTTCCCTCATTGAAGTAAATGGCCTTCATAGGCTAGAATGGGCAGACTTTATTTTAAATTTTAAAGTCTCCTTAAATGTTGCATACCAAGAATTTGGTATCAAATTAATTGTTGTAATAAATCCTACAACTTCCAGTTGTTGGATTTAATATAACTAGTTCAGGTAAAAAGTTTAGACTTTATCTAAAAAGTTGCCAATTTCAGCTCTGCATGGTTTTTGCTGCTGTGCTCTGATTGGCCAGCCTGCAGCAGCTTCTGCCAGGCTGCCTTGATTAGGTGTGAAGTGGCCTGGCTTCACACAAAGGAATGTGCTTGGGGGAGAGAATCTCCCCTCAGCAGATGGTGAGGCAGGAAGGGGGAGGGCTGCCAAACTGGTCTTCAAAGGCAGAGAAGGACATTTGCAGCACCCAGCAACACCCCCACATCCTGCAACCCCAGACAATTAGGTGCCCCCTTGATTAGATTAGGAGAGGGCAGGAGAGGGGTGTGTTTATGATTTTAAGCCACACCAGTGGGTGGGCTCAGCCAGATGTAACCTCCAAAAATCAGATTCATCCATGTTGGATTTTTAGAGACTTTTGCCTTCTGGGATGGATTTTTGCCACACTTCCCAGGAAGTGGTCATCACAGGGGGACGACCCTGTCCCTGATTGGAGAACCAGGGCCCCCCTGCTTTTCACCCAGGAGCAAGGATAAAACTGGCAGACCTGCACCCACGCCTCAGATCCCCTCCAGAATTCAACAAGAAAGGAACTAAAGAAGAAGAAGGACTGCCCTGCTGGACCCCTGGCCTGCACCTGGACCCTGCACTCAGAAGGACTGCACCACCTGCACACTTGGGCTTCACCACAAGAAGGACTTTGCCTGGCTTCAACTGGTTCAAGGAGGGACTCCCTGTTTGCTACAGGTGAAAAATTGCTAAACCAGAGTCCCCTGCACCAACTCCTGAAAAAGTGACCAGCTGACCACTGTCCAGTGGCCAAAAAGGAGTTTGCGCCAGGTGCATTCTGGGAGTTGAAGTCCGCACTTCCCAAGGACCATCACAGAACTTCTGGACCCTTGGGGTGAGCTGTGGACCCCAAAAGAACCTTAAAAGAACATCTGGGTGAAGCCCCAGAAGTTTGGAAAAGATTGGTGAATTTTTGAAAAAAAGCTCCATAAAGTGACCGACCCGACGCGGAAATTCTAGCCGGCTTGCCTCAACCGCGACCCGGCCTGACTTCGTGGTTCGTCCCGGTAAAGAAAAACATCCAAAAAAGAGACTAAGGCCCTCATTCTGACCTTGGCGGGCGGCGGAGGCCGCCTGCCAAAGTCCCGCCGTCAGGTTACCGTTCCGCGGTCGAAAGACCGCGGCGGTAATTCTGACTTTCCCGCTGGGCTGGCGGGCGGTCGCCTTCAGACCGCCAGCCAGCCCAGCGGGAAAGAGGCTTCCACGATGAAGCCGGCTCGGAATCGAGCCGGCGGAGTGGAAGCTGTGTGACGGGTGCAGTTGCACCCGTCGCGTATTTCACTGTCTGCGCAGCAGACAGTGAAATACATGTAGGGGCCCTCTTACGGGGGCCCCTGCAATGCCCATGCCAGTGGCATGGGCACTGCAGGGGCCCCCAGGGGCCCCGCGACCCCCCCCTACCGCCATCCGGATCTCGGCGGTCCGACCGCCGGGATCTGGATGGCGGTAGGGGGGGTCGGAATCCCCGCGGCGGTGCAGCAAGCTGCGCCGCCGCGGAGGATTCAATGGGGCCGCGGTACACTGGCGGGACCCCGCCAGTGGTGCCGGTCTGACCGCGGCTTTACCGCCGCGGTCGGAATCCCCATTGGAGCACCGCCGGCCTGTCGGCGGTGCTCCCGCGGTCCTCCGCCCTGGCGGTCAAAGACCGCCAGGGTCAGAATGACCACCTAAGTCCGAAGGTAAGAAGTTGACCGGGACCTCCCAGCCATCGTATCCGAGAAGGGCTCCACGGACGTCGGATCAAGATCCAGGTTTACCCCGGTCGAAGGATTTTCATCTCGAAAAAACGACTACGTCCGAAGGTAAAAATCACCACCGAGGAAACCGACTTCGCGTATCCGGACAAGGGCTCCAGGAGGTCGGATTCAACTGGCAGGTTCGTCCCGGGGAAGAAAAACATCAAAAAAGAGACTAAGTCAGAAGGTAACTTTTTAACCAAGGCCTCCCGCGACTTGTAGCCGAGCAGGGCTCCATCGCGGTCGGCCTGAAAGTTTGACTTTGCCCCGGTCCTGGTGCAACCAGATGACCCGATTGGCGCTTTTTGTTTCTAAGTGCTAGAAAATAATAATACTTTAAAAATTCATATCTCCGGTTCCCCTGAACCGATTTTAATCGTTTTTGTGTCATTTTAAAGATAAAAATATAAGCTATTTTTATAAATTGGTTTTGGATTTTTAAACTGTTTCCTGTGTTTTATTTAATTACTGTTTTGTGATATTTGAATGCTTTACACTTTGTCTCCTAAGTTAAGCCTTGACGCTCGATGCCAAGCTACCAAGGGTTGAGCTGGGATTAATTTACTGAGACCTAACTGTACCTATGTGGAGGTTAGTGGCTTGTTGCTAGGTGTAGGTACCTACCTGCCCTACCAATAACCCATTTTCCAACACCAGGGTACACACTGGTGCATTCAATGACACACCTAGATGCACACTGATGCATTCACGGAGACAATCAGACATACACTGATGCATATACCTACACAGGCTCAGATGGATGCATACATTGATACACCTCGGAGCACACTGATTCAAACAGTTCTACACCCAGACACACACTGATGAATACACTGACACACCCATGCATACAGTGACATCTACAATGACATAGTCTGGCACACACTGATGCATACACTGATATACCTATGTACTCACTAATGCATACACTGACACCCCCAGGCACACATTGATGCATACACTGACACACCCAGGCACACACTAATGCACACACTGACAAAGCTAGGCACACACTAATGCACACATTGACACACCCAGGCAACCATTGATGTACACACTGAACCACCCAGTCATACACTAATGTACACTATGACACACTCACATGCACACTGATACATACACTGATACACTAAGGCACACACACATGTATACAGTCACACATCTAGGAGCACACTGATGATACATGCACTGACACATACAGGCTCGCACTCATGCATATACTAACACAGCCAGACACACAGTAATATATAGATTGACACACCCAGGACAAGGGCATGCCTTCACTGGCACAACAAGGCACATACTGATGTAATGTATGTGTGCGTATTTACTATTAACTCAAGTTTGTATTATAAAATGTTCTTCTTAGGTCTTTTTCTGTATAGGTAAATGCATTCTTTATTTGTTTCCAGGTATCTACTTCCAGCTAAATATGATTTACAATGCCAAACAAAACAGAACGAAGACAAAAACAGAAACAACACTACTACCTGTTTAAAACTGACAGTAAAAAACAAGATAAGATGGAATCCAGAGGAAGAACACAGTCACTGATAAGAGTACCAAGGATTTTTTTTTTAATGTCATAAAATGCAAACTGAAAGGCAGCAATTAAAAATAGAAGCTTGGAATGTACTGAGAAAAAGGAACAAATGGATGTTATGAGAATTAGGACATCTAATAAACCACAGAGTTTCAGACAGCAACAGTTCAAGGAATTAAGAATAGAAATATTTCAAAACAGAGTACTTCAGAATTTGTGGGACAAGATAATGAAGTATAAGAGGAGAAGTACTCTTGTAAAGCAGAAGTATCATATTGAGAGTATAATTGACAAAGCATTTGATGTGAAGAGAATGAAGACACTGGATAAAACAGTCATGTCCATGAGGGAAAGAGCATTAAGAAAGAGAGTTATTACCAAAAGGTGAATGGGTGCACACATCTAGTACAGAACCCTTTTTTAATGAAGAGAGTTATTTCCAGGGGAATACATTAGTGCATGCAGTTGACACACCTGGCCATTGTTATGAAGTAAGAGGTGGTACTCCTGTAGAAAAGAAGAGATAGTTGCTAGAAATGTAGAAGAAGTGATAGCTGAAGAAGTAAAAGGAAGGCATAAACAGGCTCTTGTGTACAAGTGGAAGTGTAGTAGTATTTGTAGTATATATCAGGAATCAATTGATAAATTGAAAAGAATTCTCAAGAGAATTTCATGGAGAAGCTGAAAACAGAAAATTAAAATGCTTCAAGAATTCGATCCATGCAGAGTTACAAAATACACTAACTTGCAAGGCAATTCATTGGCAGGTCTTTTAAAGAAAGTGTGTAGAAGCACTTTTCATCACTTTAGAAAATTAGCTGCACATCATTCAAAAATGCGAGATTTGGTATGTGAAAACTCCAGCTTTATGTTTAGGAGTTTTGAATACAGCTCTATTACAGGGTTCTGTGGCAGAGGTTGAGAAAGTTTGTGAACACAGTCAGTTCTGTTTCTTTGGCCCTGAAGAAGAGAATATGGAGAATGAGAAGGTAGTGATTGCAGGTGTAGAACAACTGGGCACAGAGATTAGTATTGAAATGTTTGGAAAAGAGATAGCCAAGTTCAATGCACTTATGAGAAACCAGAGTATGTGTGCATTAGTTGCAGCCACACTCACTATAAAAAAACAAGCCCATAATGTAATTGTATTTTCTTAAACTGAATAAGATAACTATGATAAGGGGCAGGAATTTGGTGCATATCTATTTGTTGAAGAATTTAGCCACAAAGCAAAGCAAACAAATTTAAGTATTGTTATGACAAGTTGGAAGATAATAAAATGTCAGCTAGAGCAATTCATAATTGATTGGAATTAGTACCAATGTCTCATGAATTTAATGAATTAAATGTGTATGAATCAATTTTATTACAAATTATCCACCCATTTCAAGCAATTGGTCGAATGGAGCCAAAAACAGGGAAACAGCCACTAACAGAACTACAACAATAACCTAAGGAAAGAGTTGTGTATTTACCTCTAGAGTAAAAAAAAAAATTGATACTGCTGATATTGAAAAAGATGTAAATGAACCATTCATTATTCTAGTAAATGGATTTCCCACCAAAAGTAAAACAATCTAGCAAGTATCAGTGGATGTGAATAAAGTAAAAAAGCTACAATATATAGGAAAGAAAATTTTTTTTTTTATAAAAATGTTGAAATTACTGGATTTGTACGTTGTGTTGAAGATGAAGTACTACAGTCTAGTGGACAAATAGGAAAAGTGGATAAGCAGAAGTTAAAAGAAATATATGAACACTATTGTATTAATCAACTCCATTCAAAAGATGTTGGGGGTGCTATTGATCTGTTTCAAATGAAACCAGCTAGAGGAGCTCCATTGAGTGTCTGGGGAAAAGGTTTAGAGGCTAGTGGTTTTCCGCAGCAATTTCCCACAGGAGTATGTGTCCACTACAATGATCAACCTGTACAAATACAAGCAGCTGAATAAAGGTCACCAAGACTATATTCAGAGGCTGCTTGGTTTTGACAATGCACTCCTCATTAATTCATTTGTTATTTGAGAGTGACTTGTCTTATGCTGTCAACCCTATTCTTAAAACAGGTGCAAAATCTTTATGCAAGAGTTTTGTAGATAAAAAAGAAGGTAAGGATGAAAATCTGGAGTAAAACCTAATTAGTTTGATGGCATATCAACATGACTCTAATGAATACTGATACCGTCTTAATGGAGAACTCATATGTATGCTCCGCAACTTAGTCCACCTATTTGGTTTGTAAGGCTTAGTTCAGCAAAGTATGCATGGGATAATTTACTAAAATTTCTAAGAGTTCTAAGAGAGGCTAAGTCTAACATAAAGGATATCCATTGGAGGACAGCAGGATACATTTCCTCTTTGAATCCTGCTAATGTATGTAGGTATTTCAATCACATGTTTCAAGCAATGCTGTCTTTTATATTCAATAAAACAAATCCTTCTCTTGGAGAAGTTAGAGATTTTTTGGGGAGAAAAGAATACCAGGTAAGAGGTGCTCCTTATATACACATGCTCTTATGGATAAAAGATGAGACAAAATTTGGAACCGACAGTGACAACTCTGTACTGTGCTTTATAGAGCAGTATGTTACATGCACCTTCCCAGAAGACAATAATAACAAAACCCCAAGATAGCAAGTTCTACGCTTCCAAACACATAGATGTGGGAAGTATTGTCAACAAAGATAAAGATGTAAAGGAAAGCTTTATGCAAGATGTTGTTTTGGCTTTCCAAGGTCTATCCTCTCTAAGGGAAGAGTGAACAACTTTTCATCTGCAGTGAGGCACACACTGACAAGAAAATCACCAAAAAATACATGTAATCTGAAAACATCACAGGCCTCAAATATATTAATAATTATAATGCTGTCATCCCGAAATTATGGAACGCAAATATGGTCATGCAGTTTGTTGCTGATAATTCCATTGCTTTTGCTCCCTATGTCAGTTCATACATCACTTTGGAGGAGACCTGCAGAAAAATCTCTATCAAAGAAATTATACAGTTTTAGTTTGAAAATGCTTTCACAAAGAGAGGGAAGCTCATTTGAGTGTTGTGACAGGTTGAGTTCAGCTAGTTTGTTCTCAAAGTCTAGAGGAATTGTTTGGGTTAGCCTAGGCGTTGCCAACATGCCAAACAGAGACTTGAAATCTTACCCACAAATCCAATGCTTAGCTGAATTTGATCCAGAGAGTACAGATATTGTAAAAAAAAATATCCTGGATACTTACTATCCAAGAAGAAGTCCACACCTCGAAAACATGTGTCTTTACGAAATTCTATATCACTTTAGGTAAAGAAATAATGTGTCATTAAACATTGATCAAGGGAAATATGGGATAGCTGGTTGTGATGGTTATTTAGTTTGGCATGCAAAAGGTAACTTAATCAACCATAGAAAACGTACTTATCAAACTGCTGAGAAAAGAGACTTTTTCTACTTGGCGCGTCTCTAACTATTCAAACCTTGGCAATCTGAAACAGAGTTACTTGGACAATTTGATTGCTATGAAGACTCTTTCAATGCTGTAAAAAACAGTATTCATTGTCCAATATTTCCTAACTATAGGAACATGTTAAATGAAATTGAAGAAGAAACAATTGCTACTGAGATAATCAAGGAAAGTTCACAAAGCAGCCAGAGTTCTGGACCTCTCAGTCAAGATCTTCTTGGACAGCCAAAAATAGAAAATGAAGCTGCCATTGCAATTCATGAATTGGAGACAGCAATGGAACAAGCATGAGTAGAAAATTAACTTGGAAGGGTTAGTAGAGCAACGCAATAATAAGCAGAAAGAAATACACATGGAAGTGAAAAAAAAATAGAGCATGGTTTCCTTCATGAAAAGAATCAATGTAAATGTTCAAGTTTCAAGCCATTTCTTTTGTATGTCAGCAGGCAAGTAGGTACTGGAAATAGCTGTTTAATACAAGTTCTAAATATGTATTTGAAGAAGATTACAGATTTTATTTTATCATGTGTAGTAAGGGCCCCTATTGGATTAGCTGCACACAACATCAAAGGAGTTACTTTGCATCGTCTACTTATGCTCACTGTTGAACACAACAATAAACCGGAGTACCAAAGGTTATTTGGTGAAGCTTGCCACAAAGTTTCCAGAGTCTTGAAGAAATTAAGGGGCAGATTTAAGAGCCCCTAGCGCCTCCTTGCACCACATTAGCGTTATTCTTTTAACTCTAATGTGGGCCAACAAGGCCAAAATTGCCACGCCAAATTTACAAAGTGGCACAATGCATGCATTGCACCACTTTGTGACCCTTTGCGCTATATTATGCCTGCGCCAGGTATGATGTACCCAATGGGTGAGTTTCCCCTTTATGGGGGCCGAAAAAATGGTGCAAAGAAATCTAAGCATCTGATATGCAATACGGAAAAATTCTGCAGGATATTACAGTATGAATAATGTCAAAAGAAGGAAAACCTCGTCTGACTTACCTGACTTATAAAGAACATATTTCCTTTGAAAAAATATGCAGCAGAGCAAATTTTTGAATTCATTCAACAACTAAAAATTAGTTATGTGCCTAATGCCTACGATTCCACAATGTCTTTTAATGAACACTTAATACAACAGGAAAAGGAACAGATATTAGAATTAATATCAGTTGATACAGTGGGACACCAAGGAGTGACAATACTATTGAGTGAGAAACTGCAATCAAAATTGGATTCTTTGGAAAAGTATGTTTCCAAAACTGCGGGATTAGAAAAGTATCTACCTGTTCGTGAGAACTACAGGGTGATTTTGTGGCATCATTTACATGTTGAAGAAGGGTTAGTTAATGGAGCTATAGGAAAAATAATTGATATCATTTTGTATCCATACAGAAATGAAGTTCAGTATCTAGCAATTACATTTGGAGATCTTAAAGGTGTAAAACAGATAGCAAGGTCTGTTGCACGTTTATTACTTGTGAAAGACCTGTAGGTACAGTTTCCAATATCTCTAGCACATGGTGTAACAAATACGTAAGTCTGAAGGTTTAAGTGTAGATGCAGCATGTATTAATATTGGTACCACTGTTTTTAAGTAAGGTATGTCTTATGTAGCATTGTCACGCATTAGAACTTTGTCTGGTTTGTATCTGATAGAGTTTGATGAGAGTAAAGTAAATGCGGATTCCATTTGTGTACTGTAGTACAACTGTTTGAGAAGCCTGTATGCTCCACATCTAAGACAGTACACAGTTTGCAAAAACCATACTATCTTATCAAAACGAAAAATGTAATAGACCAGAGTGATGTTCCTGAGAAAAAGATGAAAAATGAAAAGAAAGAAATATTGGAGAAAAACAATAGAAAAACTGATGGTGAAATTGTAGAGGAGTCAACTGCTACTCTAATGTAGTTCGCAGTGCACTGTTCTGTTTACCTACTCTGGTCCATGAACTTAAACAGAGAAAGGAAGAACGATTATGCCCTGCACTCTTGAGATTGTTGGAACGCTTGTGCAATGATTGAACAAAAACATACTATGTATCTTGTATTAGAGATTTGTTAGATCTGTGCAGTGGATCTGTACACCACACAAAATACTCAAGAAAATGCTCAAGACTTTTTGATGGATCTACTAGGTATTTTAGAAGAAGAGATGGTACCTATTGATTAACTATTTAAGTTATCCATGACAGCATGGGCAGATTTGCCTATTTTTGGAAGGCCATCTGCCCCCAAGGTTGGCAGAAAGCCCACCAGAGACCTGGGAAGATACCCACACCCCAAATAAATGGGGCCAAAGTTGTTCTGCCCACCAGTGGGCAGATTGGGCAATTACCCCCCGATCCACACCCAAGGGGGACAGAAAGTCTACTAGATGCCAGGGAGTAAAAAATACTAAAGAAAATAGTGGGGTGGTGGTTACCAAACAGTATGGGCCTGTTTATGCCCCCACCCAAACTGAAGGGGCTAACAGTCTTTCAGCTTTCCCCCGCAAACTAAAACATCTTATCCCATGGCAAGCAAGAGGACATTTGATTATTTTTGTTTTTTGTTTTACATTTGGGCCATGAGAGCTTGGTAACTCTCAAAAACGTCCCACTTGCAATGGTGAGGGCTGCAATTGTTTTTACTCTGGGACGCTGCCATGTAGAAAACTCCACAAGACCTAGACACATCTGAAAACGAAACATCTAGTTGATTCCAGGGTGGTGTGCTCCACATGCACCCCACACCATTTCCTTACCCACAATGCCCTGCAAACCTGCAACTTTTCTGGAAAGCACACATTTTTCCCACAAGAATTCTGGGTAACAGAACCTGTTGAGAGCCCCACAAGTCACCCCGTCTTGGATTCCCCTAGGTCTCTAGTTTAAAAAAATGCACAGGTTTGGTAGGTTCCCCAAGGTGTCGGCTGAGCTAGAGGCCAAAATCCACAGGAAGGCACTTTGCAAAAAACACCTATGTTTTCTTTGAGAAAATGTGATGTGTCCACTTTGTGTTTTGGGGAATTTCCTGTCGCGGGCACTAGGCCTACCCACACAAGTGAGTTACTATTTTTATCGGGAGACTTGGGGGAACGCTGGGTGGATGGAAATTTGTGGCTCCTCTCAGATTCCAGAACTGTCCGTCACCGAAATATGAGGAAAAAGTGTTATTTTTAGCCAAATTATGAGGTTTGCAAAGGATTCTTGGTAACAGAACCTGGTGAGAGCCCCACAAGTCACCCCGTCTTGGATTCCCCTAGGTCTCTAGTTTTCAAAAATGCACAGGTGTGGTAGGTTTCCCTGGGTGCCGGCTGAGCTACAGGCCAAAATCCACAGGTAGGCACTTTGCAAAAAACACCTCTGTTTTCTTTTAGAAAATGTGATGTGTCCACTTTGTGTTTTGGGGCATTTCCTGTCGCGGGCACTAGGCCTACCCACACAAGTGAGTTACCATTTTTATTGGGAGACTTGGGGGAAAGCTGGGTGGATGAAAATTTGTGGCTCCTCTCAGATTCCAGAACTTTCCGTCACTGAAATATGAGGAAAAAGTGTTTTTTTAGCCAAAGTATGAGGTTTGCAAAGGATTCTGGGTAACAGAACCTGGTGAGAGCCCCACAAGTCACCCCATCTTGGATTCCCCTAGGTCTCTAGTTTTAAAAAATGCACAGGTTTGGTAGGTTTCCCTGGGTGCCGGCTGAGCTAGAGGCCAAAATCCACAGGTAGGCAATTTAGAAAAAACACCTCTGTTTTCTTTCAGAAAATGTGTAGTGTCGACTTTGTGTTTAGGGGCATTTCCTGTCACGGGCACTAGGCCTACCCACACAAGTGAGGTACCATTTTTATCGGGAGACTTGGGGGAACATAGAATAGCAAAACAAGTGTTATTGCCCCTTGTCTTTCTCTACATTTTCTCCTTCCAAATATAAGCCAGTGTGTAAAAAAGACATCTATTTGAGGAATGCCCTGTAATTCACATGCTAGTATGTGCAAATGACCACTGCTCCTCAGCACCTTATTCTGTGCCCATTTTGGATATACAAAGGTTTTCTTGATATCTATTTTTCACTCTTTATATTTCAGCAAATGAATTGCTGTATACCCGGTATAGAATGAAAACCCACTGAAAAGTGCAGGTCATTTATTGGCTCTGGGTACCTAGGGTTCTTGATGAACCTACAAGCCCTATATATCCCCGCAACCACAAGAGTCCAGAAGACATAACGGTATATTGGGTTCAATAATCTGACATTGGAGGAAAAAGTAACAGGGTAAAACGTAGAGAAAAATGTCTGTTTTTTTCACCTCAATATCAATATTTTTTTATTTCAGTTGTTATTTTCTGTAGGAAACCCTTGTAGGATCTACACAAATTACCCATTGCTGAATTCAGAATTTTGTCTACTTTTCAGAAATGTTTAGGTTTCTGGGAATGCCAAAATTGTGTTGAAAAATTGTGTTTTCTGATTCAAGTCTGCCTGTTCCTGAAATTTGGGAAGCTGGTGATTTCAGCACTGCAAACGTCAGGGAAAAAACCACAAGCCTTCTTCTACAGCCCTTTTCCCCTTTTGTTTTTTTATAAACTAAGTTTTCACTGCATTTTGGCTAATTTCTTGGTCTCCTTCAGGGGAACCCACAAAGTCTGGGTACATCTAGAATCCCTAGGATGTTGGAAAAAAAGACGCAAATTTGTCGTGGGTAGCTTATCTGGACAAAAAGTTATGAGGGCCTAAGCGCCCCCTGCCCCAAATAGCCAAAAAAATGCCCGGCACCTGAGAGGAAAAAGGCCTGGCAGCAAAGGGGTTATAGACTCATCACATAATACTAAGTGCTGAAAATGCAGCTCAGACATCCTTTCAACTTTGAACATAAGACAAACTGGCAAGTATATGACCTTAATGCTAAAGCAATGTAATGCAGATGGAACTAAATTAAACTCTAATTACACAATTTAAAGCAGGACGCATTTCAATTCCTAGTAAAATGCATACCTGTACAGCCATTATTTTACATGAAGGAGTAAATGTTACATCTGGACATTACACCAGCTACTCAAAGAATACAACTAGATGGACAGAGTATAATGATAATAAACTTACATTTAAGCAGAGATTACCCTACAAATAAATAACCATGGGCCAGATGTAGGAAAGGATTTGCAACTCGCAAACGGCAAAAACTGCCGTTTGCGAGTTGCAAATCGCATTTTCCTATGCAGAAATGCATTCTGCGAGTCGGACCGACTCGCAAAATGCATTTCAGAATCGCAAATAGGAAGGGGTGTTCCCTTCCTATTTGCGATTCCTAGTGGTATGCAATACCATTTGCGACCGCATATGCGGTCGCAAATGGTGTTGCAGTTACCATCCACTTCAAGTGGATGGTAACCCACTCGCAAATTGGAAGGGGTCCCCATGGGACCCCTTCCAGTTTGTGACTGGACCCCAAAAAAAAATTTCAGGGCAGGGAGTGGTCCAAGGGACCACTCCCTGCCCTGAAAAAATACCGAAACTAAAGGTTTCGTTTTTTTTTTTAAGTGCAGCTCGTTTTCCTTTAAGGAAAACGGGCTACACTTAAAAAAAAAAAAAACTGCTTTATTTAAAGCAGTCACGAACACGGAGGTCTGCTGACTACAGCAGGCCTCCATGTTTGCGAGTGCCCATAGTCGGTATGGGGCCGCAATTTGCGACCCACCTCATTAATATTAATGAGGTGGGTCATTGCGACCCCATACCGACTCGCAGACGGTGTCTGAGACACCGTTCTGCATGACATTTTGCGAGTTGCAAATAGCGAGTCGCTAAGACTCGCTATTTGCAACTCGCAAAATGCTTCTTTACTACATGTGGCCCCAAACTCTTACCTTCTGTTTCTTGAACCAATGTTCTGAAGAGGATTACTTCTGGAGAAATAGAAATGCAATAATTCATCACCCAAGCACATACTGATGCACACACTGACACATCCAGGCACACACTGATCCACACACTGATGCAAGTAGGCACACACTAATGCATACACTGACACACCCAGGCACACGCTGATACACCCACTGACACAACAAAGCACATACTGATCCATACACTAACACAACTAGGCACACACTGATGGATGGATACACTGACACACCCAGGCACACACTGACACCCAGGCACACACACACACCCATATACACACTGACACACCCATTAACATACTGATGCATTCACTGACACACTCAGTCACACATTAATGCATATACTGACACACCCAGGCAAACACTGATTCATACACTCACACAGCCAGGCACACACTCAGACATTTACTCATGCATACGCTGAGCCACCCAGGCACACACTCATGCATACACTAACACAGCCAGGCACACACTGATAGGTACACTGACACAGCCAGGTACACACTCATGTATACACTAACACACCTAGCCATATACTGATGGATACGCTGACACACCCAGGCAGACACTAATTCACACACTGACACAGCCAGACACACACAGATGGATACACTTACAGACCCAGGCAAACACTGATACATACGTTGACACACCCAGGTACACAATAATTCATACCTACACAATCAAACTCACACTGATGTTTACAATAACACACATAGGGATAAGATAAGGCATACACTGACACACTCAGGCACACATTGATACATACACAAACACACCCAGGCTCACGCTCTTGCATTCAGTAAGACACAAAGATACATACTGAACCATACACAAACACACCCAGGTTCACACTCTTGCATTCAGTAACACACACAGGCACACACTCATCAATAAACTAGCACACTTAGGCATCCACTATGCATACACTGAGACCCCCAGACACACACTCATTAACACACTAAAACAGCCAGACACACACTGATGCGTACGCTGACACACCCAGGCACACACTCATGCATACACTAACACACACAGCCACATACTAATTGTGAGAAACTAGGGCTGATTGCAGAGGCCCCATAACTTTTTGCCCCCATTTTCCACTTTATGCTGGTGTTTTCCTGACTCTGATGGTGCCCTAGGTACTGCTAACCAGTCCCAGGGCCTGTGCTCTGTGTAAAATGGATATGCAAATTAGGCTAATTATAATTGGCTAAGTTAACCTACCTATAAGTCCCTAGTATATGGTAGGGCATGTAGGTTTAGGGACCACAGCATAGGTGGTGCACACCTAGGTGCATTGCTGAGGTGCCCAGTGTCATTTTAAAAGCAAGCCTGCCTTGCTGGCTGCTTTTAAATTAAAGTTATATGCAAATTCGACTTTGGAATTAAAGGTACTTCCAAAGTCTTAAACTACCTTATTTTTAAATATAAGTCACCCCTAAGGTGTGCCCTATGTGCCCCTAGGGCTGGGTGCCATGTAACTATAAGCAGGGACTTTATAAAAATAGATTTATAAGCCCTGGTGAGGTAAAAACAGCCAAATTCGTTTTTCCCTCATTGAAGTAAATGGCCTTCATAGGCTAGAATGGACAGACTTTATTTTAAATTTTAAAGTCTCCTTAAATGTTACATACCAAGAATTTGGTATCAAATTGATTGTTATAATAAATCCCACAACTTCCAGTTGTTGGATTTAATATAACCAGTTCAGGTAAAAAGTTTAGACTTTACCTAAAAAGTTGCCAATTTCAGCTCTGCATTGTTTTTGCTGCTGTGCTCTGATTGGCCAGCCTGCAGCAGCTTCTGCCAGGCTACTTTAATGAGGTGTGAAGTGGCCTGGCTTCACACAAAGGAATGTGCTTGGGGGAGAGAATCTCCCCTCAGCAGATGGTGAGGCAGGAAGGGGGAGGGCTGCCAAACTGGTCTTCAAAGGCAGAGGAGGACATCTGGAGAACCCAGCAACACCCCCACATCCTGCAACCCCAGACAGCTAGGTGCCCCCTTGATTAGATTAGGAGAGGGCAGGAGAGGGGTGTATTTATGATTTTTAGCCACACCAGTGGGTGGGCTCAGCCAGATCTCTCCTCCAAAAATCAGATTCATCCATTTTGGATTTTTGGAGACTGTTGCCTTCTGGGATGGATTTTTGCCACACTTCCCAGGAAGTGGTCATCACAGGGGGACGACCCTGTCCCTGATTGGAGAACCAGGGCCCCCCTGCTTTTCACCCAGGAGCAAGGATAAAACTGGCAGACCTGCACCCACGCCTCAGATCCCCTCCAGAATTCAACAAGAAAGGAACTAAAGAAGAAGAAGGACTGCCCTGCTGGACCCCTGGCCTGCACCTGGAACCTGCACTCAGAAGGACTGCACCAGCTGCACACTTGGGCTTCACCACAAGAAGGACTTTGCCTGGCTTCAACTGGTTCAAGGAGGGACTCCCTGTTTGCTACAGGTGAAAAATTGCTAAACCAAAGTCCCCTGCACCAACTCCTGAAGAAAGCGACCAGCTGACCACTGTCCAGTGGCCAAAAAGGAGTTTGCGCCAGGTGCATTCTGGGAGTTGAAGTCCGCACCCCCAAGGACCATCACAGAACTTCTGGACCCTTGGGGTGAGCTGTGGACCCCAAAAGAACCTTAAAAGAACATCTGGGTGAAGCCCCAGAAGTTTGGAAAAGATTGGAGAATTTTTGAAAAAAAGCTCCATAAAGTGCCCGACCCGACGCGGAAATTCTAGCCGGCTTGCCTCAACCGCGACCCGGCCTGACTTCGTGGTTCGTCCCGGTAAAGAAAAACATCCAAAAAAGAGACTAAGTCAGAACGTAAAAAGTTGACCGGGACCTTCCAGCCATCGTATCCGAGAAGGGCTCCATGGACGTCGGATCAAGATCCAGGTTTACCCCGGTCGAAGGATTTTCATCTCGAAAAAACGACTAAGTCCGAAGGTAAAAATCACCACAGAGGAAACCGACTTCGCGTATCCGGACAAGGGCTCCAGGAGGTCGGATCCAACTGGCAGGTTCGTCCCGGGGAAGAAAAACATCAAAAAAGAGACTAAGTCAGAAGGTAACTTTTTAACCGAGGCCTCCTGAGACTTGTAGCCGAGCAGGGCTCCATCGCGGTCGGCCTGAAAGTTTGACTTTGCCCCGGTCCTGGTGCAACCAGATGACCCGATTGGCGCTTTTTGTTTCTAAGCGCTAGAAAATAATAATACTTTAAAAATTCATATCTCCGGTTCCCCTGAACCGATTTTAATAGTTTTTGTGTCATTTTAAAGATAAAAATATAAGCTATTTTTATAAATTGGTTTTGGATTTTTAAACTGTTTCCTGTGTTTTATTTAATTACTGTTTTGTGATATTTGAATGCTTTACACTTTGTCTCCTAAGTTAAGCCTTGACGCTCGATGCCAAGCTACCAAGGGTAGAGCTGGGATTAATTTACTGAGACCTAACTGTACCTATGTGGAGGTTAGTGGCTTGTTGCTAGGTGTAGGTACCTACCTGCCCTACCAATAACCCATTTTCCAACACTAATACATACAGGAAAACCTGTACAGTACAAGTTCGTTTTTTATCCATAAAGTATACTAAAGTTTTTCACCTTAGTAGGTGCAGCAAGTGCTGTAAATCTCTGGACACGTGTTTCTGAGTAAGCCCATCAGCAGCCGAGAGAAGCTTTGTCTGTGGGGTTGCTGGAAATGCTGCCAAAAGTCCTCTCAGGATTGTGTGCCACTCACTGGCACACAGGTGCTTTAACCAGAGCTCATCAGCTCGTTGGCTCAAGGGAACCTTTTTAAACAGGAAAACCAGAAAGGGAGCACCCTGCCTCACACTCCAGCATGCAGTCAGCCCTAGTGCATCATGGTAAATGCAGTACAAGTTAGTTTTTTATCCATAAAGTAAACTAAAGTTTTTCACCTTAGTAGGTGCAGCAAGTGCTGTAAATCTCTGGACACGTGTTTCTGGGTAAGGCCTTCATCCGCAGAGAGCAGCTTTGTCTGTGGGGTTGCTGGAAATGCTGCCAAAAGTCCTCTCAGGTTTGTGTACCACTCACTGGCACACGTGCTTTAACCAGAGCCCGTCAGCTTGTTGGCTCAAGGGAGCCTTCTTAAACAGGAAAACCAGAAAGGGAGCACCCTGCCTTGCACTCCAGCATGCAGCCAGCCTTATGCTGGAGTGTGAGGCAGTGTGCTCCCTTTTTTTGTGTCTAATTGACGGCTCCCGTAAGCCTACAAGCTGACGAGCTCTGGTGAGGCACCTGTTCGCCTACTGAGTGGTACAAAAACCTGTGAAGACGTTCAGCGGCATTTCAAGCAACCCCTTCAGATATATTTTCTCTCTTCTGATGACGGCCGAAAGCCAGAAACATGTGCCCAGAGATTCAGCACTTACTGCACCTTCATAAGGTGAAAGACTTTTTGAAAAATGTCTCTATCTATAAATCAAATGACTGCATTTACCATGATGCACTGGGGCTATTTTATGCTGGAGTGTGAAGCAGTGTGCTCCCTTTTTTTGTATACTAATACATACGTTGACACACCCAGGGAGACACTCATGCATAGACTGACACAGCGTTGCACACAATGATACATACATTAGCACCGCCAGGCACACACTGATGGATACACTGACACACCCAGGCGGACACTGATGCATGTGCTGAAACACCCAGGCACACACTAATTCATACCTGTACACCCAGGAACACACGAATGTATGTGCTTACACATCTAGGGATACACTGATGTATGCAGTGACTCACCCAGGCACGCACTCATGCATATACTAACATAGCTAGGGACACACAGATACATATACTGACACACCTAGTCAAACACTGAAGCATAAACTGGCACACCCAGCCACACAGTGATGCATATACTAACACACTTAGGGTCACCCTGATGTATACACTACAACACCCAGGCACACAATGAGACATAAGCTTATACACCCAGGCACACACTGATGCATAAACATAGGTACACACTGATGCATCCACTGACACAGCCAATCACACAATCATGAGGACACTAAAACAATCAGGCAGATATTGTTGCACACCCATGAAGCAGAAAAGGGATTGCTGAACCCACCCTGGATCAAATTTAAGAGTCCAATCTTCACAAGCAGTCTTTTCAATTAATATGCAAAGTCATATTGGTGAAACCAACGGTCTTTGATTACAGAAGCTTTAAAAACAGCAGAGGACATGTGTTTCACCCCCTAAATGGTTTGTGTACCTGGGGCTTTCTCAAGGCTGCAGGAACATAGGAAATGGGTTAACAGTGAACTTAAAGTCTACAGGACCAAAGACTATAGAGTATGGCCCTCTGCGTTTTCAAGCACCACGGATCCAGATTTGCAGAGCCACAAAAAATGTAATCTAATAAATGAAATATAGCTATATTTAATTTATTAATACTTGTTAGATACATACAGAAACTATGTATCCTGCAGTATCATACAAACTTAGCAACTCATACAGTCATTGTCATATGAACACAAGACCGCTTATTCCCTACTTACAAATTTAAAAAAATCAGTCCTTTAACCGTGTTTCCAGTCTACTAGTGGTGAACATTCATGTGCAGATTTGTTGTCATATGTACTTTAAGTTAGTTAACCCATTTAATATATGTGTTAAGTTATACTTCTATTTTAGTACACATGAGGAATATTATGCATAAATATACTGCACAATACTTACTGAATAGAAGGTAAGGCTTGAGTTAGTGTGCTTAAGTGAGTTATATCCCTACTTGTATATCAAAATACATATGTATATATAAACTTTGCTATGTACACTGCAATCTATATGAAAAAATAATACAGTACTGATAGCAGAACAGAGAAGAAAAACAATTAACACATTAACACATTAAGACATACATCCACACAACACTTAACTATAATGTAGTATTCTACAAAGTCAATAAATCCATGCATACACCACTCATGCAATCATTCAGTTGCCTGTAGATGTACTCATACAGTAAAATAATATATATATTTTTAACTTAATATTAATATAAACACATTCCAACAACCCTAAAAATTTTACAAAATCACTAAAAAATAAAACCCTACAGGGATGTTACAGTTACTAAATAAAATGTTAAAAAACTAAAGACATTCACTGAAAAAAAGAAAGGTTACAAGGATGTTATAGTTAGGAAACAGAATTAAAAAAACATAGAAATTTACTGAAGAAAACAAAGATTACAGGGACGTTATTGTTAGGCTCTAAATTTATTCGCACAAAACCAGAGAAATTCAGCAGTTATAGTTACATAAGCTAACTAGAACTTGCACCCCCGTAATGCACTGCTTATGAGATCACATATTACATCACTCATGTCATGGTCAATTACATCACTGATGACATCACTGATGACATCTCAAATGACATCACTGATGACACTAGTGATGACATAATCCAGTGACTGTAAGTGGTTCTATGGATGTGTGAGTGGATGCATGAGTGTGTGTATCAGTGAGTGAGTAGTGAGTCAGTTATTGTATGGGAGAGTCACTGGATGTGTAAGTAGCTGTATGAGCGAGCAATTGCCTATGTGAAAGCCTGCATTGGTAGAGGGAATTGGTGTCTGAATGGTGGTGCAGGTGAGTAAGTGGGTGACAACAAGCAATGATGGTGCACAGTGATGGAAAACCGCACTCCATGGAGTTTGCATTGTTTTCAGCATCCAGCAGCCGAAAGGAGGTAGTGTGTCGTTTCTCCAGCCGCAAAGTAGGTGATGCATCAATTTCCCAGCCACAATGCAAGTGGTGCGTCGATTTTTCAGCAGCGACGCAGGTGGTGCATCACAAGTTTCCCTGCATGGCTCCTGTGCATGAATTTCCACCTTGGTTCTACCAGCTTCACCTTTCAAGGGCCAGGGACTGGATAGGGCACCACTTGGCAGGACAGGAGTCCCAGTGCTGGCAAAGGAAGTCTTTGATGGCCCGGAGACTTCAAAGCAGGAGGCAAACTCAGTCCAAGCCCTTGGAGACACTTTACAAGCAGTAATATACCACAAAATCCAGACTTTGTCCTCTTTCAGGCAGAAGAAGCAACCGCAGGCCAACAGAGCAAAGCACAGTCACATGCAAAGGGGCAGTACTCCTCCTCCAGCTCTTTAGCTCTTCTCCTTGACAGAAGTTCCTCTTGAGTCCAGACGCAATCTAAAAATCTGGGGGTTTTGGGTCCACTACTTATGCCCCTTTCTGCCTTTAAAGTTAGCAAACTTCAAAGGAAAGTC
Source organism: Pleurodeles waltl (assembly GCF_031143425.1). Taxonomy (NCBI): domain Eukaryota; kingdom Metazoa; phylum Chordata; class Amphibia; order Caudata; family Salamandridae; genus Pleurodeles; species Pleurodeles waltl. Next base: position 1,490,218,437 of record NC_090446.1, on the reverse strand, counting down.
TCTGTTGTTCACAGGATCCTGACTTGCATAAGGCTGGCCAAAGACACATACCAGGGGGTTTGAGACTGCATTGTGCTAGGGCAGGCACAGCTCATTCCGGTGTAAGTGTCAGTTTCTCCCTCCACTGTAGCCCAGATGACCCATCAGGATGTGCAGGCTACACCACAGCTCCCTTCGTGTCACTGTCTAGTGGAGAATCACAGACAGACCAACTGTCAGTCTGACCCAGACAGGGAATACACAAGCAGGCAGAATCACAGAATGGGTTAAGCAAGAAAATGTTCACTTTCTAAAAGTGGCATTTTCAAACTGATAATTAAAAAACAATATTTATCAAATATAAATTATGAGTTCAGAGACACCAAACTACAGATATCTATCTGCTCCCTAAGGGAAATTGCACTTAAGAGACATTTAAAGGCAGTCCCCATGTTAACCAATGAGAGAGATAGGCCTTGCAACAGTGAAAACCAAATTTGGCAGTATTTCTCTGTCAGGACATGTAAAACACATCAGTACATTGCTCACCTTTAACAAACACTGCCCCCTGCCCATGGGGCTACCTAGAGCCTACCTTAGGGGTGCCTTACATGTACAAAAAGGGAAGGTTTGGGTCTGGTGAGTGGGTACACTAAATGGCAGTTTAGAACTGCACACACAGGCACTGCAGTGGCAGTTCTGAGCCATGTCTACAGGGCTACTCATGTGGGTGGGACAATCAGTGCTGCAGGCCCACTTGTAGCATTTGGTTTTGGTTTACAGGCCCTGGGCCCCTCTAGTGCTCTTTACTAGGGACTTACTATTAAATCAAATATGCCAATCATGGATAAGCCAATTACACGTACAATTTACTCACTGGTCAGCAGCGGTAAAGTGCTGAGAGTCCTAAAGCCAACAAAAACTGGTCAGAAAAAAAAGAGGAAGTGCTGGTCGCCGGTAGGTAGTTATTGTTAGGACCTAGTTTCCATAGTAAGAGCGTTTTTTGTTTTGCCACTTTATGAATCTTCAGGAAAATTTCAAAACTCAGAGAAAAAGGCGGGGTCCAAAAACGCATTTTCCCATAGGGATTATTGTAAAGTAAATTAGCACTTGTATAGCGCACTACTCACCCGTTAGGGTCTCAAGGCACTGTACTCATACCACTATGGAACCCCTCCTGGCTTTTCCCTGTGAGGTGCCCACTCCTGAGCACCCACAGGGTGAAGCCAGGCATCCAAGCACTGTTGGGGCTGTTGTGGAGATTAAGCAAGCTATTGCCCAGAGTTGCAGAGTGGGACCCATGAATTAGATTAGGCACCGAGTCGAGAATTATCTGGTCAAGGGGAATTGAGCCCAAGACCTGCTGAAGCAGGACTTGAACCCTGGTCTTGAGCCAGATCTCTGCTTCAGGGTCTGCTGCTCTAACCATTGAGCCACACTTCTCCACTTCTTCCACTTCTTCCACATTATTGACACGACCACAGCCTGAACCACTGGACAGAATTACACCCAATTTGACAGAAAGCTAGCTCTTGGTGCAGAAAGCATGCTTTTTGTGTTTTGCTGTAAATCCATTCAGTAATTTTAGAGAAATTAGAGTATATGGATATATATGGACACAGATCCTCTGCAGATCCGGATCCGCCAATCCGCAGGAAAAGGAAGGCCCTGAATGGCTGATGCATCTGTTGGCACTAAAGTGACCGATCGCTGGCGTTGTGGCGTTAAACTAATGCAACTCCAGCAATGCGCTGAGAGTCCCATTGCAAAAAGCCATGTGTAAATTTTATGCCTGGTTTGAACAATCAGTCAAATTTTGATGCAGTGAAGTCGTAGAGCGATGCAGGGAAAAGTTGCACAGGCATAATGTGAAGCAGGGTTTTAGAAACGAATGCATTGGACCTAATGTGTGAGTTTGTAAATATGGTGTAGTGTACTGCTACCGCTGCTGCTGCATAAGGAAAATGATGCAGCAGCGGCACAAGAAGATTGTAAATGAGGCCCGAGTGCCATTCCTACTATTGCAGGTCAGTCACACCTTATTTAACTGTCTGTGCATTAACCTTGGAGTTGTTTAACTCTTATTACTAATGTGAGGTAACAGAAGGAGTGCAGGCCTGTTACCTTGATGGAACTGGATCAGTTATGAGCTGATGAAGAAATACATGTAATACATCAGCCTCAGGTAGATGTTATGCAGTTTGAGAACTGTGCACTGATAACCATCTTCTTTGTGGAGCGTCATTTACCAAACAGCACTGAGAGAGCATAACTTGGCTGTGTCAATATGTGTTATGGAAGTGACGTACAAATGTAATTAACAATATATGTAACATTCTTTAAAGTATTAATGTTAAAGTGGTGCATCCATATCATATTATTCCAAGTGCACTCACTAGTAGAAATGTAAAACTTTATATGCATGTTTGACAATTACATTAATCGACTGAAATATGATACATGTATGCATTTATATTCAATGTATTGGGATTATAGTATTATCGTTAGAAGTTGTATAATCACAATTATTTGCCATTTATTACACATATGATGATAAATGCACCTAGAGCCATATCTTTGTTTGTGCATTAACCTGTTTGGTAAATTGACTTAAATTAAGGTCTGAAATGTTTTCTATGCTTATCCTTCAATGTGGAGTTTTGCTCATGTTGTGTTTTTTTGTCATTTGCAGGGGCATCAGCACAAGTCTACAATTAATGAAAGGCATGTTGTGTATTTGAGATACATGGAGTATAGATTGGCAAGGACAAGGAGTGCTAACGAATGGATAAGAAAAAATAACTTCTTTGTGAGCTCTTGGACACGGGAGGTGCCCAAGGTGTTGCTGATGTTTGTGGTTTGCAAATTCCAAACTGTGCACAGAAAATGGCAAACTACTGGTGATGATGAGATGGATTCTCCAAGGTTCTGCATGGTCTAAATTGGTGTTTAGTTAGTTAGGAGAGTCATATCCATTTTACCCTTTGACTAGAGCAAATTCCCTTGAGACTTAGAGGGATAAATATCCCTCTGTTTATACTTTGGCTGAGTAGCTTCATGCTATGCACATGGCACCTTTGACTATTATTCATCTCCTGCATTCCCTGAGAAATCTTTAGGCTCCTGTAGCTTAATTAAAGTATTTAGATTTTAAAAGATTTCAAATTATTAGACAGGATTATTGCAATTTGAATTCTGATCATCAAGTACTGTTCCTTATCTTTTGGATTGCTGAGAGAGAAAAACGTGCATGCCTTATGCTTAAACAATTCAATTTGATTAGATCCTTTAATTTGCCTTTGGTGATTCTGTACTTGTACGGTATGTTTCTGAGACTCATTTACATCAGTCTGGCCTTGGATATGTAATAAACTTTTGAACTTTAACTTCAGCCTCAGTGATTCAATGTGTGACCAAATGGGTTACACTGCTAAATGATTGAAAGCAATGATTTGATTTCTCCGTTTCCCTCCGAAATCCTACAAAGATTTGCCAAACCCAGAGAAATTAGAAATGGGCCAGATGTGTTCCCAGCACCTTATAAAATTAGCAGTCTGCATTTAAAAGTAGATACTGGTAGTGTCTACTAAAAGCTGCAGCTCGATTTTATTTACCTATTTTAATTTTTCTTCCTTCTTACATACGGAATTTTGATTGCCTGAACTAGGGTAAAATGGTTTAGGGAACACAAACAACCACTCACTTCTTAAAGGCACTGATCTGGTTCACCAGAATAAGAGACTTTAAGGGAATTATTTTCAGATTATCAGTGCCCCAGAAAAAGGGACATGAGATGACCAGAGACAGCAAATCTGATATTCGTGGCACTAAATTGCTTATCACTTCCAGTGTTTTAGCGGTGCCCCAATAAGGCTCTTTTATTCCTTCTTTCTGCAAGAAAACCCCTCGCAGGAAGAACAAATGGGGAAGGGATTCTTTTGATCTGGACTGGACCGAACTAAGCAGTCGGTAAGAAGGAAGGAAGGATAAAGCTCTGCCTTAGTCTTTGTAAAATCCACTGTGTGAAAGTTCTCTGATGCGAAGGACTCCATACTCTGTCACACTGAAGAGACAGTGGGAGGACTAAACTTGGGAATCTATAGATGATTTGAGCAGTCACATGCCAAAGGTCTATCACAAACCCTTCAAAACCCCTTGTTGTGCCCAATGGCAAACTAGAACCTTCTGGACACAAGTGTTGATGACACTCCAGGATGTCAGAGGAACATTGGAATAAATGCCCTTTCCTCTAGTTTTAACTACTGCTCTCGGGACATTATCCAAGAACTGCAGGAAGGCAATTTCATGAGCAGGCTCACAGAGGCACTCAATCCTACATTTTCTAGGCCCAACATTCACCTGTTGTGAGATCTTAACTCTTTAGAACAAGAGGCACTTTCACAGAGTTTAGTTAACTGGTCTGCCACAAGGACTCTGCAGCGCTGAGGCTCTGGTGATTTACAATATTTCTGTTGAGACACCCACAACTATTTTCAGTATGGCCTGAGGCCACTCAAATTTAAAAGTAACAGTCCTTCAAAACACTCAAAAGATTTTCTTCACCTTGAAAACTTTGTTTTGCCGGACATTTGCCTGATACGCTGGACAAAAAGTTTGCCATATATTTATGGGTCCCAGAAGACCGGGGGTATACCTCACCCAGCTAAGAATGTTTCATCCGTGCAAAATATATTAGTGAAGTCTTCTGCAAAACCTATCTAGTCTTGTGAAGCCATAACTGGAAATAGCATTTGATCTCATGCCAGAATGGCTCTCAGGGGGCGTATTATAGACCCACTTTGCGCACCCCAGGGGGCATTTTGGTATTACAGAAGGGGTCGCAGACGCTTGTGCACACCCTTCTGTAACACAGATAGCACTGGTGCACATATAGTACCAATCCTATCATCAGATGGTGTTCCCTCATTTGCACGGGGGCATGGCCCCATGCAAAGGAGCAAATCTCTTTCCCTCTGTGCCCACACCGTATTATAGATGTGGGTGCAAAGGCAAAGAAGCCATCAGGAGACCAGCTGACAGTGCGCCACAAAAAGGTGGCATGCTGTCAATGTGACCCAATGGAAGCCCTCTGTAGGGGGTGAAGAGGGCTCCATTGACCACCCAGATATCCCCTTGCAGACGGGTCCAGTCACCCACTGCACCTGCCTGCAAGGGGATCTTTCACCCGCCCTTAAAGTGCATGTGAGTTGCTGCCTGCACAGTGAAACATGAAGCAGCTGCTTCAAAGCAGCTCTTTATATCACTTGAAAGCGCTTCCCCTAGGTCAGCGCAAGTTTGTGGCTGTTCTGGCAGTACAGCTTTCATTCTAGCATGCCACACTCTCCTTGATTGCGCAGGGCATACCTTTTTAAAGCACAAACAAGGAAAATGCGTTGCATTGTGTAATGTCGTCCAGTATTGCTACAAGTTTATATTTGTTGCAACATAGAAGTTTCACTGGAGACAATTGCCTCATTAGATTAAATCACAAACTCTCTCTGATTCATCTACATTGATCATATTGTCCTGTTCGGAACTTTTGTATCTAGATGCTACATGTACAGGCTTTCACTTTGCTCATAAAATCCTGTTGATTGATGCTTATATTGCTGCTGCCTGTGCTATATTGTTTCTGTATGTGAGGGGATCTTGAACTGCTGCCTGTGCTATATTGTTTATTGATGTGAGTAATCCTTGAACTGCTGCTCCCTGTGCTATATAGTTTCTGTATACATGGGACAGTTGAACTGCTCCTCCCTGAGCTATATTGTTTCTTCATGCTAGGGGCTCTGGAACTGCTGCTCCCTGTGCTATATTGTTTCTGCATACAAGGGATACTTGAACTGCTGCTGTCTGTGCTATATTTTTTCTTTATGCAAGAGATACTTAAACTGCTGCTGCTATGTTTTTTCTTGCAAGCGATGCTTAAACTGCTGATACCTGTGCTTTATAGTTTATCTATGTAAAGGGCACTTGAACTGCTGGTGCCTGTGCTATATTTTTTCTTTATGCGATGGATGCTTTAATTGCTGTTGTCCTAGACGAGACTGCTAGTTTAGGGACCTCAGCACTTTTGTTTGTAGGTGGCTAAGCCACTCCTCCAACGAGTCACAACTGTCGGCCCAACCCTCCCGGCTCACAAGCAGTACCTCAACAAAACCCCAAACAGTAAAAGGTGATGTCTGGCAGCATTACCCATGAACTCTAGAATACGACATCTCAGGGAAGTTGTGGTGGAACAGAAGTTACCCTTTTCTCTTGTTAGTTACAAGTCTCAGTCACACACAGGAAATGAAGGAGATGCAGGAGAGTTTTCAATATATTTATTGAAAAGGCTCCAACCTACAATAAAAGTCATGTGCTGCAATGATTAGGATAATAAATGGGAATAAAAGCAAAATTGTTAAGATGAGAGTTGTGAATATTAAAACCCCAACCATCTTACAATAAACATGAGATGTAAAATTCCTAGCAAAGATAACTTGGGGCCAGATGTAGCAAAAAGAAAAATTGTGACTCACATTTTGCGAGTTAATGCGACTCGCAAAATGCGAGTCGCAATTTGCAATGCCAGAAAAAAAAACGATCCGATTTTGCGACTCGCAGCCGGACTCGCAACGCAGTGTGCGAGTCCGCAGATTGCGAGGTCGCTTTTTGCGAGTGTGCAAAAAACTAACTCTCAATTAGCGAGTAGGTGTCGCAAATTGCGATTACATTAAAAATTGCTTGCAGGTGCAGCAGAACACTCCAGAAAGCACACCAGAACACTCTGGAAACACTTCCTGGCACATGATGATGACATCACAGCCAGGAAGTTTACAAATACACCTGGGAGGAGGGAGGACCACACCCTTTTATAACTGCCAGTCTTCACACAGAACAAACAGCAGCTGCCATGGAGGGAACCCCACGAAAAAGAAAACTCAAATTTTCTGAGAGGGAGCTGGAGGTGCTGACAGAGGAATGCTGTCAGCACCATGATGAGCTTTTTGGAAGAGCAGCCCTCAATGTTCCTGAGGCCACAAAAAAAATACTCTGGCAGGACATACAAGAAAAAATCAATTCCCTGGGTGTGAGCCACAGGACAATCGAGGACATTAAGAAGAGGTGGTATGACCTCCGCTCCCGGACCAAGGAGAGGGTGGCTGAAAGGCTCCGGGAGATGAGAGGCACTGGAGGGAGACAATCATCTGTGCCACCACCCACACCCCTGGAAGAAAGGGTGGAAGAAACTCTGGAGCAGGAGGCAGTGTGTGGATTTGGGGACCTGGACACATCAGAACCCAGCACATCAACCGGTGAGTACCATGTGAGAAGCCTGTACCCCTATCAATGCCATTCCCCCACCCACCATGTACACAGGTGCATGCACAACCAAAATAGCTCCATTTCAGGGTAGAAATTGCCAGAATGATGCATTATGGGAAATGTAGTCAAATAGGCAGTTCATAGGCAAATGTTTATTAGGATGTGTGCAATAGATAGTAGACACTGACAGTCTGTTCCACATGTCCCACAGGTCTCCAGCAAGACACCACCAACACCCCAAGCACCCAGGCCCAGGAGGACATCCCAGGACCCGCCAGCACCCCCACCTGCACGGTCAGCAGCATCCCTGCAGTAGTAACACCTGCTGCAACAATCACGCCAGAAGCTGCCCCAGCAACAGGCAGGGAGGTCACAGGTGGGAGCACAGGGCAGCCACCGCTGCGCAGGCGTCGCAGGGCACGACCATCTGGGCTGCAGTCTGCATCCGGGAGACTTCCTCCAACCACCAGCGAGGCACATCTGCTGCGTGGTCAGCGCCTGCCGAACAGAATATTGGGCAGGATTAGTGGTGTGCTGCACCGCTTTGTGTGAAACAACCATGCAAGCATGCAGCACCTCAACAGACGCATGGACATGATGTGCCAGAACACTGGGGACCTTGCCCTTGCCATTAGGGAACTGGCGGGAGGACTGCTGGCCCAGGCAGAGGGTGGGCGGCGCAGAGATCGCCAGATAATGCAAAGACTGGACAGGATGGCCACATCGATCGGCAGGCTCGCCATTAATACAACAGGCCTGTCGAGGAGGACAGTTGGGCTGCAAATAGAGATGGGCCATTTTGCTGGGGATGTTGCCAGGGGCCTGGGACGTCTCACCCACATAATTGAACTTATGGAGACACGGGAAATGTCAAGGGCCACCGGGGAAACACCCCAAGACAGTGAGGAGGGCTCAACAGTGAGCAGTGTATCTGCCACTGACAGCAGGGTGCTGAGGAGTGGTAGGCAGAGCACCACGGACGCAGCAGGGACCAGCCAGGCTGGCAGGAGGGGCAGGAGATCATAGATAACACCCAGGACCATTAAATGTGGCACATGGCGTTAATGTGCCACATGACTGGTTGGCATTTCCCTGCCCATGGACAATTTCGACTTGTATATAGTTTCTTAATTACAGTAATAAAACAGTTATTTTTGTTCCACTTAACAAATGGAGTTTTTGGTTAATAGCTGAGTATGGTGGGAGTTGACACGTACCGTCCAAAATATTGTGTTGCAATGTGGTCCTGTCTCAGTCTGCCTTGATTAGCTAGACTCCGATCCCCATGATGGCGATGTGGTTGTTCTTGCTCTTCATCATCAGGATCTGGGTCTGCAGGGGTGAGAGGTAGCCCACGTCGGGTGGCTATGTTGTGGAGGATGGCGCATGCGACCACAATTTTTAATGCGGTAATGGGGGTGTATTGGAGGGCACCTCCACTGCGGTGGAGGCATCTGAATCTTGCCTTCAGGAGTCCGAAGGTGCGCTCTATCAGGTTCCTGGTCCTCTTATGCGCACTGTTGTATTGCCTCTCAGATTCAGTTCTGGGTGTTAAAAACGGAGTCATGATCCAAGGCCTAAGAGCATATGCACTGTCACCTGTTGGGCACAAAAAGTACACTGTTAGGAAGTCCAGATTGTCGTGCACAGTGACCTGTGTGTATGTCTGCAAGTGTCTGTGGCTCTACCTAGGAGGTAACCGTCTCCGAATTCCCCACGTTCCAGGCGTTGATGTATCCCACTATGCCTAAAAATGTATGAGTCATGGGTACTGCCTGGAAACTTAGCTACGATGTCCGTGATGACATAATGGGCATCACAAACGACCTGTATGTTGAGTGAGTGGGTACACTTTCTGTTGCGGAAAATGTGTTCCAGATTAGCAGGGGGGCATATTTGAATGTGTGTCCCATCTACACACCCTATGACATGGGGAAAGTGGGCAATGCGGTAAAAGTCCAGCTTGGTGCTGTTCATTTCTGCCTCATTCCTTGGTAAGTATATGAAGTGAGACATGTGCGTGACTAAGGCATCTAGGAAGGCCCTGAGGAACCTTGACACTGCACTTTGGGATACCCCACCTGCCACAGCAATGACCCCCTGATAGCTCCCTGAGGCCAAGAGGTGCAGTGAGCATAGTACTTGCACATGCGTAGGAATGGCGCAGCCACGCAGAGTCTGGTGTTCTAGCTGTGGTTTCAGTAAATCTATTAATTCTAGAATGGCTGAGCTGCTAAGGCGGTATTTGTCATAGATCTCCTCTTCAGTTTGCTGAAAAAGAGTCTGCCTGGTTCTATATATCTTCTCCTGTCTCCCTCCTCCTCCTCTGCTGGGCTGCGTGGACTCTCCTCCTCACTGCTATCAGGTATATCTCCGCCATCTTGAGTAACCCAGATGGCTTCTGGGTCCCCTTTTATGCTTTGGTAATGGTTACCACCTGCTCTGAGTTAGTGGTAAATGGGACATGCAAACTGGGCTTTTTGCGACTAGTCGCAATTTGCGAGTTGCAATTGCATAAGGTTTGCGACTCGCAAATTGCGACTTGCTATTTGCGGGTCGCAAAATGGGGTCGCACCGGATGCGACTCGCAAACGGGTCCCATCGCTTTTTGCGAGTCGGAAATGGGCTTTTTGCATCCCATTTCTGATTTTGCACTGTCGCAAATTGCGATTCTGCCCGTTTGCGAGTCGCAAACATTTGCTACATCTGGCCCCTAATCTCTAACCTAATCAGAGCTAGGTGTGCTAAACCTAATCTGCTAGTATCATGTCCACGTGAAATGCCCCCAACACACGTTACCTTGGAATGAGGTCTCTAAATCAGACTCCGTGGTAACACAAAGACCGAGTTCTGCATCAAGGTGACATGCAGCATAGATCGCATCTGAAAGGAATCCCTCTGATGACCTTGTTTGTGTGAGATGTACTTATACAGATCATGAAGGACCCCTGACGCAGGTATGTTCCCAAACAGATGATAAGGAGTAGGCTTGTGGCAGCAGTTATATAAACAATCCCCAACAAGTGTACATTATGTTCCTGTCACATGGAAGTGAGAAAGGGACATGATGTTAATACCTAAGTAAAACACTTGATCATGATGCTGATAATGGCGCCTTCACAGAGTGGCACTGGAAATGCAAATCAAAATATCTCTATAACTATAAACAATGGCAGCCATCTTAAAAGAAATAATAAAATACATGGACTAAATCAGAGTAAGCTAAGTAGGTTAAAAGTTAGTCGGTGACGGGGGCACTAGCCTGCAAGCCAAAGGGCTAAGCTAATCTCTTGAGTCCCAATAAAACTAAATTGAATTCATCACACTGCTGCCTGTGCTATATTCTTTCCTTACGCGATGGTTGCTTGATCTGTTCTACATTGTTCTTTATACGTGGGATGCTTGAGCTGTGCTATAATTGCTTCTTTGTGTGAGGGACACTTGTACTTCTGCTGCCTTCGCTATATTGTTTCTGTATGCAAGTTTAGGAAAGTGGATTATTGGTTAAGGGCAGGTAAGTACCTACACTTAGCATTAGGCCACTAACCCCCAAAAGGTCCAGTTAGGTCTAAATAACTTAAACTGATCTCAACTCTTGGTACCTTGGCTACAAGCGACTAGACTTAACTTAGAAGACAAGTGCGTAAAGCATTCAAAAAACACAAAACAGCAAATAAGTAAAACACAAAACACAATAAAAATCCAACACTAATTTATAAAAATAGATTACATTTTTATCTTTAAAATGACGCAAAGACGTTTAAAATTGGATAAGGCGAACCGGAGGCATGAATTTATTTAAGAATTAATGTTTTTAGTGGCTGGAAACTAAAAGTGCTGATCTGGTCATCTGGTCGCACCAGACGGGGGCAAAGTAAACGTTTGAGGCCGACTGCGATGGAGCCCTCCTTGGCTACAGCATGCGGGAGGCCTCAATCATAAGTTTACCTTCGGACTTAGGTGGTCATTCCGAGTTTGCCGGAAACCGGACTACCACGCCGGTGGTGATGTTGAGACTGCAGCTATGGTGGCGGTGCAGACTGCCATATAACATGTAAGGTGGTGAACCCAACGCAACACAGACAACTTACCGCCAGTACCGCCACGGCCGATGAGCAGCATCCGGCGGCGGTAAGCAACTTCAGGCTGGCGGGAACCAATATCGCGCCCACTGTATTACGAGTCATTAGACCACTAGGATATCCAGGGCGGGTTGGCCGCAATGAAAATCTTGTCGGAAACAGAAAGTAGAAAAGGAGACACTCACCTCCAGGTACACAGATGCATCTGCCGCCGCCATGGGAAATGAACTGCAAGTCATTCCAGCGTTGCATCTCGCCATACACCTTCAGTCAGCCACAACGGCAAAGATGTCAACCGTGAGTACGCCTAGCACAGAGAGAATGAAATGGCATTGATACACACCAACACGTAATCCACATTCCTGGCATGGACGACGAAGGCCACATACACTCGGATGCAAACATACTGTAACAGCACACACATCTACAGACACACATGAACACACAAAAAACGTGAAAAGCCAAGTACCCAATACACACACAAAGCCAAGCAGATACATGCCAAACATACAGCACAACGCACACAAACAAGACCAAAACAGTCATACATATCCATACACAAAACCCCATATTCACACAATGACAACTAGACCACAAACACCTCAACGCAGGCATAAACAGGCACATTGTGAAACACCACACATCCACATACACCATAAACTGCATGCAGCAATGACACACGATCAATAGCAGTGATGACACATCCAAGCAATGACAGAGGAGACACACCACATAGAACCAACATACAAGGAAATCAACAGATGCAGCACCATACAAACGGACGCACACAACACCCAATACAATCCCACAAGCAAGCAGTTAGACACATAACAACATCCACATGGCACAACCCATCTACCCAGGGCATGCAACAACACAGACACAACCCATACACAGACCTCACACACCGTTGGACACAGATGTCACACCACCATGTAGAAGGAAACCAGGACAGGTATCTCAACTTGCCAACCACAGAAATGTGGGCAGATGTATTAGGAACCATCAAAAAGTGTCGAAATATATACAAAATGTGCCAAAATGGTAAGACAAATGTCCAGAAATGCAGGACACATATATCATGGCACCAGCTTGACTATTGACAGCAAATAGGCCTCCACGTCATAGGGGCAGCAATTGGAAATACAGGCACCTCGGCGGTTTGTGGCTGGTGGTGATGGGGGTGGTGTGGATTTGGAAGGGGATGTCTCTGTTTGGGCTTGGGAGGGGGGACTTTGGCTCTGGGAGGGGTGGATTGTTTGCTGGGTGGAGGAGCAGGGGAAACACCAGAGGGGGCAATGGAGGAATGGGAGGTGGAAGGGCCTGGGAGGGGCAGGGGGACATGATGTTTAGGGGTAACACAGGGTGGGAGAGGAGAAAGAAAGAAGTCAAGGGCGGCAAGGAAGACTTTTTTAGGGACACATGCGGTCACATGAATTAGGGATGGAAGTTGAGGTAGAGGGAGTGCTTGTGTGATGTGTTGGCGTGCTGTACGTGGATGGTGGTGTGTGCAATGTGTGCATGTCTGTGGTGGGTGTATGTTGGGTGGGTGTCTGGGTACGTGTGCATTTTTGGGTAGGAGGGGTAGAGATGCAGGGAGAGGGAATAGAAGATGTGTTAGCGAATGTTGGGGTGGTGTGTGCAAGTCAGGTGGATGTGCTGGAGGTTGCAGAGACGTTTGTTGTGGTGAGTGCGTATGTGGTGTGTGGAGTGGCTGTCTGTGAGTCTGCTGTTGTGGTGATTGAGAGTATGACAGGAATGCTGGCAGGACCAGTGTGTGATGATGCAGTGCTGGCAGGTGTGAGTGGTGATGTGACTGTAAGGGAGGCAGTGTGGGAAGTGTATGTTGTTGTGTATACAGATGTGTGTTATGTGTGTGCATGCCTGTGGGTTTGTTTGTGTTGCTTATGTTTGTCTTTGCATACCTTGTCAGCTGTAGTGGGTGTATGCTGGTCAGTAGGTGTGCCCTGGATGGGTGTAGGGAGAGGGGTTGTGGATTGGGAGCAGGTAGCTGGAGGGGGGATAGAATATGAAGGGACACTGGTTCCCGTCAACAAGGAGGCCAGAGTCTGAAACAATCTCTGTAGGCCAGACAAGGCACTGTGAATGCCTTCCAGGTAGGCATTGGACTGCTGCATCTGGGATGCCAGTCCCTAGATGGCATGCACAATGGTTGTCTGCCCCACAGAGACGGACCTCAGGAGGTCAATAGCCTTCTCATTGGGGGCAGCAAGGCTGACTGGGGCAGGGTCAGAGGTGCCTGCGTCGAAGGAGACGACCACCCTCCTGGGTGAGTGGGCACAGTCAACTGGGTGGGGAGCTACAGGGAGGGCAGTGCAGGTAAGGGGGTGGTGGACAAGGATGGTGCTGGGGTGGTCCCAGATGGGTCCATCACTACCAGGGAGCCACCATGGAGGAGGAATCTGAATCAGATGTGGTGATAGCTCCGGTCTCCCCCATGGTGCTCCCCTCGCTTATTGTCCCACTGGTCCCCTCGGCTTCGCTGTTGCCAGTCTCCTCGGTCCTGTGGGCTGCTGCATCCTCACTCATTGGTGCCCTTCCTCCTTCACCAGATGATGCTAATGCACACATAGACAGAGGTGGAGAGAGAAGGAGGGTGGGACAAAAAGAATAGGAGCAAATGGTAATAACCCACACATCCACTTCACGTACAAACAATATATACATTTGCCTCTGTCAGGAAAACAAGAGACCATTTTAGAGTCATGAACAACAGAGTCCTGCAAGCCATACCCAAACTTATCACCAATCATCTTATCCCTGCAGCCTAGACACCTGATTGAAAAGTCCTACAAGCCTGCAACTGGCTAAATGACCAATCCAACAATTTAACCCATTAACATACCCAACCACATGTCAGTCATGAAAGGATGAAACAAATCTGACCTCAAAGGAACAGTTCACACAAACTAAATGACGGGTATGTGTGGAGTACATATGGTACAGAGGTCCATTGATGTTACAATTACATCAATTGCAATGTTAACTAAACATACCTGTCATTACCCAAATACAGTGCCAATAAGATCACTTTGGACTACTACAGTATACAGAGAGATGGAGTATGAAGCCAGTAAAATGCCTGAACATTTGAGCAACCCATATGTACAGTACAATGTGTGTTACAGTACCACCACTTCTATTCCTGCATGGCTCTACATAGCTAATGTGTCACACTCCAACATGATTGGTGTGACAACCAGGACTGTACACTCCCCAAATTTCATCTGACCACGTATATCCCAAGTCCAGTGAGGGTCACAGTACTCAACCATGCAGAAGTCACCTAACAGTCTACACTTAACCCCTTGTGGCTGCTGTGCTGCCCTTAAGCGCCCATCCAACTCTGGATTGGCCACCGCCCGTATGTTGGCCAATAGGCGGGTCAGGGTCCGATGGGTACCCCTTCCACATTGGAAGGCCGTCCTCAGCTGTGCCTATGCGGTCTTCCAGGCCCAGAGTCTGAGGTCCTCCCACTGTTTCCTGCAGTGGGTGCCCCGCCGGCTATGGACCCCCAGGGACTGAACCTCCTTCGCGATGGCTCTCCACAACCCTTTTTTCTGGTGGGCGCTGACCTGCGTGGTAACATTTCAAAAATGGGGGACATGATGTAAATGATATCAATACAGCTGCAACCTTTGGCAACACACAACATACACGGGCCATGCACACTGCCAATATACCACACACATCATGTGCATGCAAAACCGCAAATCAGTCATCAGATTTCAATGTGCACACAGATCCATTGTCAAACACCAGCCGAAATGTGGGGCAAAGGAAGTTGTACTGACCTGTTACCCTGGAGCCCCGTACAACCGTCCACAGAGGAGTAAGACCCCTTCCACCAGTTTATCCAGCTCCTCAGCTGTGAAGGCTGGGACCCTATCCCCTGCAGCGCATGCCATCATTGCTCCAAGAATCAGGACACCGCAGCACACGAAGTGGAGGTTTTCCTCGCCCGAATGCCAGGAGTCAAGTGAGCTTGACCATACAAAATGATGGTCACAACCGCAGAGGTCATGACCGTCAGCGTGGGTGGTGATAGTCATTGGTCCCAGTTTTCCATAGAGGTCAATGTTATCCAATGAGGAGTTGCACAGCGGTTCCGACCGCGTTCCGCCATGACGACTGCCACCGGCGAAATGAGGTCACTTCCATCTGTCCAAAGCATGCAGAACAGGCGAATGCCATTTTAGTATGTTAAGTGACTGTCCTGGGTGCACACTGCGTGATTACCTGCATATCATCACAAATTGATTCTTTTAGGTTACATTTTTTGGATAATCACATACAGTATGTAGTGAGTGTCAGGTGACATCACCACACTTGTCACTACATATGTATGTATTGAAAATCTGTATGGTGGAACACATGGAAGGTGTATGTTTACATGTCTGGTACACGTCCCTTGTTACAGGGATTATGTGGCATTGCCTGGCTAGGAATGGAGTATGGGGTAATGTGTCTTTCCACAACATGACAGCCAACTTACATGACCAACGTGCTGAATTAACCACTCTTAAAGCAGCCTTCAAAAATATATCACATATCCCACATGTAATACGGGCCATTGATGGGACTCACATCACCTTGGTACCTTCGAGGGCCAATGAAGAAGTCTACAGAAACCGGAAGAGTACATATTCGCTCAATGTACAAGTGGTGTGTGTAGGAAAGTACCCTCTTTTTGGCATGCTGCCCCTAATTTCTGCCTGATGTCAGTGTGTTTGACTGTGTCCCTGGGATCCTGCTAACCAGGACCCCAGTGCTTATGCTCTCTCTCCTCTCAATTTTGTCACTGCATACTGGTAAACCAGTATTTCATCCCAAATTGGAATACTGTTCACCCCTTATAAGTCTCTAGTATATGGTACTTAGGTACCTGGGGGATTAGGGTTCCAGGGGGTCCCTTTGGGCTGCAGCATTACTTTTGCCACCCATAGGGAGCCCATGCAAAGGCTTCTGCGGGACTGCCATTGCAGCCTGCGTAAAATGGTGCATGCACCCTTTCACAGATATTTTCACTGCACCAGGTCACTTATAAGTCACCTATATGTCAGGTCTTGCTACCCTGAAGGCTGGGTGCAAAGTACCTGTATGTGAGGGCACCCCTACACTAGCAGAGGTGCCCCCACATCATCTAGGACCATTTTCTCAGCCTTCGTGAGTGCGGGGATGCCATTTTACGCATGCACTGGACATAGGACAATACCTATGTCCAGCTGCACAATGGTAACTCTGAATATGGCCATGTACGGTGTCTAACATCTTGTAATTGTATCTCAATACTGATTCTAGTAATGGTTGTACAATTCCATGACTCTGGGGGCTCCACAGTGGAACCCCATTACAGCCAAACCAGCCTTCTCAGGTTTTCCAGGCAGCCCCAGCTGCTGCCACCTCACAGACAGTTTTCTGGGCTCCTTTTGCTCTAGCAGCTCGAGCCCAGGAAGGCAGGACAAAGCATTTCCTTTGGGAGAGGGATGTTACACCCTCTCCCTTTGGAAATAGGTGTTACAGGCATCGGAGGGGTAGCCTCCCAGAGCCTCTGGAAATGTTCTGAAGGGCACAGATGGTGCCCTCCTTGCATAATCCAGTCTACACTAGTTCAGGGACCCCCTGTCCCTGCTCTGGCGCAAAACTGGACAAAGGAAAGGGGAGTGACCACTCCCCTGTCCATCACCATGCGCAGAGCTCCTCCAGAGTGTCCCTGTTTTTTTCCATCTTGAATTCCAAAGTGGTGGGGCACTTTGGAAGCATCTGAGTGGCCAGTGCCAGCAGGTGACGTCAGAGCCCTCCCCTGATAGGTGCTTACCTGTGCAGCTGACCAATCCCCCTTTCAGGGCTATTTAGAGTCTCTCCTTTGGGTGTTTCCTCAGATTCGGATTGCAAGACTCCAGCAGGAATCCTCTGCATCCTTTACTTCACCTTCTATCAACGAAACGTCATCTGGACCCTCCGGGACCTCTATAAAATGCAACACAGAGGCAAGGACGACTTCTGCAACATTGTATCTCCAGCTCCTGCCAGCAACTGCAACCTTTTCCAGGTCATGCATCCTCAGAGGACAGCCAGTCTTCAGCCTGCACCAGAACAACAAAGGAATCTTCCTTGAAGTGAAGGAGTCACTTCCCTGCTTCAGCAGGCAGCGACGACTGATTGCATGGGTCCCCTCTCCTGACAAAGTGCTTGCATCCAGTAACACAGGTGGTGGACTGAAGTGGTCCTGACAGTCCTAAGGTCCAGCTCTCCAACTTTGGTAGTGGTAAGAGCTTGCCTCCCCACGCAAGAGAGTACCCCCGTGCACCTTGTGTTTTGCACTTGCCAAGGCTTGTGTGCAACCTTCTACAAAGTTCTTCATGCACAGCACAGATCCAGCCCCAAGCACTCCTTCCTGCGACACACAGCTTCCTGAGTGGTTCTCCGGCAGCGTGGGATCCCACTGTGTAGTGCTGCGTAGGCCTCCATTTGCATCCTCTTTGTCCCCATGCTGTGGGATTCCGGTGCATGCTGCATGGTCTTCTGAGGGCTTTCGTAGTTGCTGAGAGCCCCGTCTGCCTCCCACTCCTGGGTAGAGGCCTCTAGGTCCCTCCTGGTCTCGGGCAGCGCCATTTTCCACTAACTGTGTGCTTTGCATGTGCCAAGGCTTGTTGCCTGAATCCAGTGACACAAACCAGACTGCAATCATCCATCTAGCGTGGTACATCATCAGCACCAACCAGGAACCCACATCCGTCTTCTTGGGTGCAGTACTGACTGTTCTTCTTCACCAGTTGTTCTTCTTCTGCACCTTCATCCGGGTTAGCAGGGGCTCCTGTACTCCCTGGACTCTTCAGTGCTTCTTGGACTTGGTCCCCTTCTTCCACAGGTCTTCAGGTCCAGGAATCCATTGTTGGTGTCTTGCAGTCTCTTCTGGTTCTTGCATAATCTTCTATCATGTGTTCTTGTGTGTTCTAGGAAAGTTACTTTAACTTACTCCTGCTTTCCTGGTCTCTGAGGTGGGTTCTATTACTTACCTTTGTTGTTTTCTTACACTCCCAGCACCCCTCTACACACTACACTTCCCTAGGTGGGAAACCGACTTTCACATTCCACTATTTTAGTACATCGGTTGTGTTCCCCCTTGGCCCATTGCTATTTTTTGTGATGTTCACTACTTGCACTGTTTTCTAACTGTTTGTACAGTTATTTCTGCATTCTAGTGTAAATACTGTGTATATTACTTCCCTCCTAAGGCAGTATAGTCTCTACGGTATTTTTGGCATTTGTGTCACCAAAATAAAGTACCTTTATTTTTGTAACACTGAGTATTTTCTTTCATGTGTGTAAGTACTGTGTGACTACAGTGGTATTGCATGAGATTTCCATGTCTCCTAGATAAGCCTTGGCTGTTTAGCTACAGCTACTCCTAGAGAGCCTGGCTTCTAGACACTGACTACATTTCACTAATAAGGGATAACTGGACCTGGTATAAGGTGTAAGTACCTCTGGTGCCCACTACAAACCATGCCAGCCTCCCACAGCGTGTCTTGCAGATGAGTACATAACACATGTAAACGTGAAATTCCCTGGATCAGTGCATGATTCCTACATCCTGAGGAACAGCAGTGTCTCTGCATTGATGTTACAGCTACATGGAGAAAGGGCCTGGCTAATAGGTATGTGTACTGCTCCCCATGTCAGACATTTGATACCACTCCTTACACAGTCTGCACTCACATTGTTCCCTATCGTCATAACTCCTTTTCCACACAAGTGACTCTGGATATCCCAACCTGCCCTGGCTCCTGACATCAGTCAGACATCTGACCACAGGAGGGGAGAACAGATACAATGAGGCACATGGCTGGATGAGGCGGGTGATTGAGAGGACTTTTGGCCTCTTGAAAGCTAGATTTTGTTGCCTTCATGTGTCTGGTGATGCCCTACAATACCGACCAGGGAAAGTCTGCAAAATCTTTGTTGCATGCTCCATAATCTGGTCCTCAAAAGGCACATTCCACTGTTGGAGGAGGGGGACATTGATGCTGGAGCAGTGTCTGGGGCCGGTGACTATGATACTGAGGAGGAGGCATACAAGGATGAAGCACATGACAACAGGACTGATCTGATTCGTCACTACTTTCAATGATAAACAGGTATGTGTGATTTATATGTCATCTGCACTTTGACTATGTATTGGTAAACCCAGTCTGTACTAAGATTTTGCATGCATCAAGGTGTGTGCGGGGACTACTGCCTTCCATCTTGGTTTCTGACCCTGAAAGGTAGCTGACTTACCATGACGGTTAGTGGAAATGCATTGCTGCTAATGGCATGTGCAGAATGTTGGTGCCATAACCGAACATTCTTATGGTTGTAAGAAACATTTTAGATCCTCAGTCTATTTGGGTAACTGTAAGGGGGACTTTTCAGTCTGTGTGTAGGCCTATCATGCTGCATTGTCAGCTGCTGTGTGGCAACTATCTGTTCCTGTCCACTCAGGGAGGTGAACAGTAGAGGATGTTACCTATGTGATATCTTTACTTTCCTGCTCATGTGTGTGAGTGACAATGCAGGCCCTTACATATGCGGCATCATAGCTGCTGGGGCAGTCATCCTGTGTTTGTGTTCAACTACTGTTGATGTATGACTATGTATACACCTTACAACATTGTGCCTAGTAGCATGTCATTTTCTCTCTTCAGGTCACGTGTGTTTGCAAGCTGCTTAATGATTTGCCTGTTGGCATCGTTGACACTTGATGCTACTACAATATGGATGTACTTACACGGCTGCTGGAGATTTCTACTACATCTGTAGTGCCGATATGTGTATATGATTGTTGCTTGTAAACAGAATTGCCACTTTAAACAATTAAGACACATGCACCATGACTTGTGCAAATTGTTTTTTATTGAGTATTTTACATCACAGTCCAGAGGAGTGGGGACTTGGTTTAGGTGAAGATCAGAGTGGGTGGTCCAGCTGTTTGTTTGACAGGTCCTGTTTCCATTAGTCTTGGGATGATGAAAACTTGGCATTGGACAGCCAACAGGGTGGAACAGTGGCACAAAAGGGTGACAGTTCAGGACAGGGATCGCTTCCTGGTGGGGGAACTGGTCTTTGCCTCAGGTCCTGCAGGAAGTCTGGATGGTTGGCCTCTTTTATGGGGGGTCCCTCGGCTGCAGGGGTTGGGATGATGGTGGCCTGTATCCTCCTGCTGGGCCTCAATTCCAGTAGCAGGTGCTAATGTAGAGGGCAGTGGTGTTGTGTGACTACTAGATGGAGTCTGCTGTTGGGTGGAGGATGTCCGCAGGATGTTGTTGAGTTCCTTGAACTCCCCTAACAGGGAGACCAGGGTGGCATTGAGTACCTGCCACGTCTGCATGGCCTTTTGGCAGTATTCCCCCTGCAGCCTTTGGGTCTCCTGCAAGGTGGTGAGTATCTGGCCCATCTTGTTCTGGGATTGCTGGTAGGTTCCCAGGATTCAGGAGACGGCCTCCTGTCCAGCCATGTCCTGTTGTTGCCTTGCCCTTTGGTCCACCATTTCCCTTCCACTGGCTCTTGCCCCCTGTGCCTGTGTCCCTGGTGCAGTGTGCCCACTCCCACTGACACCAGGACTGTCATTGTTTTAGGATTGCAATATTGACTCATGTGCCTGCCCTGTGGGAACACTGATGTTTGATGTGTCCTTGGCACACAGGTTTGGGAAGGTGGGCTGTGCAATGGATGCCACATGGGAGGTGTTTTCAGTTGTGGGCAGGATGAGGCTGGTGGTGGTGGACTGACCACTTATGCCTGATGGGCCAGGTTTGTCATCCCTATCCAGACATCCAGAGGATTCCTCCACTATTGGACCTGCTTCTAGGCCTGGGCTTTCTGTCACTGGCATCGTCTGCAGCGTGGGAGTACTTGAGAGACCTGTGGAATGAGAGGTATTGTGTCACATGATGGTATTGTACAAGTGATAAACATGGTTGTATGCCAACATTGACCGGATTTGCAGGGCAGTAATGACATTGACAGTTACTAGCCTACTGCTTGTGTTTTCATCAATGGGATGTTGCAATGGTCCTTTTTTGGGAAATAGTTTGTATTGTTCTTGCTACTGTCATTGCCATGTACTGATGTGCATTCCAATTACTTGTTGGTGAAGCGAAGTGACAGGCTTTAACGTTCAAGTGTAGAGATGTGAAGTGGATGTAGCAGTCATGCAAGGGTACGGAGTGTTACATTGTGGTATTTGTAGTACTTGCTACAGTGTGGGGTATCCATGCACTAGGTGGACCTGTGAGGGAATGGTGTTAGTAGGGTGCTGTGCATTGCAAGGCTGGGTATTGGGTCCATGGTGGATTTGTGCACATTAGGGTGGTGTGAGGGGGTGAGAGGGTCGTGCAGGTACATGCTGTGCATGGGGACATGTTGGCCGGGGAGTGCAGTTGATTTACCAGTGTCCAGTCCACTAGGTAATCCCGCCAGTCCCTCTGGATGGAGGATGGCCAAGACCTTCTCCTCTCACAATGATAAATCTGGGGGACGTGGTGGGGGCCCACCACCAGTCCTCATGACGGGGATTTGGTGCCTGGAAGCCATGGCTCATACCTTCCCCCGTAGGTCGTTCCACCTCTTCCTAATGTCCTCCCTTGTACAAGAATGGTTCCCCACAGCATTCACCCGGACAATGATCCTAGGATATAAGTCCGTTTTCTGGGCTATAGATGTCTGCTGGACCCGTGCTCCAAACAGTTGCGACTCCACTATGACCATTTTGTTGACCTTGACCCTCAGCATCTCGTCTGCGAATCGTGGGTTTTTTTGTGGTGCCATGGTGGTTGTGTTGTGGGTGGTGGGGTGGGGTGTGTGTTGTGCAGGGATGCTGGGTGTGCTGTTTGTTGGTGTGAGTTTGGGTGATAGGATGTGCGTGTGGTTTGTGGTGATGTGCATGTTGTGTTTCTCTTTATTTGGCTGTTGTGTGATGGATGTTCAGTGTGATGGTGCCTGTGACATCTAGATGCAGTGCCTTCTTTCAGTGTGCTCTTGCCTCACTCTGTCATACCTTAAGGGTGCAAAGGCTTCTGGGTATGTGTGGGGTATGTTTTGTAGTGCTGTGGTCAGGTGTGTGTGTATGTGTATCAGGTGTAGGATACTGTCCAATGTGGTGCAGTGTTTTGGTGGTGGTGCTTTTTTCCTGTGATGGTTTGGGCTGCCAATGGACTGGCGTTGTGCTAAGACGGCGGTGCTGATTTGTGATTCATAATTTGGCGGGCGGGATGTTCTCGGTGTGGCAGTGCTGGTGGTGCACACGCCTCTTTCACGCCGTTGTTCACGAGGACAGTGTTGATTTGTGGAAATTTTTGGGCGGTGTTTTGTTGATGACTTGTAATACGGCGGTCTTCAGACCGCCATCACTGGTGATCTTTCGGTGTCTGCATACACGGCGGTCTTCGGTAAAGACCACCAAAGTCAGAACGACCACCATAGTCTTTTTCTTGAAGATTTCCTTCAGTGGGACAAAATCACCAATCTGATATGACCTCCCTGGAGCCCTCTTCAGATACGCGTCGCAGGAGACCTTGGTGAAGAATTTTACCTTCGGACTGAGATGATTTTTCAGGACAGAAATCTTCCTCTGGGCATAGTTGATTCTTAATCCGACATCCGTGGAGCCCTCCTCGGATTCGCTGCGCGGGAAGTCCCGGTCAACTTTTTACATTCGGACTTTGTCACCTTTTTGGAGCTATGTTCTTCCAATGGGGGTCGACCCTCCACAGCAAGCCGATTTCAATGTGAGGTCGTCGGATCACCTTTCCGGGAGCCCCCAGTGAAATCCTGGAAATCTGGGGCTCCGGAGCTTTTTAGTGAGATGAACCTGCAAGTCAGGTCGGGTTGCGGTTGAAATAAGCCGGCTTGACTCACCACAGCTGGTCAGTCCCTTTATGGAGCCTTTTTTCCAAAAGTTCTCCAAACTTCTGGATCTTCTTCCAGATTGTCTTAGAGGGTCCATTAGCAGTCCACAACTCACACCATGGTTCTAGAAACTCTGAGTTGCTCCTTGAGGGTTAGGACTCCAACTCCCAGAATGCACCTAGTTCACATTCAAAAACGACCACTAGCTACTGGTCAGCTGGTCAGTTCCTTCAGGTTTTGATGCAGGTTAGTTTTTTTTTTCACCTGTAGCAAGCAAGGAGTCCCTTCTTTAACGATTTAAAGACAGTGAAATTAATTTTAGTGGTGAAATCCAAGTGTGCAGCTGGTGCAGTCCTTCAAAGTGCAGTGTCCAGGTCAGGGGTCCTGCAGGGCAGTCCTTCCTCTTCTGATGAGGTTCCTTGTAGGGATCCGAGGTGTGGGTGCAGCTCTGCCAAATGTATCCTTGCTCCTGGGGTGAAAGGCGGGGGGCACTGTCCAATCAAAGGCAGGCCACTTCCCTCTTTAATGACCACTTCCTGGGAAGTGTTGCAAAAATCTATCCCAGGTAACAACATTCCTTAAAAATCCAAAATGGCACAAACTGAATTTTGGAGGAAAGGTCTGGCTGAGCCCACCCAATGGTGTGGCTAAAAACCCTCAACACACCCATCTCCTGCCCTCTCCTAATCTAATCAAGAGGGCACATGATTGTCTGGGTTTGCAGGAAATGGGGGAGGTCCTGACCTGCTCCAAATGCCCTTCCCTCCTTTGAAGACCAGTTTGGCTGCTCTCCCCAATCCTGTTACATCATCTTCTGAGGCAGATCTCCTCCCCCAGGCACTTTCTTTGTGTTCAGCCCAATCCACTTCACACCTCATCAAGCCAGCCTGGCCAGGCTGCCAGAGGCTGGTGAATCAGAGAAGGGCACTACAGAGCTAAAACTTGTAACTTTTAGGAAGAGTTCTAAAACTCTTTCCCTGATCTAATTATAGTAAATGCAACAATGGCAAGTTGTTGCATTTATTATAACTATCAGATTGAGACCAAACCTGCCATATCTTGCTCATTTTGAGACTTTATTAATTAAAATAAAGTCTCCCTATTTTAGCCTATGGAGCCTATTCACTACAATGAGGGAAAAACAAATGTGGCTATTTTTCCATCAGGGCTTATAAAACATACTTTATGAGGTCGCTGATTATAGTTACACTGCACCTAACCATGGGGCACCTAGGGCACACCTTTGGGTTGATGTATATGTAAAAAATAAGGTTGTTTAAGACTTTGGAAGTATGTTTAATTCCAATGTCAAATTTGCATATAACTTTAGTTTAAAAGCAGCCAGAAAGGCAGACCTGCCTTTAAAATTACCCAGGGCACCTCAGCAGTTCACCTATGGGTGCACTTCCTATGCTGGGGCCCCTAAACCTACATGCCCTACCATTGAATAGGTAGGTTGGCATAGCCAATTATAGTTAGCCTAATTTGCATACTCATTTACACAGAGCACAGTCACTGGGACTGCTTAGCAGCACCCAAGGCACCATCAGATTCAAGAAAACACCAGCAAAATGTGAAAAATGGGGGCAAAAAGTTAGGGGGCCTCTGCTATCAGTCCAGTTTTCTCACAGCGAGGGACACTTGCTGCCTGCGCTATATTTGTCCTTTATGCGAAGCACGCTTGAACTGCTTATGCCACTGCTATTTTGTTTCTGGATGCAAGGGACAATTAAACTGTTGCTGTCTGTGCTATATTCTTTCTTTATGTTAGGGACGCCTGAATTGCTGCTGCCTGCGCTATATTCTTTCTTTATGTTAGGAATGCCTGAATTGCTGCTGCCTGCGCTATATTCTTTCTTTATCTTAGGGATGCCTGAATTGCTGCTGCCTGTGCTATATTTTTTTCTTTATGTGAAGGGCTTTTGAACTGCTGCTGCCTGTGCTTCTTTATGCAAGGGATGTTTGAACTGATGCTGTTGATCGATGCTTGAATTGCTGCTTCCTGTCCTATATTGTTTCTGTATGCAAGAAAAGCTTGACCTGCTGCTATCAGTGGTGTACTGTATCTTTATGCAAGGGACACTTCATCTGTGCTATATTGTTCCTTGTGTGACGGACGCTTGTACTGTTGCCGCCTGTGCTATATTCTTTCTTCATGTGAGTGATGCTTGAACTGCTACTGCCTGTGCTATATTGTTTCTGTATGCTAGGGACACTTGAACTGCTGCTGCCTGTGCTATATTTTTATGTGAGGGACGGTTGCGCTGCTTATGCAGGTTCTATGTTGTTTCTGTATGCAAGGAATGCTTGAACTGCTGTTGCCTGCGCTATATTGTTGCTTTATGCAAGGGGAGTTGAGCTGCTGCTGCTTGTGCTATATTCTTTCTTTATGGGAGGGATGCTTAAATTGATGTTGCCTGTGCTATATTCCTTTTTTTTAATATGAGGGACACTGAAACTGCTCCTGTCTGTGCTAAATTGTTTCTTTATGCAAGAGATTCATGAATTGCTGCCACCGGTGCTATATTGTTTCTTAATTCGATCAGCTCTTGAACTCCTGCTGCCTGAGCTATATTGTTTCTGTATACAAGGGATGCTTGAGGCGATGCCACCTGTCCTGTGGTTCTTTATGCAAGGGATGCTTGAATTGCTGCTTCCTGAGCTGTATTGTTTCTGTATGCAAGGGATGCTTGAGGCGATGCTGCCTGTCCTATGGTTCTTTGTTCGAGGGATGCATGAACTGCTGCAGCCTGAGCTATATTGGTTCTGTATTCAAGGGATGCTTGAGGCGATGCTACCTGTCCTATGGTTCTTTATGCGAGGGATGCTTGAACTGCTGCTGCCTGTGCTATATGGTTTCTATATAGAAGGGACATTTGAAATGGTGCTGCCTGTGCCATATTATTTCTGTAAGCGCGGGATACGAGAACTGCTACCCTATGTTCTAGGTTGTCTTGTTATGCAAAGGACGCTTGAACAACTGCTGCTGCCTGTCCATGTTATCGTTTTGTTTTGAGAGGAATACCTGAATTGTTCCACCAAATGTCTGAAGATTTGTATGTAATTTCCTGTAGTATAAATAAATTATACAGTGTTTTTAAATGCAGATGCTTTCTTGCTTCTGAGATGTTTTAATGCTTCAACTTCCGTGAGCATAAAGTGAAGTTTTTTCACCAACCTTAGGCCAGGCAGAATTCCTGGCATTTTACTATTACATTTGGAATGTTGTGAAAAATGTCTGAGATCAAGAGATTACACCATGGGCCAGATGTAGCAAAGTTAGATTTTACGACTTGGAAATTGCGACTCGGTGCGACTCCAAATTTCCGAGTCGCAAAACCATATGCAGAATGGTGTCTCAGACACCTTCTGCGAGTCGCTATGGGGTCGCAAAGACCCACCTCATTAATATTAATGGGGTGGGTCGCATTTTGCGACCCCATAGCGAGTCCCCGCACTCACAGGTATGGTGGCCTGCTGAAGTCAGCAGACCTCCATGTCTGTGACTGCTTTTTAAATAAAGCAGTTTTTTTTATTTATTTTGCAGCCCGTTTTCCTTAAAGGAAAACGAGTTGCAAAATAAAAAAATAACGAAACCATTTGGTTTCGGTTTTTCAGAATAGGCAGTGGTCCATAGGACCACTGCCTGCTCTAAAAAACACTTTTTGGCAACATTCACAAAAGGGAAGGGGTCCCATGAGGACCCCTTCCCTTTAGCGAATGGGTTACCACCAGTGTGTCACTGGTGGTAACTGCGAATTGCTTTGCGACCACATTCGCAGTCACAAAGCAATTTAGCATAGCGATGCGACTCGCAAATAGGAAGGGAACACCCCTTCCTATTTGCGAGTCGCATTCACAATTTGCGAGTCTGTACCAACTCGCAAATTGTGAATGAGCATCGCAAACGGCATTTTGCATGGCGCAAGCTGCGATTTTCGCAGTTTGCACCATGCAAAATGCTTGCTACATCTGGCCCCATGTCACAAGTTTAAGACTTGAGGTGGGTAAAAATCTGACCATAAGAGCGCGAGGAAAATGCTAATGAATTGAGCGTGGGTGCTTGTTTATCGTGTCCGACATAATTTTATCCTATTGTTTTTACTAGAGGCATCCGCATGCCAAAAATGGAGGTGAGGATACATCACGTGCCAAAAAATAGTGCAAACTATAGTGTCTATGTAAAACCGACTGTAAAAAATGGAGTTAGTTTCAAAAGATGAGCCCTTCACAAGTAATGTGAGAAGTAAGCCCCACATTGCTGCACCCCTCAGGGTGGCAGAACAGCGCAGTTCAAGGTCTACTCAGTAGGAGGCGGTGTGGCTTGTAACCCCAGCTCACTGGATCTCAACAACAACACTCAATGAATGATTGTCTAGTCAGTGCTTTCTTTAAGTAAAGAGAAAGTACTTTTATTTCACATACACACTACTAAATACTACTCATTAACTTACAAATATATACAATCAGGTCTATGGAACGATTTTTGATGATATCCTCATATCACATTACACCCCTAGTGGGTCCTGAACCGTATAATCACAGTATCAATACCTAGCATCACAATATAAGGAGTATCATTATCAAAAAGGCAGACCTACTGGCTTTGTGAGGGTGGCACTTATACAAATGAAGGGAAAGAGAGGTTGATTGATCCATAATACATCCTCTTAAAAGATAAATCACAAAATGGAATCAGTTTTCACCAACAGTTTGTAATGAGTAGACTGTGTCAAAAATGACTCAGGGTATAGTCCCTAATTGTGGGCCATCTCTATGTAGGGTACAGGGACCCTTGCCCACTGGAGTGGCATGTAAGCACTACAACTACAGACCCACTGAATGTATGCACACCTACCTTATACTCAGGTTAGTGCAATTCATTGAAGAGTCCAATCTGCCATAAGATTCCTGTGTACAGATATTGGTCTCTGGAAGACAGGAGTCTCATACAGGCAGCCCGCACCTGCATGTGCTCATGTGTAACCAGATCAGAGTCTCTTATCCCACCAGCGTAGCAGCAGCCTTACCTTAAAAGTTGGACACTGGCAGTTAGCACTCTCAGAGCATTTACTGTGAATTTACCATAAGTGATACTCAGGTGGGGAGACTCGGTCTCAGTAAAAGCAACAACAAAAATGGGGAAAGTCCAATGCAGAAATTAAGGGGAAGGTTACATGGGTCTAACCCATTTGATATACTGTGATTCCCTGTAATCACGATATTTTATGTAATTTGTATTTATTTCATTTTGCATAATTTCCTCAAAGAATTATTTGTATTTAATCTTCCTTAATGAGTTAACTACTTATCCTTCTATATTGCTCATTTTTGGAAAAATGATAACATACTTTTTTATACAGACACTTACAGTAAAGTACTGCATCCCCATCTGTGTGTTTTTTTGGTAGTGCTGCTCAAACGGCAGATCACATTTTTTTCTTGTTTACGATGCGGCCCCATCATAGTGTTTTGCAATGTGCCTGATTCCTTGAAAGATTGCACTTTTGACAAGAAAACCTAAGCACAATGTAATAAGTTAGAATATATAATTATTTAGTGTCCTGTATTCCGTTATAAGTAAGATTGTGTGTACAGTATTCAGACTAAACTGATGGTGTTAACATTCGCTGTTATTGGTCCTGTAGTAGTTGGACTGTCACTCCTAGACAAGACTGCTGGTTTAGGGATGACAGCACTTTTGTTCGTAGGCGACTAGGCCAATAGTACAAGTCGCAACTGTCGGCCCAACCCTCCCGGCTCACAAGAAGTACCTCACCAAAAACCCAAACAGTAAAATGTGATTTTGGGCACCTTTACGCATGGACACTAGAGTGTGACATCTTAGGGGAGTCATGGTTAAACTGAGAGTACCCTTTTCTCACACGAGCTATAAGTCTCAGTCACACACAGGTAATGAAGGAGATGCAATAAAGATTTCAATAGGTTGTATTAACAATACTGCAATCTGCTGTAAAATGCATGGGCTGCATGATAAGAATAATGAACAATGCACGAAGCAGAATTGTAAAAATGAGAGTCGTGAATACAAAGACTCCCACCATCTTGTAATAACATGAAATGTGAAATATCCCTAAAACCCTAACATGGAGGTCCTAATCTCTAACCTAAAGAGAGATAGGTGTGATAAACCTAATCTGCCATTACCAGGTCTATGAGATTCTCCCCCAGCCCTCGTTACCTTGGAATGAGGTCCCTAGATCAGACTCCGTGGTGACATTAAGGCTGGGTCTGCATTAAGGCGAATGTGCAGCGTTTGAAGGTGTTGATAGCATTTGGTAGGAATCCCTCTGATAAGCTTGTCTGCATGTGATGTATGTATACAGATCTTGTAGGACCCCTGATGCAGGTATGTTCCCAAACAGCCTGAAGGAGCCAAGAAGTTCACCAGGGGTGGCTAATAGGTGGCCTTGCGACTCAGCCTCAGTCTCATGGGGCACGACTATATATGAACTCTCATCAGGAAAACTAGCAGTTCTTGGTCCATAGGAGGTACCGGTAGAACAGCAAGGCACACCAAAGAAAGGTACTCAAAGAGGCACCAGGTGCAATTGAAGACCGGTTGCACGCACAATAGGATTGGCCAGAATGACAGTGACCAATCATGCTCCAATTCTTCCAGCAACGGAGCACCAAAGAACTGCAGCACGTGATCACGGCACTGCTGGGCTGGTGGTAGTAGCTCCATCACTCCACTTAGCTGAGAAGGCACAAACATTGTGTATCAGGAACATCAGAAGCAGTATCCCGCCCATCACCACCAAACACACTTGAAAGAATAAATGGATAGCTTATGGAATGACTCCGAAGATAGTCTGAAAGATGGAAACAAATCTAGACCCAGCAACCTTAAAGTGCACAATTCCTTTAGTGCTTGAGGCATTAAATAGTCTGGAAACCAGCTCTCCAAAGTGCTTGGGAAGTTGGTATTTAATAGGGATTGTATATCGGCTGATGATCTTGCTATCTGAAGAGCATACATCTCTCTAGCCGATGTCAATGCAACTTTTTTCTGGAACAGTAACTCATTTAGTCAGCTCAGCTTGTCATCATTTATATTAGCAGTATCAATGCGAGGCCACATTTCTTTTAGTCCTAACTCTTGTGTGGGGGTGAATAGAACATGTCCACAATAAGTTACAATCTTAGAGACTGAAATTGCATGGACAATTCCTGGCTTCATACTGCAACAGCTCTCTTCGTTCAAGACCACATGACTTTCATTTAAAAGTATATGAAATGTTGGATGAATCAAAGGGACAAGAGTACCCTTCAGAAAATAGTCCAAGTTTGCGACCTTCGCATTGCAAAGGCCACTGAGCTGCACCTTTTTCCAACTCATTGAATAACTAACAGTAGCCTTGCATTTACTTCCACTGAGCAAGGCCTCTGTTTCGCCAATCAGGCACTTGTATTGAAAGGGCAACTCCCACTTTTCTTTAATATAGCTATCTCCTAGCCACTTTTATCTGCCCACAGCAACATGTTTCAAGCATTTTGTAAAATGAAAGGCAGAAATGGGTAGATTTATAATGCCATGTATGAGCTATACCGTAGATGGACTTTATGTAACCGTCAAAGGCAGCTGTTCTAACTTTTCTATGTGAAGCATGGTGAAACTTGCTTCCCTTTTAGCCATTGTCTGTTGTTTCCTGGATAAATGAAAAGCATCAAAGAGGTCACTACTGTTAATGTATTTCCATGGAACGAGGTCATTTTTCAGAATCTGTAACGTCCAACCTAACTGCATAATGGAACACAGCTGATTTTGTCCATGATGGATAATGGGCATGTCATTCTGAATTATGTGAATTGCAGATGACAGCATTATTAATGGTCTATATTCTGTCGGACAGAGTAATCATGCCATTATCGACAACAGCTAAAGCCTTTTCCAAATGTTCCTTGTCTATTTGCCTCAAATGTGCAACTGCTTCTATTTGTAAAAGCTTCCAGAGCTCATTGGATATTGGGCTTTCTGGAACGTAGCAAGAAATTCTGCAAGTCCATTTCCCCATGTTCTGCATTTGTATTGTCATGCCTAGAAAAGTATGCAAATGTATCTGAATAATGCTTTGGGCTCCCCACAGGTGGAGATGAACAGTGTTCCCACTGTGTGTAATTAAATACTGATCTATATCTTGTTGCTCAGTACAGGTAGTAATGTCCCCAATTATTATAAAATCACATTTCCCCATATTTCTTTGTGTAAGTGTACATATCATCACTTTCAAATACAATGTACTCTTGTGTAATCTTGGAGCTCAGCAAGCATTGACTCAACTGTTTGAACATACCAGTCATCAGAAACAACACCAGGTGTAATTACATCAGTCATTGAAATTGTGAAAACGTAAGGAATTTGTATAACCTCAGTAGGCCCGTATATATCAAAGGGGACTTTATCCCAAACAATTCCATCTGGAATTGACATTGCTGAAATGTTCACAAGGGACAAGTGTCCTCGAACTTTATGTGAGGAAAGATAGGTGTTAAAACTTCCTCCACTAGCTAGACAGAAGAGTGTTCAAGAAGATAATGACCATTTATCAAGAGAAAGAAAACAGTCACAAAACCAATCCATAACAGAAAGGCAAGCAATGTCAGAAATATCCATAGATAGTTCCCTGGGTAAACCAAATAGTTATTTTTAAGTCATATATACAGCTTACGTGTCTTTGAAACAGTTTCAGTTGCAGGTGAGGATGAAGTTGAAGAAAAGTCATCAAGGTTGATGAAATAACCAGAAGCAGTCTTTGCAAACACAGGAGCTGGTGGATTTCCGGTGGATGGATCCACTTTGCGTGGAGGTTCATAGTAGACAATGTTGTGTGTTTGTGTTGAGTTAGAGTAGAAAACAGCCACATCTTGGACTATTGTTGTCAGTGAAGTGGTAACAGGAATCATCAAAAGCTAATTTTCTGCCCTTGTCATGCTTGAGAGGGATTTGTAGCATCGTTGTAAATGGTGGTGTAGTCAGAAGAATTGTTATTTCTTCTTTGAAGAGGTATATCCTATTGGGTACTGAGAGGGAACCAGGGACTACCCAAGGGACCTCTGGGTCTACTGTGCAGGATTGGCCATATGGTATAGTTTGATGTTGTCGATGGAGACAAATCTGTTTGCTTTAGAGCCTGGCAGCGGTGGTAAGAGGACAGTTCTGGTGACTTGTATACCCAGGACTGGGACTGGTGCTCGGTAGGATGGGCCAGATTCCTTCTTCTCAGCAATCTTCTAACAAACCAGATCCCCATCTTTAGGGATCCAGCCTGTAGAAGTTGTTGGCAAATCCCTTATTCCTTAGGTGACATACATAGGTAGTCCAAATAGGACCTCATAAGAAGTGCATCCTCCCAAGGACTGTCTTGGCAGATTATTCACTGCTCTCTGGACCCCATATAGGTGATGAAGCTAATTGAGGCATGAACCGAATACTCTAGCTGTTAAAGACTGCTTTAGATCTCGATTCCTCCTCTCCACGACCAAATTACACCAGAGATGGTAGGGTGAGTAGTAATGGAGTTCAACACCCATCATCCCCCTGGTTTCCCTGAATGCCTTAGAGGCAAAGGCAGGGCACTGCTACGAATAAGATGCTGCAACCGTATTTGTACCGACTAAGATCAGCAAGTCTTTTATAATAGTTTGAGTGTCAGTCAATCACTGTGGCCATACCCACAGGAATCTAGAACAAGAATCTACAGCAACTAAGATGTATTTTTTATTCATCATCATGTTGTAAGGGAACACAATGGTCCAGGTGCATACATTTTAGTGGCCAATTGGACACTAAGAGGGATGCCTGTGTGGGCATTTGATGTTTGAGCCCTTAATCTGGTGGCAAATGTCACAGCAAAGAACACATTGCTTGGTCTGTTTGGATAGACTCAGCCTCCAGAAGCGTTTCGGTAAGAGTGTTATTGTGGCCATGACACCAGCATGAGCAGAGGAGAGCATGATATCCTCATGCGCTGCTTTGAGAAGATCTAATGTCTGATCCTAGTTGGGGATCACTCGATCTCCAACACCAGGAATTGTCACAAAAGCAACATTCTGAGCAATTAAGGGGTAAGACTATTTAGTAGGGTATGCTTTTGGGAGAGGCTTGCCTTCAGCCGAGACTTTCACGGCAGCCAAGATTTCTTTATCCAATCTCATCCTGGAACGAGTCGTTGCAGCAACAGAAGCTATAGCTACTGCGGATTTGGCTGCTTCTCAGCCAAGGTATTGCCAATAATGTGTACACCTACACATTGGTCATCCAATGTATTGACTGCACGAGCATCAGGTAGCTTATCCTCAAGATCAGCTACTCTCCCCCACAGAGTTCTGTGTTTTATGGTCTTCCACTTGGAGTCTCTTAGCCCGTTCAACCGCCAATGATTGAGATAATCATTGTAGGACTGGACAAAGTAGTACGAATCACAATCAATATGAGCTATTCTGGATCCATATGTTCCAGTGCCAAGATAAGAGCTTTGAGCTCAGTTTAGTGTGCTGTGCAATCCCCCAAGGTCTGCATGAAGGTATTGTGAGGGTGGAATACACCATCCTTCATCATTCTGCTCACAGCTGCGTAAGCGGCTGAATATTGATGTTTTGTACCTACAGCTGGTTGTGCTGAACCATCAGTGTAAATGACAGTGTGGTATCTGTCAAGTAGCAATATGTTAAGAGATGCGGGACACTGCTGTTCGTATTGGAGAAATTCGTATGTCTGAAGTTTTGGGTCAAAGATGTAATCAACACCGGTGGCAGTCAGGAAGGTTGCCGATTGAATCCAATGTGGATGTAATGCTTTAGCATTAGGAACGCTTGCTTTAGTGACCGCCTCAGCCTCTAGAGCTGGTACAGGGGTAACAACAATAATACATTTCCCTCAGGGAAGTGGCCTCTCCTTGATGGCAGCTATCTGTACAGCAGTCAGAATTTTTCTGTGGGTGCAAAGCGTTGTTCTGCATTGGAATATAACTGTGATGTACATGTTACAGGCACTCTGTCACCTTCGTTAAAGGTGACAAAAGTGAACCCAATGGCACCAGCTATTATTCTGATGACTACATTTTTTTATTGTCACAGGTATGTCTGTGTTTTGCTTCTAGCATGTCTTGCTGTGAATCCTAGAACAACCCGGTTGATCCTAGAAAGATGAATGTTGAGGTCTTCATCTGTGAGATAGATATAATCTACACTGGACAATGCCTCTGGGTCAATATCACACAATATTGATGCACGGGCAGAGGCCAGCCCTGGGCTGTTCTTATTGCTTTGGGGCAAACAACAGAAGCGTTTTTGTGAGCCAAATGAGCATGCACTCAGATCCCAACTTTCATGTGCTAATTTCTGGCAGTATTGTGAATGAGATGTAAGCATGTGACAGGCAGGATGATGTCCTCATGCATGAAACTTCTGACAATGGTGTCCTTCTGACTCAATTAGTAGGAATGGTACATAGGCAACAAATGTTGCCTACTGTCTAATCATAGCAAAGGACCAGGCAGTCATGTGTCAATATCTTGTTTATACTGCCTTCAGGAAACGAGCTGCCGAAACGGAGAGCAAGATGGCGGCCGCGTAACGCAGCCGCGAAGCGTCTGCTCCGACCAAGGAAACCTCCCAGTGCTGCGGCAGCTCTCCCGCGGGTCGGAGCCTCCTTCGGCAGCCGCGCTCACAGGAAACAATGTAGCGGCATTGTAGCAGCATTGTGTTGACTCGCGTTGCTTTACCTGCTCCCTCTTTTTTTGGGGATGACTGTCCCAGGGCTGTCAGGAGGGGCGGCATAGGGGAAATATTGCGGATGATATCATTTTTTGAAGGACTGCTTTTCATGTGAGGATTGTTTTAGGCTACTTGGCTCCTGGTTTTTGCGGGGCCCTTTTTTTTTTTTTTTTTCCTCTGGGAGAAGCAAACTACGTGGATTTGTTGACGGAGGCTAAAAGGATTGCAAAGTGCCTCCCCGGGATGCGGTCTGGACTGCTCCTGTTCCTACCTGAAGACAACTACAGGTCTGTGCTCACGGGTGCCAATTGGGGGCAATTTTCGCAGTGGACTCAAAAAACGGTCAGAGTTTCTTTATTCTATTACAAGTATTTGACACTGGGCGTATATTATAATAACGCATTTTGCATCAAAAAGCAAAAAAAAGTAAAAATGCCACCTAAGGGAGTGAAAAATGTGACTCTGTCTGGACGAGGCAAGCCGGTAAGAGTAAGCTTGTCAGCACGGCAGGGGGGTGGTACGGATATAAAACAAGGCTTAGGTGAGAAGGTTGTCTCCAAAAACAAGAGTGCTTCACTGGACAGGTATTTTGAGAAAGGGAAGGACATACTGGTGGGGGGCACAGAAACCCCCCCCGCCGCCGTGGAGGAGGCCGATCCTCTAGTAACCGAGGAGATGGCGGCTATAAATGGGCCCCCCCTGCATGAAGATCGGCAGAGTGATGTTGTAGATGTGACAACTTTACAAAAACAAGCTACCGGGAGTCAGATGGAGCAGAGGGAGCAGAGGGAGGGCGCACAAAGCGCTAGGACATTATCACAGGTGGAGCGGAGGCCGGTGGAATTACGTGATAATGAGACAATACAAGGAGACAAGTTTTTCTCACTATCAGATCATTCAAGTTGGTCAAGTAACGAGCGACTGGATTTGGAGGCGGATATAACTTCTTCTGAATTTGAATCTGAGGTATCCTCCTTGGCACTGGGAAAGGAATTACAGGAGAGTAGCAGGAGTGCCACTGTTAGGAAAAAACAGAGGAAGAGAAGTGAGCAAGTAGGACCTAATAAGCACTCCACTAACCCATTGGACACTAAGGGTCTTCAGGGGCTTCAGTGGGAGTATTCCAAGGATGATTTAACTCTATATGATAATGGTGAAAAACAGCCTAATCCTGTGTCACTGGAAACCATATATCAAAGCATTATGGAACACCGAGAGGAATCTAAATTAGAGAGCCGTAGGACTCAAATGGCTTGCCGCAAGATGCAAATCCAAATTCGTCGAGTAGCCAAGACATGTTCAGAGTTTACTACACGGATGGAAGAAGCAGAGACTCGGATCTCGCGTCTGGAGGATGAGGCTGGAGCTCGCCAGTCATCTCGAGAAATGATGGAGAAACAACTTGAGGACACTCAGTGGAAATTGACAGATTTAGAGGACAGAATGAGGAGGAATAATCTGCGCGTCCTGGGTGTACCAGAAGGACTTGAAGGATCAGACATACATAGTTTTATGGTCGCACTTTTTAAGGAAGCTTTTCCGGATTTACACCAGTGGGATTGGGACAAAGAGGTTCAAAGAGCCCATCGATTTCCTTTTAGCAAAATAGGACCAAACTCAGAAGGAGGAAGTGGTAGACCTAGAGTAATATTAATCTCTTTGCTTAATTATCAGGCAAGGCAGGCTATATACGACCGAGCTCGACCCAATGCTAGAAGTAAGGCTAAGGGATGTGAGTTTTTTGTGAGACCAGACTATTGCCATAGTACTGTTGAAAAAAGGTGGAGGCTCCGGCAGCTAATTCAGCCATTTCAAAGTAAGGGGGCACAGGTTTTTTTATTAAATCCGGCTAAACTGAAAGTAGTAATGGATAATAGGACTCACTTCTTCACGACAGAGGAGAAAGCAAGGGCTTTTTTGGGTGGACTTAACGGTCCGGTTTCCTAAAATAGATTTTCTGGATTGGGACATAGGGGTGGGGGTAAAGTAGAGGGTAAAGTAGAGAGGGTTAGGAGTTAAGCCCTGAGAAGTCGAGCCGTCGAGAAGTCGAGCCGGGGGTAAGAGAGAAGCCTCTTAGGATTAATCCCCCCTTTAGGAAAAAAGAAAAAAATATATATATTTCTTTGGCTGAAACAGGGGTAGACAGAGAGAGATAAAGACAAAGAAAGGGAGAAAAGGATGCAATACCACTTGAATTTTATAAGACCTTCCTGACAGATATTAAAAAGGATATGCATAGCATTTTTTGTATAGCGCAGGCAGGTCAGGCACCTTTATCGTGGGAATGTGCAAGTATTATAGTGCTAAAAAAAAGGATAAATCAACAGAGCTCCCCAGTTCATATAGACCCATATCTTTGTTAAACGTAGATGGAAAGATTTATGCAAAGATTTTGGCCAGTAGATTGGCAAATGTGATAGTCAGGTTGGTTAGAAAACAACAACATGGGTTTATTCCGGGTAGAGATACAATAGATCATATAAGAAGAATAATAGCCATGTTTGATCTTGCAGAACTATATCAAACAAATTTAGGATTATTACTTTTGGATGCCGAGAAGGCATTTGATCGTGTATCGTGGAAGTTTCTATGGGAAGTCATGCGCTGGAAAGGTATAGGGAGTGGATATATTACAGCTATAAAAACTTTATATGTAGCCCCAAAAGCTAGAATTTGCATTGCTGGTTTGGAATCAGATATTATCTTAATCTCTAGGGGGACTAGACAGGGGTGTCCATGTTCCCCCTTGCTCTTTGCTTTATATTTTGACTCTTTCTTGCTGAGATTAGAAGAATGTAAAAATATTCAACCTCTATTATATCATGGAGAAACATATAAGGTGTTTGCATATGCTGATGATGTAGCTATAGTGACAAGTAACACGGAGGAAGCTATTAAGGCAATAGAAATAGAGGCAAGAGAGTTTGGAAGATACTCCGGATATAAGCTGAACTCAGATAAAACACA
Source organism: Pleurodeles waltl (assembly GCF_031143425.1). Classification (NCBI taxonomy): domain Eukaryota; kingdom Metazoa; phylum Chordata; class Amphibia; order Caudata; family Salamandridae; genus Pleurodeles; species Pleurodeles waltl. The sequence continues at coordinate 1,490,180,449 of NC_090446.1, read as the reverse complement.
AATAGTATGTTCTGGGCACGTTTCACTAGTAGATAGACGATTGGTATCTGAAGCAGTGTATTTGGGGGTGAAGATTACATCAGTGGTTAATCGGTTGGTGGAAATCAATTTTATCCCACTATTAAATAGAATAAAGAGGGATTTAGACCGAATGCATAATTTGCACTTATCGCTAGAGGGTCGCTGCAATGTATTGAAAATGATGGTTCTGCCAAAAATCCTATATTTATTTCGGGCTATTCCCCTTGAGGTTGATAAAAAATGGCTTAAAAGATTGGAAAAGATGGGGAATAATTTTTTATGGGGATATGCTAAAACGAGAAGGGCAATGAAGTATATGACACTTCCCAAAGATCGAGGCGGGTGGTCAGTCCCTAATTTTACACTGTATTACTACGCCTGTTGTCTTCAACATATGGATGAACTTATAAGGGGAAGTTTTAAGGGTAATGAAGAAGTAAAATCAACCCCTATTTATACTATGATGGCGGGTGGGGAGGCAAGTGGTTGGTTATCAAAATTTGAGGAACCAAGTTACTTTAAAAAAGTAAGATTTAAGCCTTTTTTGTCCGCCTTCAAGGTTTGGGCTCAGATAAAACGGAGTATGGGACTGGGAAAGATTACGGCTTATACACCAGTGAAATTCTCAGCTATCCCAAATCATATCTTTAGGGATCCTATATTAGATTTTTGGCGTTCTAGGGGAATAAATAAAGTCGGAGACTTGTATTGTAAATCCGGTTGTAAATCATTTACGGATTTGCAGTCTCAATTTGGCTTACCTAAAACCCATTTTTTTAAATTTTTGCAAATACGAAATTTTGAAGTACGGTAGGGTACAGTTGTCGGAGATCCCGGTAGTTGAGGCTGTTATAAATGGGGCAAAGATTGGCAAGTTATATAAGCTACTAACAGAGTTACAAGTAGATGATATGGCACAACAGAATGAGCGATGGATTGCACGATTTGGGGTGGCTGGAGAGTGGGTGGACCAATCCTTAGCCATGGCTGAGACAACATTTCTATCAGCTAATTTGAAAACCCAGCATTACAAAACACTCATGGACTTATATTATACTCCAGCAAAACTGAAAAAAATGGGGGATATCCTCTGGAAGCTGCAATCGATGTGGGGAAGTTGAAGCTGAGATAACGCATATGTTTTTTGTATGCCCAATGTTGCAGGGAATATTAAACGAGATAGAGGTATTCCTTAAGAAGATCACGCATTGCAATATTCGAGTTACTGTTATGCTGGTAGTATTGGGAGTCGTGGACTCACCTGAAAGTATGGAACCTGCACTGTATAAAATAAGGCGATTTTTATTTTTGTCCATGGCAATATACCGCTTATGTATTGCTACAGATTGGCTCAAAAAAGAACCCCCCACGTTTGAGAGTTGGCGCACTAGATTACTTACCATCTATAATACTGAATTAAGTCTTTATAAGTTAAAGGGTCATAAGAAGAGACATAGAGGAGAACGAATGTGGGCACCAATGACTAGATGGTTGGAATATCAAGACACAGTTTAAAAAAAAAAAAAAAAAAAAATGCTAATTGTTTCGATATCTGATATATATAACTGTTGTATTTTTAAAGGTCTTCTTTCTCCCGTTGTTTTGTTTACTCTGCTTTCTTCGCACGGATATATTATGTCTTCTTCTTTTTTTTTTCTTATGTAACCCCCTCCCTCCGACATATTAAAATAAAAAAAGCAAAAAAAAAATAAAATAAAAAAAATATACTGCCTTCAAAGATCACACCTCACCGATTGCAGTTTTGTAATATGTCCCTGCTTTCGCTATTACTGTTCTGACACATGGAGAACAAGCATTTGATCCTTGTCATGTTTGTATTCTGACATCATTGGGGCTGTTGTGCTGGTTCGAATACATCTGTATACATTTTGGGATGTGTCAATTGAGTGTGGCGTCCCATCATGGATTCTGTTCCTACCATGTTCATCTTACTGATGTCTTGACTCTGGGTTGACCTCACTGACCGATGCCATGCTTACCAAGTCTGATTAGTGTCTACGGATGTGGTTTTTCATGGTAATCACATTGGGTGTACTTCATGTAGTGATAGCAGGCTCTGTCTCCCTCCTCCTGCACAATGCTGTGGACAAGGTAAAACATAGACCAAGGAAGCTATTCTCTTAGTGCAATGGGCAGGTGTGACAAGTTGATAGGCCAGTTGATGTATGTGTCCATGGTGGTTTGGATTATCCAATGTCACTTGATGTAGGTATGGCTTGCTTACACCAGTGTTAGCTGTCTCTATTTTGGATTTAATGAAATGGTTTGCTGAATGATTCCAGGGCAAGGTCTTGTTGAAGGTAGCATTGGGTGCTTGTCAATCTTTATCTACCTGGGCTATGGTAATACATTGTGGCCCTCATTCGGTGGCGAATGACGGAAGCACCGCCAACAGGCTGGCGGTGCTTCATTCGTCATTCCGACCGCGGCGGTACAGCCGCGGTTGCCCAGCCGGGTCTGGCGGTTTCCCGCTGGATTAACCCCGGCTGGGAGAATCCTCCATGGCGGCGCTGCAAGCAGCGCCGCCATGGGGATTCTGACCCCCTTCCCGCCAGCCTGTTTCTGGCGGTTTTCACCGCCAGGAACAGGATGGCGGGAACGGGTGTCCTGGGGTCTCTGGGGGCCCCTGCACTGCCCATGCCACTGGCAAGGGCAGTGCAGGGGCCCCCTAACAGGGCCCCATGAAGCTTTTCACTGTCTGCTTAGCAGACAGTGAAAAGCGCAACGGGTGCAATTGCACCCGCCGCACACCTGCAACACCGCCGGCTCCATTCGGAGCCGGCTTCTGTGTTGCAGGCAGCCTTCCCGCTGGGCCGGCGGGCGCTAACAATGTTAGCGCGAGCCGGCCCTGCGGGAAGGTCGGAAAGGCCCCAGCAGAGCGGCCATATGGCGGTTCCCGCCAGGCGGGCGGTGACCCCCTGTATGTCTAATGCCTATTTTTAGATTCCAGTATGTGACACCCATTCTTAGTAGATAGGTCACCTATGAATGGTTTAGTTGTGGTTGTTCTAGGCAACCTGTGCCAATCTGATTTACAGATAGAGTGCTCTGATGTTGTGTTACCCTCTTGATTGTGATACACATGCATAGTTTTGTATAGTTTCATGATGTTGGCATTTTGAAGGCCCTTCCTACAGGGGCTCAGTATTTCTTAGGATATGTATTGTACATAGCAGGAGGCTGGCCTGGCTTATAGTGGGTACAAATGGTACTTACACCTTGTGCCAGGTCCAGTTATCCCTTATTAGTAGATTAGTAGTGTTCTAGCAGCTTAGGCTGACAGAGGTAGCTATAGCAGAACAGCCAAGGCTGAACTAGGAGATATGCAAAGCTCCTACTATACCATTATATCATGTAGGTACTATATCATAAGAAACACAATACTCAGAGTTACTAAAAATAAAGGTACTTTTGTTTAGTGACAATGTGCCAAAAATATCTCAGAGGATATACCCCCTTAGGAGGTAAGTTAGACACAAAATATACAGACAAACCAAATCAGGTAAGTAAAACAGTCAGAAAGTAGTGCAAACACTGTAGAATACAATAGGATGCAATGGGCCTAGGGGCAAAACAAACGATATACTAAGAAAGTGGAATGTGAACCACAAAGGGACCCCTATGCTAATACAGTATGTAGAGGGTTGCTGGGAGTGTAAGAAAACACTAAGGGTATCCAAGATACCCCACCCCAAGACCCTGGAATGTAGGGGTAAAGAAGTACTATTTCCCCAGAAACACATTAAAGTCATGATAAGAGATTTTGCAAAGATCACAACAGACTGCAAAGCACTGAAGACAGATTCCTGTATCTGAGGACCTGCAAAGGAAGGGGACTAAGTCCAAGAGTCGTGAAAGTGTCCGGGGGGAGGAGCCCACTAAACCCCGGATAAAGGTGCAAAATGGCTGACGCTGGATGGAAGAAGCTGAAGATTCCTCAACAATGAAAGATGGTAGGAACTTCTCCTTCATGCAAAAGATGTCCCACGGCATGCGGGAGGATGCAGAAGTGTTCTCTTAGCAAAATACTTCAAACAAGCCTTGCTAGCTGCAAGAGTCACGGATGGAGAAAAAGGGTACTGCCCAGGCCCAGGAAGGACCAGGATGTCGCCACTTGGGAGAGGAGAGAGAAGAGCCCCCTCAGCAACATAGAGAGCCCATGCACAAGCAGGATGGACCCACAGAAATCCTTGAACATGGGTTCAAGTAGACTGAACATGGCAGTCATCTCAACACTGCAAAAGGAGGTCCCACGACACCGGAGATCAACTCAGGGAGCTGAGCATTCCAAGACAGAGTGCTGGGGACCTAGGCACGGCTGTGCATGCAGGATTTCTTGAAAATGTGGTGCACAGGATTACCGTCTGGTGAGGGGAGGCAAGGACTTACCTCCTCTAAATTAGGACAGTTGGACCAGTGGACATTCTGGGTCACTTGGTTCCACCACCTGTGTTCCAGGGGCCATGCTCGTCAGGATGAGAGGGGTCGCAGAGGACTGGTGAAGCTGAGGTTTGGTGCCTGCTGAAACAGGGGGAAGATTCCGTCGACCCCCTGGAGATTTCTTCGTGGCTTCTAGTGCAGGGGGAAGGCAGGCACACCCCAGAACATGCACTACCAGGAAACAGTTGAGAAAGCCAGCAGGATTAGGCGCTACAATGTTGCTGGTAGTCTTCTGGCTACTTTGTTGCAGTTTTGCAGGTGTTCTGGAGCAGTCAGAGGTCGATCCTTGGCAGAAGTCTAAGAGAGTTCTTGCAAGTCGCAATCTGAGGAAAAGCCCACTGGAGAGACCCTAAATAGCCCTCAGAGTTGGATTGGCCACCTAGTCAGGTAAGCACCTATCAGGAGGGGTCTCTGATGTCACTTGCTGGCACTGGCCACTCAGAGGCCTCCAGAGTGCCCTCACACCTCTGGAAACAAGATGGCAGAGGTCTGGGACACACTGGAGGAGCTCTGAGCACCACCCCTGGGGTGGTGATGGACAGGGGAGTGGTCACTCCCCTTTCCTTTGTCCAGTTTTGTGCCAGAGCAGGGACTGGGGGTTCCCTAAACTGGTGTAGACTGGCTTATGCAAGGAGGGCACCATCTGTGCCCTTCAAAGCATTTCCAGAGGCTGGGAGAGGCTACCCGTCCCCAGCCTTTAACACCTATTTCCAAAGGGAGAGGGTGTAACACCCTCTCTCAGAGGAAATTCTTTGTTCTGCCTTCCTGGGACTGGGGTGCCCAGACCCCAGGAGGGCAGAACCCTGTCTGTGGGGTGGCAGCAGCAGTAGCTGCAGAGAAAACCCCAGAGAACTGGGTTTGGCAGTACCCGGGGTCCATAGTGGAGCCCCGGGGATGCATGGAATTGGCTCCCCAAAAGCAGATTTGGAATGGGGGGACAATTCCATGATCTTAGACATGTTACATGAGCATATTCGGAGTTACCATTGTGAAGCTACATATAGGTATTGACCTATATGTAGTGCACTTGTGTAATGGTGTCCCCGCACTCACAAAGTCCGGGGAAATGGCCCTGAACTATGTGGGGGCACCTTTGCTAGTGCAAGGATGCCCTAACACTTAGTAATTTTGCACCTAACCTTCAGCAAGTGAGGGTTAGACATATAGGTGACTTATAAGTTACTTAAGTGCAGTGAAAATGGCTGTGAAAAACCATGTGTGTTATTTCACTCAGGCCACAGTGGCAGTCCTATGTAAATGTTTGTCTGAGCTCCCTATGGGTGGCAAAAGAAATGCTACAGTCCATAGGAATCTCTTGGAACCCCAATACCCTAGGTACCTAGGTACCATATACCAGGAAATTATAAGGGTGTTCCAGTATGCCAATTGAAATTGGTAAAAATGGTCACTAGCCCATAGTGACAAATTTAAAGGCAGAGAAAGCATAAGCACTGAGGTTCTGATTAGTAGAGCCAGTGACACAGTTAGTCATTACACAGGTATAAGGCCACAAACTATGAACACTGTGGTCCTGGCTAGCAGGATCCCAGTGAGACAGGCAAAAACAAACTGCCATACATGTAAAAATGGGGGTAACATGCCAGGTAAGATGGTACTTTCCTACATACATCAGCATTGTGATGGACATGTTCTTATGTGTATGTCCTGACCCTGCTTTACTATGTGTTTCCAGCATCAGCACTGGCAGGTGAAGGAGATGGGGCACAGCCGAGTGGGGAACCTTCTGGCCACTGGCCCTCTGGTCAAGTCACCACAGACAGCAAGGGACCCAGTGGCCCAGAGGGTGAGGGGAGTGCCACAGGGGAGACCGGATCTTCCACTTCACCTTTGGAATCCTCCTACAGTGGCCACTCCATAGTGGTGGCGGACTCATCGGGGACCCCCCTAGTACCATCTATCACCGCCCCCATAGCTCCTGTTGGAAAATGGATTATTGATAAGAGCCTTCCTTGGCATGGTTACGCCCTAACCTTTTGCCTTTTGTTGATGCCAGTTATGATTGAAAGTGTGCTGGGACCCTGCTAACCAGGCCCCAGCACCAGTGTTCTTTCCCTAAACTGTACCTTTGTTCCCACAATTGGCACAGCCCTGGCACACAGATAAGTCCCTTGTAAATGGTACCCTTGGTACCAAGGGCTCTGTGGCCAGGGAAGGTCTTTAAGGGCTGCAGCATGTATTATGCCACCCTGGGGACCCCTCACTCAGCACATGCACACTGCCTCACAGCTTGGGTGTGCTGGTGGGGAGAAAATGACTAAGTCGACATGGCACTCCCCTCAGGGTGCCATGCCCACCTCTCACTGCCTGTGGCATAGGTACGTCACCCCTCTTGCAGGCCTTACAGCCCTAAGGCAGGGTGCACTATACCACAGGTGAGAGCATAGTTGCATGAGCACTATGCCCCTACAGTGCAAAACCGTAGACATTGTAAGTGCAGGGTAGCCATAAAGAGTATATGGTGGGAATCTGTCAATTACGAACTCCACAGTTCCATAATGGCTACACTGAAATCTGGGAAGTCTGGTATCAAACTTCTCAGCACAATAAATTCACACTGATGCCAGTGTGGGATTTATTGTAAAATGCACCTAGAGGGCATCTTAGAGATGCCCCCTGAATACCAGTCCGACTCCTAGTGCTAGGCTGACCAGTTTCTGCCAGTCTGACACAACCAGACAACATTCTGGCCACATGGGGTGAGTGCCTTTTTCACTCTGTGGCCAGGAACAAAGCCTGTACTGGGTGGAGGTGCTTCTCACCTCCCCCTGCAGGAACTGTAATACCTGGCGGTGAGCCTCAAAGGCTCATGCCTTTTGTTACCTTTTGGTGCAGTACCCCTGGGCATCCCAGCTAGTGGAGATGCCCACCCCTCCGGCCATATGAGAAAAACAAGGAGGAGCCACCTAGGGTCAGGACAGCCCGTAAGGTGCCCTGATCTGAGGTGACCCCTGCCTTTAGAAATCCTCCATCTTGAGTTTGGAGGTCTCCCCCAATAGGAATAGGGATGTGCCCCCTCCCCTCAGGGAGGAGGCACAAATAGGGTGTAGCCACCCTCAAGGACAGTAGCCGTTGGCTACTGCCCCCTGACCTAAACACACCCCTAAATTTAGTATTTAGGGGTGAACCTGAACCCAGGAAATCAGATTCCTGCAACCTGAAGAAAGAAGGACTGCTGACCTGAAAGCCCTGCAGAGATGCCGGAGACAACAACTGACTTGGCCCCAGCCCTACCGGCCTGTCTCCAGACTCAAAGAAACTGCACAGTGACGCATCCGCCAGGGACCAGCGACCTCTGAGGACTCAGAGAACTGCCCTGAACCTGAAGGACCAAGAAACTCCCGAGAACAGCGGCACTGTTCAGAAACTGCAACAACTTTGCAACTTTAAAGCAACTTTCAAAGAACGCTCACTTCCTCGTCAGAAGTGTGAGACTTCAAACTCTGCACCCGACGCCCCCGGCTCGACTCCAGGACAACAAACACCGCAAAGAGGACTCCCAGGTGACTCCAACGACGTGGACTCCCTGAGTCGACCCCCCTGCACCCCCACAGCGACGCCTGCAGGGAGGATCCAGAGGCTCCCACTAACTGCAACTGCCTGGTAACAAAGGAACCCGACGCCTGGACCAAGCACTGCACCCGCATCCCCCAGGGCCGAGAGGAACCACCTATCAGTGCAGGAGTGACCAGAAGGTGGCCCTCATCCTAGCCCAGTTGATGGCTGGCCCGAGAAGCCCCCCGTGCACTGCCTGCATCACCTAAGTGACCCCCAGGTCCCTCCATTGCTTTCAATAGCAAATCCGATGCCTACTTTGTCCACTGCACCCGACCGCCCCTGTGCTGCTGAGGGTGTGTTTTGTGGGCTTGTGTGTGTCCCCCGCCCAGTGCTCAACAAAACCCCCGGTCTGCTCCCTGTGGACACTGGTACTTACCTGTAAACAGACTAGGACCGGAGCACTCCTGTTCTTCATAGGCGCCTATGTGTTTTGGGCCCTCCTTTGAACTCTGCACCTGACCGGCCCTGTGTTACCGGTGCTGTGGCTTTGGGGTTGCCTTGTACCCCCAATGGTGGGCTGCCTATGCCCAGGAGACTGACTGTGTAAGTGTTTTACTTACCTGAAAAACTTAACCAAACTTACCTCCGCCAGGAACTGTTGATGTTTGCAGTGTCCACTTTTCAAATAGCTTATTGCCATTCCAACCTAAACTGTGAGTACTCCTGTTTTAAATCAAAGTCCTATACTTACCTGTGTGAAGTACCTTGCATTTTATGTACTTACCTCAAATCTTGAATCTTGTGGTTCTAAAATAAATTAAGAAAATATATTTTTCTATATAAAAACTATTGGCCTGGAGTTAAGTCTTTGAGTGTGTGTTCCTCATTTATTGCCTCTGTGTGTACAACAAATGCTTAACACTATCCTCTGATAAGCCTACTGCTTGACCACACTACCACAAAATAGAGCATTAGTGTTATCTAATTTTGCCACTATCAACCTCTAAGGGGAACCCTTGGACTCTGTGCACACTATCTCTCACTTTGAGATAGTATATACAGAGCCAACCTCCTACAGCAGATAAGTACCTACACTTAGCAATAGGCCACTAACCTCCACTTAGGTTCAGTTAGGTCTCAATAAATTAAACCCAGCTCAACCCTTGGTAGCTGGTCAATGAGCAACAATGCCTAACTTAGGAGACTAGTTGGTAAATCATTTAAAAATCACAAAACAATAAATAAGTAAAACACAAAACACAATAAAAATCCAACACCAATTTATAAAAACATAGATTATATTTCTATCTTTAAATGACATCAAAACAAATAAAATTGGATAAGGGGAACCGGAGCTCTGAATTTTTAAAGAATTAATGTTTTCTAGCGCATAGAAGAAACAAGCAATCAAACGGTTCAAAAAGTCACACTGGAAAGGGACAGAATCCAGAGTTCAGGCCACCCACGAGGTCACACTGTTACGCTTAGTTTCAGAGGTGTTTCTTGATTCAGGAAAGTGGTCCACAGCACCAGCCAGAGGCTCTGCTTTGCCTCTTGGGGGTCTAGGACTACAACCACTACAATGCACCTCTTCAACTTATGCCATTGCTCCAAACATCTCCAAACTTCTGGATCTTCTTCCAGAGGTCCTTTTCTGGTCATTGAAGTGTCAACAACTTGATCCAAGGTTCCAGAAGCTCTGAGTTCCTCCTTGGGAGCTGGGGCTTTAATTCCCAGAATGCACCTGGTCAGAATCCTGAAATGGCCACTGGATGCTGGTTAGCTGGGCTCTCCTTGCAGCACTTGATGCAGGGAACTCTGGGCAGCTCCTTTTACCTGTAGCAAACAGGGAGTCCCTTCTTGAAGCACTTGAAGACAGACAAAGTCCTTTTAGTGGTGAAGCCCAAGTGTGCAGCTGGTGCAGTCCTTCAGGGTGCAGTGTCCAGGTGCAGGTCAGGGGTCCAGCAGGGCAGTTCTTCTTCTTCTGACGTTCTTCCTTCTTAGGATGTGGTAGGGATCTGAGGTATGGGTGCATCTCTGCCAGTTTTATCCTTGACTCCTGGGTGAAAAACAGGGGGGTCCTGGTTCTCCAGTCAGATGCAGGGTCCTTCCCCCTGTGATGACCACTTCCTGGGAAGTGTGGCAAAAATCAATCCCAGGGAGAAACATTCTTTAAAAATCCATCATGGCTGAAACTGATTTTTGTGGGTTACATCTGGCTGAGCCCACCCACTGGTGTGGCTAAAAATCCTAAACACACCCCTCTCCTGCCCTCTCCTAATCTAATCAAGGGAGCACCTAATTGCCTAAGGTTGCGGGACTTGAGGGAGGTGCCGGGCTACTCTAAATGCCGTTCCCTGCCTTTAAAGACCAGTTTGGCAGCCCTCCGTGCTTCCTGCTTTTCCATCTGCTGAGGAGAGTTCTCCTCCGACAGGCACATTCCTTTGTGTTCAGCCCAGGTTACTTCACTCCTCATGAAGGCATCCTGGCCAGGCTGCCAGAGGCTGGCCAAGCAGAGCAGAGCACTACAGGGCTGAAGTTGGCAACTTTTTAGGTAGAGTTTAAAACTCTTTATCTGAACAAGGTATATTAAATGCAATAATTGTCAGTTGCGGAATATATTATGACAATTAATTTGATACCGAACTTTAAGCATCTGACACTTAAGGGGACTTTGTAAATTAAAATAAAGTCTCCCCATTTTAGCCTATGGAGGCCATTCACTACAATAAGGGAAAAACAAATGTGGCTGATTTACCTCACCAGAGCTTATAAAACTATGTGTATAAGGTCCCTGCTTATAGTTACATGGCACCCAACCCCTGGGGCACATAGGACACACCTTAGGGGTGACTTATATGTAAGAATAAGGTAGGTTAAGACTTTGGAAGTACTTTTAATTCCAAAGTCGAATTTGCATATACCTTTAAAAGCAGCCAGCAAGGCAGGCATGTCTTTAAAATACCTCTGGGCACCTCAGCAGTGCACCTATGAGTGCACTACCTATGCTGGGGTCCCTAAACCTACATGCCCTATCATATACTAGGGGTGTAAAGGTAGGCTGACACAGCCAATTATAATTAGCCTAATTTGCATACTGATTTTACACAGAGCACCGGCCCTTGGACTACTTAGCAGTACCCAGGGCACCATCAGAGTCAGGAAAACACCAGCAACAGGTGAAAAATGGGGGCAAAAAGTCAGGGGGCCTCTGCAATCAGCCCTGTTTTCTCACAGCTTCACACCCAGTTGGCCGTGCTCGCTCACCCACGATGATGGGCATCTCCTTTGCCCCAGGCACATCAGCCCCATACCCTGTTAGCCCTACTGCCCTCAGTGAGGAGGCTATTGACCTTCTGACATTGAGCTTTGTGGGTCAGTCCACCATCGTGAATACCATCCAAGGACTGGCAGCTCAAATCCAACAGAGCAATGCATTCCTGGAGGGCATTCATGGTGCAATGACTGGCCTACAGAGATCCTTTCAGGCTGTGGCCTCCACACTGATGGCAGCCAGTCCCCCCTTGTCTTTCGTCCACCCTCCACCTTCCTCTTCCCAGTCCGAATCCCCCCTTCCACAACCCAGCCAAAGCACACAAAGAAATATGCAATAATCCACATCAACAGACAAGGTATGTGCACACAAACACAAGCACCATAGGACATACCACAAGCATGCACACAAACAACTTCCACCTGCATACACATCAACACTCACAAACTCCCTGGACACCCCCTCCACCACCAGCATAATGGACACGACAGCAGGCACAAATACAGACACCACACCAACATTCACTGTTCCAGTCACCACACCCATCTGACCTACAGACACCATGCCAGCAGACCATCAGACATCCACCTCAGTCACCACACCCACAGACATCACAACCACAGACACTCCTACTTGCAATTCATCCACCATACCTGCAGTCACCACCCCAACAGACAGCCACACATCCACCATGGCCTCCCCAGCACCTCCACTCACCCTCAGCCCAGGAAACATAAACACCCTCACTCACCCACCTAACAGACACCCACCACACACATACCCACCTCTCACAAACACACACCCAAACATCCACACTTACACATCATACGACCACTCCTCCACCCTCCACACCCAAACCCTCTTCTGATGACCATCCCCATGTGTCTAAGAAAGTCTTCCTATGTAGTCTTAACCTTTTCCCTACTCCGCCCCCCATGACATCCCCAAAAGGTCTCTCACCCCCCCAAAAGACCATCCCTTCCACCTCTAAGGCCTCCCTTACCGCCCTGCCAGTGCCACCCCCTCCCAAGAAAGTCATCCCACAACCAAACCTAAACCCCCCCCATGCCCAAGCCCAAACCCTTCCCCCACCGACTCCAAAGTCCCCTGAGGTGCCTGGATGCCCCCTTGATCTCCCTACTTGTGGAGGTTACATGGCAGTCAGGAGTCAAGTTGGGGCACATATTTGTGCCTTTGGGGCTCATGGCACTATTGAGTCTGGCCTATGGCATTGGACAGTGACATTTGTCATGTCAATGACAATAAAAAAACAACCAGTTATTGTTTTTTGGGTGACATCTTTGCCCTACATTCGATTCCCTACGTGTATGTTGTTCCTTGCTGACATTGTTTGATTGGAAGTGTTTGTGTGTGTGTGCTGTTTGAGGATCCATGTGTTGTGGTTTGTTGTATGTGGGTCAGTGCTTCCCCAGGGGGAGGTTGTGTGTAGTAGGTTGGGTTTCTATGTGTGCCATAGATGTTGTCATGATATTGTGTTGTATTTGTAGTGGTATGTGTTTGATGTGGTTATGTGCAATGTGGACATGTATGGTGTATGCCTTGTACCTTGATGTGGCTATTGTGTAGATGTGTTATGTGTTGTGGACTGTTGTCAGTGCTGACATGTGTGCCCATATTTATACTTTTTTAGCGCCGCATTTGCGCCATTTTTTGACGCAAAACTGCACAAACTTACAAAATACAATTGTATTTTGTAAGTTTGTGGCGCTTTTGCGTAAAAAAATGATGCAAATGCGGCACTAAAAAAGTATAAATATGGGCCGTATTGTTTTCAGTTGTGCTTTCTTACTTTGCCCTTGTGTGCAAGTGACTGTTTAGGTGTGTGTCACTCAGGGCTGTCTGGTGGTCTGTGGCTTTGTATGGTGTATGGAGTGGTGTTTGCTTTGCATAGTTTCCCTTTACCCATATGTATGCCTGTGCAGTACATTTTTCATTGATAATGCCTGTCTCAGAGTTGTGGATGTGGCCAATTCTTGTGGATATTTTTATTGGACCTTGTTGTAACTGACACTTGTTCCAGTACAAGCTCCTTCCATGTATGATCTTGCTGCTGTCATCGCTGGAGTACCAGTCTTATTGTAGTGTGTCACTATGTATGTTTGGTAAGTTTGTGTGTGTGTTTTGTGCATGGCCTAGTTGATCCTATGTGTTGTGTGATGTGTCTGTCGATTGATGAGTGGTTTGAGGGAGGTGCTTTGTGTCGATGATGGCACATGCATATGTATGTGTGTTGTATAAGTGTCCAGTCTGTGACCAGTGTTGTGTGTGGGTGTGTGACGTGCACTTGTTTGTGTGCAGTAGTTGTGTTGTTGTGCCTGTGTTTGTTGTCTGTGGTTGTGTGACCTTGGGCCATTGTTGCGTTGCCATGCGCATATGTGTGTCATTGATATGTGACGTGTGTATTGGGGCTGACGTGTGTGTGTGTTGAATGTGTGGTAGTCTGTGATGCTGTATGTGTGTCTATCGATTTGCTGTGATGTGTGCGTACTGCCTCTTGCACTCTCCTCCCTATGTTATGGTTTGTTACATAACGTATTACAAAATTTCACAGTTGCCACAGGCGAGTGTTTGTTTACTAATGTTTGTTGTCGTCCTCGTTGGCGTGGATTCCTTTGTCTTTCTGTGAGAAGAAGCAGTGGCATGACGTCTAGGTGTAGATCCATGGCGGCTCCGGACGTGTATGGCTTCCTGAAGGTGATTATTATGCTTGTTTCCGCCCCCTGATACGTGGTGGTTGGACCGTGCTGGTCACATTGGTGGTGTGCTACCCCATAATCGGTCCAGCGAAAACATGGTCTCCGCCAGCCTGTTTGTGTCTCTAACAGACCGGGGTTGCCTGGGCTGGCTGGCGGACCACCAACAGTCTTCTGGGTGCACTGCCACCAAACTCATAATTTGGCAGTCCTCTCCTCCATAGTGTTTGCAGTCAGATTGCGACCACCAACATTGCAGTCATTGGACCGCCAAACTCATAATCAGGCCCAAAGTTCTTAAAACACAACACAAAAACCAAATACAATCTTCTATGCCTGGAAAACCACAAAAGAAACTTGCTATTGACGTGTTATGCCCATATGAAGGTATCATACGTGGAAATATTTATATTTTCATTGTGATAAACTACTTTTCAAAATGGGTGGAAGTGAAATGGGTTTCTCAAACTAATACTAAAAAAGTGATTGAATTCTTGCAGGACATTTTCAGGAAAGAGGGCTTTCTTGATTATATTGTGTCTGATTATGGCACACAGTTTACTTCAAGTGTATTTACAAATTTTCTCAAAGATGCTGGTAGTCAACACTTAGGAACTGCGTTGTACTCAACAAATATGAATGGTTAAGGAGAAATGCTCTACAAAACCTTAGTGGAAGGCATCCGGTTTGCTCTCAATGCACGTTACTGTCAAGAAACATTTAGCAGATCTCATATGGTCATGTCACTGTATACTCCATTACACCCTTAAGTTTCCATGTTTTATGTCGCTTAAAGGAAAGAAATCAATGCCGGAGTTGGACCCTAGTTTGTTATGTTCCAATGGTGAAATGTGTGATTTGAAAAATATTTATAAAATTATAACAAATAATTTTGAAAACAAAGGAAAAATGTACAGGAACTGCCTGTCTTTGAGTATTGATGACAGTGTAAAAAAATGTTTTTGCATGTGAAGAAAGGATGCTCTATGTTCTCTAAAGTGTTTAAAATAATTTATCTAGGAAAGACATCAGCTTTACTAAACAATGGGTCTTAGTGGAGCATTACTGGACTGGCTTAAGCGAATGCAACAGCTCACAAAAATTATTGTAGTAGCAATGAGCCTAATTTTGTTAGTGAATCTATATAGATAAGATAAAGTGAAATGACTGAACAATCTTCAAATGTGTTAAATTCAGTACCAAATGTAGTAGTTAGGAAAATAAATAGTATTTTACCTAAAAGGTTTGAGCATTTTGTAATATATATTAATACCATGGACAGAAGTGAGGAAGGAATGTAGTAAGTTAGAATATACGATTATTTAGTGTTTCTTATTTCATAATAAGTTAGATTGTATGTACAGTCTTCAAACTATCCTTATGTTGTATACATTTGATGTTATTGGTCCTATTGTGTTTATCTTTTTTTCACATTCTAAGGCCCTGATTTATACTTTTTGGTGCAAAACTGCACTAATGCAGTTTTGTACCTAAAAGTTTAGTACTGGCTTGCACCATTTCTGTGCACCAGACGGGCACCATATTTATGAAATAGTGCAAGCCGATGCAAAGGGTAGGCAAGCATAAAAAAAAAATGACGGTATGGAAGAAGGGGCTTTTGCACCACAAAATGTTAGGCAGGTTAGAGTAAACAAAAATGACTCTAACCTGCGTAGAGTCATTTTCTGAAGCATAACCATCCATACCACATGACTACTGTCTTAGAAAAGACAGGAGTCATGCCCACCACCTCAAAGGCCATCACAGGGGACTAAGGTCCCCTGGGCATGGCCATTGCACCCAGTGCCATGTAGGGGGACCCATTTCAGGGTCCTCAAAGGCACTTAAAAAAACAAAACTTACTGTACTTATCTACACTTACCTGGGATGGGGTCCCCCATCCTCCGCTGTCCCTCTGGTGTGGGTGGGAGTGTCCCTGGGGCATGGAGAGGGCATCTGTGGGCTTATTCATGGTGTTCCACCATGAGAATAGGCCCACAGGTCCTCTAACGCCTGCCCTGACCCCTCCTCCCCCCGTGTGTGATTTGTGCATGGAAGGATAAATAAGGCGCTAGGGCCTTAGAGTCATTTTTTACCTGGGAACGCCTTCCTTGCATCTCATTGACGCAAGGTAGTTTTCCGCAGGCAAAAAAATGACTTTAACTCCAAAATATAAATATGGAGTTAAGTTTGCGCCAGATTTGCCTAAAAAAAATTACGCAAACCGGCGCAAAAAGAGTATAAATATGCCCCTAAATTCCTTGAATTGTTCTAGTGGTCAGTTGTACTGTGCTGCTCCTGGTGTATGGATGCTCCAATAAAGCGTTATCTCAGACTTCACTTTGGGTGTTTTTTTTTACTACCACACACAACATGACATCATTTAGTTGTTAAATCAAAACTGGTTATCAGCAGGAACATGTGGCACCCAAGCATGGAGGAGAAGTCGCTCCATTCCTATATTGAAGCGTCTATCACATCACGGGCCGTATAATACAAATTGCCCCAGGGGCATGTGCGCTCGCTTTGAGTGTCCCCAGGGCATTTTGTTATTACAGAAAGGGCTGCAAACTACCTGTAGTTACAGATACAGATAGCGCTGGTGCACATATAGCGCCAACACTCCACCAGAGCGTGTTTCTTCATTTGCATGGGGGCATGATTTATTTATATATATTTTAACCTTGATGTTTGAACTAAGCATTTTTTTTTTAACAACTAAATTGGTTTTAATTGGATCATGCTGAAGGTTGTGGGAGCAACAGAATTAAGTACAGGCGCCTGACGTTTTTCTTAGATGCCTGTTGCCTGGGTTGTCTAATTCAAAAGATTCCTGATTCCTCGACCATCCTACAACTCCTGTCTGTTTACATGACTCTTGAAACCTCCTTTTCACCCCTAATTTCTCCCTTTGTTGCAGTTTTGCTTTATTTTCCTCATTCTTTTTCCTTTTCTGCCTTTAAACCTCTTGCTCTGGGTCAAAGTATCCAGAAAAAATAAGTTTATGACTACAAGAAAAAAATTCTGTTGTCACTATCGACAACCACTGGCTCAAATTAAGCGCTTGGAAAAATATTTCTTATAGTAATTTATTGTTTTTTCCTAGTTGTATTATTGGCACAAGTATTGTGTTAACTGTGTTCTTAATTTGCTTGTGTCTAGTTTGTTTCAGGGACAGTTCAAAAAGTAACTTTATGTTCAGTGCTGATAGAGCGTTCCGTCCTAATAAATTACCTGTATTTGGACGCTCTTGGGTCGATGAATCTTTTGACCAAGTGGGGCTCTCTTCACCCGAGATTAGTCAATTTAACCAAATCAATAATCAATAACGAACATAAGCAATGCCCTGATCAACATAACACTTCACAATTAATCCAGAAAACATTTCGGCAAACCATGACCTTTCGGCCATGAATAACCACACCAGTTTATTCAAAGTTAATGCATTTATTTCCCTATATTAACAAAGCTAGCACGATATAAATGTGTCTCAACACCAAATGATATATGTAAATGAACATTAATAGCTGTCCATAACGACGAAAAAGATGCAATCTATGCAGCATTTGAATAACAATGCATTCGATAATAGCAACGCAAACAACTAAAACTATAATCTGTAATGGGCTAATTGCATACATTAGTCAGCATAACAAGGTCTCAAATTGCATCGTGCATCAAATGAATCCTCATCTAACCTCAAATTAGCATCTGCATGTGGGATTTCATGCAAAAACAATTTAGCAACATTAATTTGGAAAACTCCTAACTAGGGCTCTTATCAAAAATCAGCAGTTGGTTACCTAAAAAGAAACACAATGCAATTGTACATTTTCTTTCATATTTACCAAATTCAATCAGCATTCAAGGAAGTCTTCGTCTCACAGGTACCGGTTTCGATCAGCATGGGACGGGGCAAAGGGGCAAGGTGGACGGGGCAATTGCCTCACTGCGGCAAGATAAAAGGACAAAACTACTACTTCATGCAAAGGGCAGATCAAAGTTAAAGTCTCTAGGGCGAGAATTACTTAAAGTCTCTTTCTCTCGATTAGAGAAAGCATCAAAGTCTCATTCAAAATGGCGTCGAACATCAATTGGCATCGTAGAAGATGGCAAAATGACGAGGTCGGCAAGGTGGGCCATAATGTCTGCAATGTCTGCAATGTCTAATGTCTAATGGCTGCTTTCTTCTTGTGCACCAGGTTTAAATAAACAACAGTTCAAATCCAGTAGGGTCTTCCATTGGAGGGTTCATAGGTTGGCTTCAAATTGTCCAATCAAAAACAACAGTTCACAAGCTTCTACCTAGGCATACATTATCCTTGGAGTCGGGAACGTAAGTTGCAACATATTTTACCAATTAACTCACTTTCAGAGCTTCCATTGTCTGCACCTGCAGATTGACCTTGGAGCAAAGAAGAAGATGCCAGGCTGGCACGAAACCTTAAAGATAAGCATGTGAAGCGATCTCACTGGAAAAGTACAGCTTCAAGCAAGAATTTACGTTTATTAGCACATTGGAAAAACACGAGCATCTAAACCGTGAGACAAGGCAACTAGGCCGAAGCCTCCACTGAAGTTATGCTAAGTTAAAACATTTCAAACAAGCAAATCATAGCACACGTTTACGATTATGTCAGATTAGTACAATTCTAATACATCACGTTATATAAAGCACGCTTATAAATGTTGGCAAACTACTCTGAGGGCACATTTTGTCCCCGTACAATCTTTATTAGTTCGGTTAAAATCACACTTGATTATTGCAGCACTACGTTTATGCGCTAATAAATGTAAAACCTTCATTTCTGCGTCATCAATCCCTCCTCTGATGACTACTTGTCATCACACAAAACTATTCCCA
Source organism: Pleurodeles waltl (assembly GCF_031143425.1). Lineage (NCBI taxonomy): Eukaryota > Metazoa > Chordata > Amphibia > Caudata > Salamandridae > Pleurodeles > Pleurodeles waltl. Next base: position 1,490,161,599 of record NC_090446.1, on the reverse strand, counting down.
CAAATTTTATTCCATTAAAATTCTGTCAGTTCTCTCTGCCTTTTAGTTCCCCTCGTTCTTGCCTTGTATTCTTCTGCCATTCTTTTCATCATTTTCTCTTCCTTCCTTCTCTTAATTCTTGCCATGATCATTAGTATTCCCCTCTTTATTCCCCAAATCCCTAAGATGCAAATTAGTACTATTAGTATTCCCTGTATTATTTTTAGTAATATTCCATTCCAAATGCCACCAAGCCAATTTCCCACTGAAGCAATTCCCTTTCCAACTTTCTCCCAAACTCCTGGTTCTTTCAATTCCTTCAAGTCTGCACTCTCTTTTGTTAGATTTGCAAGCATTGTTTTAATCTTCACACTGTTGTCTGGTATATACGTGCAACAGTGGCGCGCACCAAGCATTTTGCAAACGCCGCCATCCTTTGCTAAAAGAATGTCTAGGGAAAGCCTGTTTTGAAGAGTCATAGCTCTTTCTGCTGCAAGTTCAGCATCCATCAGGATTATAGCACCTGAAAACTTTGTCAACATGTTATCCACTATAGTAGACAACTTTCTTATTTTGATGGAATTCAACACAACTCCTAATGAGGGAATCATGGCTCCAAATATATCTCCTACCACAGCAGCTGCGGTCTCTCTTTTTTGGATACGATGAGATCCAGACGTCTTTGGAATCACCGATAGGTCATCCAGTTGATAAACCTTTGGGAACACTATACCCAAATAACATCTCCCCCACCATCCCTTTGGAAGACGATAATAGGCATTATGCCCACAAATGTAATATACACCAGGTATGACAGGATCAAGTCCGTTCAGCATGAATGTCCATTTGGCCTTAAAGATAAACGTATGTTTACATTCACTCGCTCCCACGAAAATGTTATCATAATAGGATTCACCTCGATATATACAAAATTTCCCTACATGCCAATGCTTCTAAAGCTATTCTTCCTTGTGTTTTTATTGCGGCAAAAGCATAATTATCTACTGAAGTCCTTTTACTTAGCTCTTTTTCTAATTTCGCATTCATTTGTGCCCTTCTATCATCTGTGCGATCTAAAAAGCTTATTTCTACGGCTGAGAGCGAGCAGGTAAGATTTTCCCTATGAGCGTGAGCTGTTTCAAAAGGTTGCATTGGCTCGAAAAATTCCCTCATTATTTTAGCATCCCAATCTTTAGCAATCTGGCTTAGTTGTGTTATTATAGGAACATATGCAAAGGTAACATCATAATTTGAGTAAAAATACTGTATGTTAGTTTGACCATAAAATCTAGAAGTTACTATACTACATGTAATCCCATATGTAAGAGGCATGTGGTGATAAGTCACCCCTTCCGTTACCGATGTCGGTATCTGTGTACACACATAACAATCTTTCGCATCCATAGTCTCAACATATTCTGTTAATAAGCGATAGAAAACATTATACGAAAGTTCCTTTTTATCATGCAAGTGTCTTTCATCTAATTCTAGTCTTTTCAATGCGGTTAGTTCAGTGACAGTAACAGGAGCAGAAGTAGAAGCATAAATGTTCTCATTCTCACCCTTACCACGCGTTGCAAGCACTATTGCCATTATTATTAGTACACATGCAGTTATCAAGCCTATACACGCATATTTACAATATTTCACTCTACTGTTTTGTGTAGCGTACCTAGTCATGATCTGTATAGAATCAGAGAGCTAGAAGCACTTATAAAGAAACGATTTAGCAATTAGTTACAAAGCTGAACGAGCGCAATGTTCACACAGTTTTCTTCAGGAGCTCAGTCACTTATCGGTTAGCAGCATTTGTCTCAATTCGGCAATAACTCAGTCTTTTATCAGTTAGCAACGTTGTCTCAAATCGGGTTTAAGAGTCAATCAGGTTATCAAAGTCTTATCAAGTTAGCAAATGTCTCATCCGTTTAGCAATGTCTCAGCTGGTTGTATCACGTTAGATTTTAGCAAGCAATGTCATTTATCAGCTTTTTTTTTTTTTTTTCAATCAACAGTGTCCATAAAACTTTTCTTTTCTATTGGTATCTCTTCTTCTTCGTTCTCGAGGCTAAGAGATACAAATTCGTCAGTCCAATCGTCATTGACTATATATGCCCATTCTGGACCGGAATATCTCCTGTTTGGTACCCTTTTCCTTTTCAATTTTGCATCTCTCTTTGATTCTGCCTCACTGGTACTTTCCTCTTTGGCCAAGTCTTTTTCTTCACTTGATGTTGGTACCACGACAGACACTTCCTTTCTTTTCTCTTTCACTCTTGGCCCTTCACTGTCATTCAACTTTTCTCTAGTTCTTAGTTTTACTGGCGATATACTTTGTTTTTTCTTTGCACTGTGTCCACTTGATGGACCTGCGATCTCTTCTGAAGAAGTTTGAACAGTTTCGTTCTGTTCTGCCTTGTCCCCTCCTTCTGGGGAGTCAATCAGGTTTCCCTTTTCTTTTTCTGTGCCGTCTGCTTCTGGGAAAGCCCTCCTCTGATCAGGCTCTCCTGCTTTTTCACCTCTTTCGAGCCCTTTGTCACCGTTACTTTCTTCAGGCTCTTTGTCACTTTCAGCTGCTTCAGGCTCTTTGTTACCTTCAGCTGCTTCAGGCTCTTTGTTACCTTCAGCTGCTTCAGGCTCTTTGTCACCTTCAGCTGCTTCGTCGCTGTCTGAGGTTTCTCCTTGGTCTTCCCCAAGTGAATCGGTTGTTTCGTCCTCAGAGAATATTTCTCTCTCCTCTATTTCTGCCTGTTCGCTTCTAGTTCTGTTTGGCTCTGTCTCAGCGCTCGGCACTTTGTTATCAGGTACTGGCAGTTTCAGCGCTTCAACTTCCTCATCAGTGGGACACAACACTTTCTTTGTATGACTGGCGTGAATCCAGTTGGGAACTCCCGCACACTTCACAGCGGTAGTGGTCGTCAGGATCACTTGGAAAGGGCCTTTCCAACGGGGTTCCAGACACGACTTCCTCACGTGCTTCTTTATCACGACCCAGTCACCTGCTTTCAGTGTGTGTCCTGGACCTTGGATCGGTGGCAAGGTGGTTGCTTCCACCTGGTGAGAGAAAGAGCGAACCACGTCAGCCAGACCTTTGCAGTAGTCTAACACCATATCATCTGTAATATTCAAAAGCGCGTTTGCGGGAACTGCAGGAAGTCTCATGGCCCTGCCCATGAGAATTTTGTGCGGGGACAATCCAGTCTTTCTGTCAGGGGTGTTTCTCATTGACATTAACACCAAAGGCAATGCGTCAGGCCATTTCAAATTTGTCGATGCACAAATTTTCGCCATCCTTGATTTCAGTGTACCATTCATTTGTTCCACCAGTCCTGAGGCCTCTGGGCGATAGCTACAATGCAGTTTTTGCTCAATGTTCAGCGCTGCGCAAAGTAACTTTATCACCTCGTTATTGAAGTGACTTCCCCTATCTGATTCTAAAGAGATCGGGAATCCGAAACGTGGTATCAACTCCCTCAACAATAGTTTTGCAACTGTAAGGCTGTCATTTCTACGTGTAGGGTATGCCTCAATCCAGTGACTAAAAATGCACACAATCACCAACACATACTTCAGACCTCCATGCACAGGCATCTCAATAAAGTCCATCTGCATTCTGCTGAACGGGCCACTCGCCCTGCCAATGTGGCTCATGTTCACAACCGTTCCCTTTCCTGGGTTCATCTGCTGACAAATGACACAACGATGGCAAACTGCTTCTGCAGCTTGACGGAATCTGGGGTTAAACCAATCAGTTTTGAACAATCTTATCATGGCATCTCTCCCTAGGTGAGCCTGCCCATGATAGAACCGCGCTAGCTGCGATAAGAGACAATTTGGTAAAACAAATTTTCCCTCATTTGAAACCCATAACTCATCTGGTCTCTTTGTACATTGTGACTTAATCCAGGAAACTCTTTCATCCTCCCTGACGCTATTCTGTAATGATTTTAGTTCATCCATTGTATCCACGACCTTTAAGGCAAATGCTTCAGCTGGTTCGAGCTCTGGCTCACTTATCAAATTCCATTCATCCCTGAGCAATATACAGTTCAAGGCACAAAATCTTGCGACTTGATCCGCATATGCATTTCCCAAGGAAACATAGTCCTGTCCTTTTGTATGAGCACTACACTTTACCACTGCAATTTCGGCTGGCATCTGAATGGCGTGTAACAATTCCCTTATTCTCTCCCCGTTTTTCACTGGGGACCCTGAAGAGGTCAGGAAACCTCTCTGTGACCATAGTTGCCCAAAGTCGTGCACAATTCCAAACCCGTACTGACTATCAGTGTAAATGGTAACCTTCATCAATGTAGACAGTTGGCATGCTCTTGTAAGGGCTACAAGCTCTGCTACTTGTGCGGAATAGACTCCTTGGAGCCAGGACGCTTCCAAGACACCTGTTACAGTACATACAGCATATCCTGCTTTCAAAATTCCCAATGCATCTCTTAAACATGACCCATCAACAAAAACAATTTGGTCATTTTCATCAAGCTTAGTATCCTTAATGTCAGGTCGGGGTTTTGTGCAAAATTCAGTCACCTGAAGGCAGTCATGCTTGACGTCTTCAGCGTTCTCAATTTCAGCATTTTCACCGGGAAGCAAGGTTGCTGGATTCAACGTAGTGCACCTTTTCAGCTGCACATTCGGTGAGCCCAGAATTATTGTTTCATACCTTGTGAGTCTTGCTCCAGTCATGTGTTGCGTTCGGGAGCGGGTCAAAAGTATCTCAACTGAGTGAGGGACCATGACTGTTAATGGGTGTCCCATCACTATTCCTTCACTCTGAGTGAGGCTGATACCAACTGCTGCTATGGCGCGCAAACACCCTGGCAGTGCTGCTGCAACCGGATCCAAAGTAGCTGAAAAATACGCTACTGGTCTGTTTATGCCACCATGGGCTTGGGTCAAGACAGACAAAGAACATGCATCACGTTCATGACAAAACAATGTGAAAGGCTTTGTGTAATCAGGCATACCTAAAGCTGGAGCCCTGCACATGCATTCTTTCAATTCAATAAAAGCATCCATCTCATCTCCTTTCAGCTCAATTTCATCCAAGGCATCCTTCTGGGTCAGTTTCAGTAAAGGCTTTGCTAGAGTTGAGAAGTTGGGAATCCACGGGCGACAGTAGCTCACCATCCCCAAAAACTTCCTCACCTCCCTCCTTGTCTTTGGTGGATTCATTTGAAGTACACTTGTTATTCTTTCCTTCATTATTCTCCGTGACCCTTTCTCTATTTGATGACCCAAGTATTTCACTTTCTTCTGACAGAACTGCAACTTTGAAGGAGACACCTTGTGTCCATTCCTTCCCAAATGGTTCAGCAGAGCAATGGTGTCGGCTGTGCAGCCACTTTCTGTCTTAGATGCAATCAGTAAGTCGTCAATGTACTGTACTAGGGTTGACTCGAATGGCAATTCTAACGCTTCCAAGTCTTTCTTTAGAATCTGATTGAAAATTGACGGTGAATCAGAAAACCCTTGAGGAATTCGACACCAACTGTAAACTCTGTCTAAGAATTTTAAACAAAAGAGAAATTGGCTGTCCTCATGAAGAGGCACCGAAAAGAATGCTTGTGACAAGTCGATGACTGAGAACCACCCGGCATCGCAAGGGATTTGGAACATTATCACAGCTGGATTCGGTACTACAGGGCAGCACTTAATTATGATGTCATTTATTTTCCTCAAGTCCTGTACGATTCGGACCTTTCCACTCGGCTTTATTAGTCCCATGATTGGTGAATTACATGGACTGCTTAACACTTCTTTCAATACTCCCTGTTTTACAAACTCGTCAATGAGTTGGGCGACTTTCATGAGGGTGTCTTGTGCCATGTGGTATTGTGGGGTCTGGGGAAAGGTTACATTGGGTTTTACGGTCACTTTCACTGGTTCCACTCCTTTCACCAATCCCACCTCTTTTCCTGTCATATCCCACACTTCCTTTCCGACTGTTTCTCGTAATTCAGCTGGAATATCCTCTTCAGTTATCATCGGAAAAAGGTTAATCAGAGGATATTCTTCATCGACAGTTTCCATCTCATCCCCTTCTACACTGTCCCCTTCTTCCCCATCACTGCTCGTCTGAATTCTAATTCCATCGTCCGAACACATAATCGAACATCCCAATTTGCACAATAGGTCTCTCCCTAACAGTGCTATCGGGCTTGAGTCACATACCACAAAACTGTGTGACCCTTGATAGTTACCAATTCTGACTGGTACTGGATCTGTGATTGGGTTCGTCAGGTGCCTGTTTGCTACTCCCACTACTTGAACTGTTCTCCCTGAGAGTGGCAAATTTGGCACTTCAATACTCCTAACAGTTGAACGTGTGGCTCCCGTGTCAACCAAGAATGAAACACAATGACCCATAACTGTTCCCTCTACATATGGACCCTTTTGATCAACTTCCAGGGATGCTGCAAGCACACAATTTCCCTCCTCTTCTGAACTTTTACTCTCCCATACATTGTTTATTCCATTCTCACTGTGTAATGGGAACTGTTGTACTGTGCCATTTGTATTCATCACCTGACCCGAGACCTGTGGAGGAACCATCACTTGCTGCTGACTCACTGGTGCCAAAGGTATTTGCATTTGCTGATTAGGTACCATGGGAAACTGCTGTTGCATTGGCTGCATTTGCGTCATCTGCATACGGGGCATCTGCATCTGCTGTGGCTGCATAGGCTGTAATCCCTGCAGCTGATTTATGGTCTGAAAATTTGGGTTTGGACCTCTCATTTTCGGTCCCCTCATTGTCTGGAATGCATTGACATCATTGTTTTGCTGACCAACACCTGCACCTTCCTGCACCACCATCGGACACTCGCGTTTCCAATGTCCGACGATCCCGCACACGTGACACGGCATCACCCTTTTCATTGCCTGTACACCATTCGGAATCGCAACAGTGTTCAAATCCGGACCATTACTCCCAAAGCCTCCTCTGCCTCTGCCTCTCGCCTGTGGCTGAAACACCATGTTTCCCTGCGGCTGCGGCTGCGGTATCTGCTGTTGGAACCCTTGCAACCCTTGCAAACCTGTCTGAGCCGCTTTAAGTTGCATCATCATCACTTTCTCTTTCAACCTTTTCTGTTTCACTTCAATTTCGTCGCTACAGTATTTCGCATAATTCAACACCTCATCAATAGGTTTCGACTGCCAACAAATCAAATGCGTCTTTATCATCTGACTTATCTCTGGTCTCAGCCCTTCCACAAATCTAAACACAAAATGAAGCATGTCCTTCGCCTCTATTGTTTCTGTGCCACTGTAGTTCTTGAACGCCTTCAACAACCTCTCATAGTAACCATAAATCGACTCTTTAGCCTCTTGGGCAGTCCGATCAATCTTCTGCCAATCCACATTTTTCGCGGCAACCTTCGTCTTCAAATGCTCAATCACCTTATAGTACAAGCTCATCACCATAGGTGATGGTGCACCCGTATCCCTGTCTCTCTCTGGTTCACTTGTCGGCCAACCTACAGCCCTTTTGCAGTCTTCCCACAAGTCTGCCGGAACCACAATCTCAAAGAGGGTGTTCAGGTCTTCCCAAAGACATTTTGCAAGCTTCACAAACCTATCAGCCTGTTGATACCATTCAATCGGTTTCTCTCTCAGTTTGGGAAAATCATCCGTAAAAGACTGCATGTCGCTTCTGTGCCACGGTACATGTATTAATTTTCCCCCTGCTGTCTCCCTCATTGGTAACATGGTTATTGCATCACTACTCTGTGGTCTTTTCTCCTTGTGCTCTGGGACACTATCTTTCTTCTTTTCCTTTTTCCTTGCCCATCTGCTTTCCCATTTGTCTAAGCACCTCCACACTTGTGCACTCTGCAGCAATTCTCTAAGGTGCGTTTTCATGCCTGCTGACCTCATGTGTTCAAAGTCTGTGGTCCCGAAATCCAATCTATAGCTCCTTCTCAAGTGTTTTGTCTTGTCTATCTCAACCCCGTTTTTGTCAGCTATTTCTTGCAACCTTCTATGTACCTTGTTCACTTCTCTCGTAATCCTGGGACATAGATACCTCAGCTCTTCTTCCGAATAGGACTCTAACCTATTCAAACCCATAGTCCCTTCCACCAATTCTTCTGCTTCCATGTTCAACCTGACCCTATTCAGATAGTCTTCTTCCTTCCCACTGGCTGAGCTTTGTGTGGAATTCAGACTGTTGAACCACTGTGTCAGCTGTTGCGCATTCAACCCCATCAGTGTAGCATTCACATCGACTGCCATTGATGGTTGCGGCAACTTTTCAGTGTTCGATGATAGCGGTATCATCAGTGGGGGACTCGACCTCACCACTGTTGACTGAGCACATATGGGACTAAACTCCATCAAGGACCCAGATCCAGTTGGCAGAGCCGCTATCGGAGTTGTCTCTGGAGTGTTTTCTATGCACCTCCTTTCCGTCCCACTCTGCACCATTGATCCTTGACCGCTCATACCTAAGTTAGGCTGAGTGTACAAAGGTACCGGTGGACCTACAGTAATGGCTAGGGATATCGCATCTGGGTTCTGTCCATTCCCCAGGTTCTGAGGCATGTTCATTCCCACACTATGGGTCATCATTGCCGGCATGCCTGTCTGACTCCCCGTCATCTGAGCATGTGCGGTTCCCCCCTGCATCTGCTTTTGAGGCATCAAAAGCTGGGTTGATTCAGCTTGTGCCAATGTTGGGTTGCGACCATTCTATACTCCCATTACGGTTGGATCTAGAATCATTCCCGTACTGTTGTCACTGCTGTAGTACCTTGGGACCTGCGGCTGATAATTTTCTGCTGTTTTCAATATAGGCACATCTGGATATATTCTCCTAACCTGCGGTATCTGCGGGGTGAACAGTAAACTCGGGTCCTTAGATCCCAATGGCGTGTCTGAATTCGGAGTTTCATTATTCTGTACCGGTGCCGGAGGGGCAGAACTGGTACTTGGACCTTGTTCACTCTCTGCATAAGGTGGTGGACGGTCGTTCAGCAATTGCATAATGAACTCCTCATCCTCTGACTCGTCTTCTCTCCTTAACTTTTCCTCGTCCTCTCTATCCTTGGAACACCTCCTGTTTGTCTTACAGGTAGCTTTCTTGCCTGTCACCTCTTCTTCCTTAGCAATTGCGGGAAACAATTTTATCCCCTGCAATATATCTGACCTCCACACCTTCTGTGCATTATCCCACCTAGCGTCCGCTAGTGTCTTTTCTACCTTTCTTATCCTGGTCTCGAACTTCTTTTGCTGTTGCTGTCTAGCCATTAGTTCCCAAATCGCTAGAGCCTCAAACTGTGCTGGCCTTGGAGGTACCTTCATGTCGTACATCGCGAATCTTAAATTCTCTAGGATCCTTATATTGAATGTCCCATGGATCGGGAACACTACGCTCCCATGTCTCTCTGTCAGCTTGTGCCATTGCTTCAGCCAAAGGCACGGAGCTACCCCCCTTTCCTCCATTACAATGTAAGCTGGTGTACCTTCGGGTGGCGTCTCCTCTCCTACGCTCGCTTTAATGTAAGACTCCCCCTTCATCGCACTCTTTAATGCTTTCAAAAATTTCATTTTCCCGTCTTTTATTTCACAAAATTTGTAATCAATAAGTGACTTTAATTCCCGGAATACTCTTCGCCTGCCTTTCCCCTTCCAATCGAGCCCCACGGACTGCGTCCAATCCGTGCGCGACCCTTCTCTGCAACCAACCTATCCCAGCGCGGCTCCTAGTGACGTCACACTCACACACACTGCGGCTGACAAAGCCTCGCGGATTGTCCTCCTTCACTCAACTCCTCTCGTAACAACTTCTAGCATATATCGCGAGCAACCAAATAATAATAAAACAGATCTGTCGGTTTACTACAGGAAGGGTAACACAATCGCTTCAGGACCTTAGGGATTTTTCACTAGCCTCGGCAGTTATTCCATCTTTCTCGGTCCCCACTTTCGCAAGCAAATCTGACCCGCAGACTCTGCTCTCAACTTGTCAATGATCTATTCTAGTGCACTTAGAATTTGTCAAAGCCCGAAGTCGAAGTTTCTTTCACTCCCTTAACACACGTACCGACTCGTTGACCACGCCCGGTCAACCTATTAAACCGACCAGACCACAACATAAAACAAGTGTCTCATACACTTTTCAACATACTCCGGAGTCTCTTGACCTCGCAGGGCCCGTCTCAACAACAACAACCACGTGGACCTTTTTCTGCACAAAGCGCCACATGCACATGAAGTTCGACGACTTCCCTACTCTCACACTCGGAGTTGCACCTCCGCTATTCTCTAAAATCCTCGCAACCTTTTCAAACAATCTGCGGCAATAAGCTGTGCAAGCGCAAAATCCTAACTTCACTCATACCGTCACTAGTACCGCCAACGCCGATTCCACACCTCCATTCTCTCCATTCGCAAGCTCCGAGATCCCGGGAAAGTCGCGGGGGACTTAGGGCATCATCATTCTCTCAATCTGTTTTACCGAAGAAAAATCTAATTCAACACCATATACTTCTCGAGCGGGGTCCCAAAAGTCGAAACCGTCCTCTGCTACCATCTACTGATAGAGCGTTCCGTCCTAATAAATTACCTGTATTTGGACGCTCTTGGGTCGATGAATCTTTTAACCAAGTGGGGCTCTCTTCACCCGAGATTAGTCAATTTAACCAAATCTATAATCAATAACGAACATAAGCAATGCCCTGATCAACATAACACTTCACAATTAATCCAGAAAACATTTCGGCAAACCATGACCTTTCGGCCATGAATAACCACACCAGTTTATTCAAAGTTAATGCATTTATTTCCCTATATTAACAAAGCTAGCACGATATAAATGTGTCTCAACACCAAATGATATATGTAAATGAACATTAATAGCTGTCCATAACGATGAAAAAGATGCAATCTATGCAGCATTTGAATAACAATGCATTCGATAATAGCAACGCAAACAACTAAAACTATAATCTGTAATGGGCTAATTGCATACATTAGTCAGCATAACAAGGTCTCAAATTGCATCGTGCATCAAATGAATCCTCATCTAACCTCAAATTAGCATCTGCATGTGGGATTTCATGCAAAAACTATTTAGCAACATTAATTTGGAAAACTCCTAACTAGGGCTGTTATCAAAAATCAGCAGTTGGTTACCTAAAAAGAAACACAATGCAATTGTACATTTTCTTTCATATTTACCAAATTCAATCAGCATTCAAGGAAGTCTTCGTCTCACAGGTACCGGTTTCGATCAGCATGGGACGGGGCAAAGGGGCAAGGTGGACGGGGCAATTGCCTCACTGCGGCAAGATAAAAGGACAAAACTACTACTTCATGCAAAGGGCAGATCAAAGTTAAAGTCTCTAGGGCGAGAATTACTTAAAGTATCTTTCTCTCGATTAGAGAAAGCATCAAAGTCTCATTCAAAATGGCGTCGAACATCAATTGGCATCGTAGAAGATGGCAAAATGATGAGGTCGGCAAGGTGGGCCATAATGTCTGCAATGTCTGCAATGTCTAATGTCTAATGGCTGCTTTCTTCTTGTGCACCAGGTTTAAATAAACAACAGTTCAAATCCAGTAGGGTCTTCCATTGGAGGGTTCATAGGTTGGCTTCAAATTGTCCAATCAAAAACAACAGTTCACAAGCTTCTACCTAGGCATACATTATCCTTGGAGTTGGGAACGTAAGTTGCAACATATTTTACCAATTAACTCACTTTCAGAGCTTCCATTGTCTGCACCTGCAGATTGACCTTGGAGCAAAGAAGAAGATGCCAGGCTGGCACGAAACCTTAAAGATAAGCATGTGAAGCGATCTCACTGGAAAAGTACAGCTTCAAGCAAGAATTTACGTTTATTAGCACATTGGAAAAACACGAGCATCTAAACCGTGAGACAAGGCAACTAGGCCGAAGCCTCCACTAAAGTTATGCTAAGTTAAAACATTTCAAACAAGCAAATCATAGCACACGTTTACGATTATGTCAGATTAGTACAATTCTAATACATCACGTTATATAAAGCACGCTTATAAATGTTGGCAAACTACTCTGAGGGCACATTTTGTCCCCGTACAATCTTTATTAGTTCGGTTAAAATCACACTTGATTATTGCAGCACTACGTTTATGCGCTAATAAATGTAAAACCTTCATTTCTGCGTCATCAGTGCCACCTGCAGAAAGACGTGCTTCCTCCAGCGGACACCTCCGAGGTGCCCAGGGCCACATATGGAAAGGTGCTTTACGCACCGCAGATCGCCCAACATCTGCTTCTGTGAACAATTCAGTTTCCAGCGCTGCTAGGAGCTTCTCATAATCCCTGGGATTTCTGATGCCGCCATGGTTTGAAACATGATATACCCGACTTCCTGCCGCCGCGTGCACACTTCGCACGGATGGATTTTCCAAGCCCCGAGGCAGTGTTTTCTTGCGAGCGACGGGATCATATTCATCAACAGGAAGGCAGAGGAAAGGATCCAGGAACACTGAGCACTTTCTGCGCCGATTTAAAGAGACTACATTCATTTACATAGCCAGTAGGCCTGGGTTTCTGCTGTCAAAAGAAAACCATTGAGTGTTGAGGCTGAAGAAGTTTATAATTGAAGAAAGGTTAGGATACATTATAATTTGATAAAGAATCCATCCTCAGAATTAAAGGAACTTTCTCTGCTGCTTCCTCTCCTGTACAGTTTCTACCTGTGAACGAAGCTTGCAACTTCAACTTCTGGTGCCCTAGTATACTCTCAGCGCACTGTTCATGTGTGCAACACATCTTTAGTAAGGTGCACAGAGTGCAAACAGGGACAGCGAGTCCTATGACATATAGGGCCTGATTCTAACTTTGGAGGACGGTGTTAAACCGTCCCAAAAGTGGCGTATATACCACCTACCGTATTACGAGTCCATTATATCCTATGGAACTCGTAATACGGTAGGTGGTATATCCGCCACTTTTGGGACGGTTTAACACCGTCCTCCAAAGTTAGAATCAGGCCCATAATGCACTGCTCTGGGGGAAGCCACAAATTCTCAACTGCCCTGAGGACAACATATTAAAGAAAGATCGAACTGTCTGAAGCAGTCACTGTCTTTCACAGTGCACGAGGCACAGGGCCTGCACTACACGTGGGGGCAGAGATCCGTCTGCAGGTGGGTGCAGTGAGTCAGCAAGCTTTAGTCCCACAGCTCATGCACTAATGCAAAGATTTCTCGAGTTAATGTATGTGCTGTTGACCGGGCACTGTCCCAGAGCGGCCTCTAAAGTTGGTGTCCCACCTCATGGTCACAGGTTTGAATCCTGGCAGGTTGTCAGCACTGCCCTGAAGTGAAGCCCAACCATCCCCAACCTGTAACAGGGCCAAATGGCTACAGAAAAGTAACAGTCAAGGTATGGGCAGGGATGAAAAAGGGAAGAGGATATGACAGAAAACAGTGCTTCATGCAGCCACTGCTGCACTTTCCAGAAGCTTCTCAAGTGTCAGAATGAAAGATGAGCACAGAGTACACATAACACATGTAAACATGCAAGACAATACATAACCATACTCAACAGCTACTGCACTTCCTTCCATCAGTGGAATGGACACCTTCACCAGATCCCCAGCGGAAGCTGCAGTCATCACTCTTAGCGGACACTCTACACCAAAGAGGCAATGAAAAGTAAAGCATGATGTGAATATAGGGATCCATCCATAAGATGGGAGGGAAACAGAGCAAAGTGAAATAAAAGGAGGAACAAAAGGAATGGGGCTCATGAAGCAGGGTGGAAAGTGTGTCATCTGAGGAGCCTTAGCAAAAGCACAGTTGCCAGGCAAAGTGTTGCTGTCGGAATTTCGTTTTTGCATTGTCCAGCTGCTCTAACTAGGAGGTAAATCAACTCTGACCTGGAAATGTCCCATCGAATGCACTTCTATAACAGGGCAATAAGCTGCCTTTGTGTAATTAGCATACTCCCACTTACCAAAGTCTCCAACCTGCCCATAATGACACCTGAACCACCACCCGGAGAGCTGTCCTTGGGGTCTTTTTGGAGGTGAGGCCTCTATGTTCAGAAGGTAGTTGTCAACGACCTTAGGATGTTTTGTAGAGCGATCTGTCACCCAGAGGTGTCCTGGGACTAGAACAATAGATCCAGAGGATGAACATCAAGTAGCATTTAGGAAGAGTATGAGTGCCTTTCTTAATGCAAGATGATTGACCTTTGAAAGTAGATCGGGTGGCAATATATTTCACCTTTGGCTGCCAGTGCCCTGAAGGAGTGACGTCTAAATTTACAGTGTTTAAAGCCAGGTACTGCCACCAGTAGATTGCTGAAAACGAAATGCATGCTATTATTCACTAAATATCGTTCACAGGTGCATTGGTCCCCACTGGGCCAGTGTATTACAGTAATCCAGTCAAAAGGAATTGTCGCCTAGAAATACTGTTTCATGAGAGAAAACTTTTTTTATTTTAAAATATGCCAACAACCTTTTTTAATTTAAAAATAATTCTACCTTTATTTAAAAAATAATTATGAATACTTGTATACATTACATTTAGTAACGTTGTAGTAATCTTACACTTGGAAATAAATAGCCAATTTACAGCAAATTGTTTAAAAAAATGTACCTGTGTAGATTTACTCACTTGTAAATTTACTTTTGTTAATATGCCCCTATAATTTTGGTGACTTTCACCATCAGATGATTCTATTTGTTGTACTCATTGAGCGCATCAAAAGATCCTTGTAATCCAAGCCGGGTTGCCTCCAGGAAAATCTTATCATCTGCATGCTGAAGTGGGGGGCATGATATCCTCTTGTATTATCAGTGCCATTTTGAACACTTTTCAGGCTCTGGTCAAGACATATTTCGTTGATTCAGACTTTCTTGTCACCTTTTTCCCTCCTATAGAGTTTCCCTTGAAAAAGATATGTTAGAAATGGGGTCTCTGGTTGGCAGTCAGTTTGCACTCTGTCCAAGCAGTGACCCTCACTCTAGTCAGGGCAATGGAGATACACACTTAGGATAACCCCTGCTCACCCCTTTGGTAGCGAGGCACAAGCAGTCAGGCTTATCTCATCGGCAGCATGCACAACAGTTTAGAAAAATAGGCCATATTTATCTAAATCAAAACAAGACCAAAAAGAAAAAAATCCAACATACATCAGTCAAGATATTAATTAAATAGAGTCTTACGCCATATAAAACAATAGAAATGTTGTTACTACACAAAGTACCTGGTTTGCGTAAAAAATAAAGCCGCCCCGGCAAGCGTGTGTCAAAAAAGTAAGTGACGCGTAACTGTCTTACTCACAAGTGAGGCCGTGCGTCATTTTCCAGATGGGGCACCTCAGGTCCGCATAGGTTTGCATTTATTTTGACGCCCAGCTATGATGCGTGAGAAATCTGGCCACAAAGCCATGGAAAACACTGCTGCATGGGGTTTGCGTTGTTTTAGCAACCGCAAGCGGGTGTTGTGTCATTTCTCAGCCGAGATGCAGGTAGTGCGTTGACTTCAGCCGTGAGTCAAAAATTTCCCCCATTGGCTTCTTGTGCATGGATTTCAGTCCTTGTTCTACCTGCTTCACCTTTCAAGGGCCCAGGGACTGGATAGTGCACCACTTGGAGGCAGGAGTTGCAGTAGAGTCCAGGTGCTGGCAGAGAAAGTCTTTGATGGCCCTGAGACTTCAAAACAGGAGGCAAGCTCAACCCAAGCCCTTGGAGATTCTTCATAAGCAGGAATATACCACAAAGTCCAGTCTTTGTCCTCTTCAGGCAGAAGCAGCAACTGCTGCACAACTCTGCAAAGCACAGGCAAAGGGGTAGTACTCCTCCTCCAGCTCTTCAGCTGCTCTCCTTGGCAGAGGTTCCTCTTGGTTCCAGAAGTAATCTGAAAATCTTGGACTTTGGATCCATTACTTATACCCCTTTCTGCCTTTGAAGTAGGCAAACTTCAAAGGAAAGTCCCTGTTGTTCACAAGATCCTGCCTTGCCCAGACCTGGCCAATCCTACCTCCACTCCAGTTCAAACGGCCCATCAGGATATGCAGGCTACACCCCAGCTCACTCTGTGTCACTGTCTAGAGTGGATTCACAAGCATCCCAACTGTCAGTCTGATTCAGACAGGGAATACACAAGTAGGCAGAGGCACAGAATGGTTTAAGCAAGAAAATGCCCACTTTCTAAAAGTGGCATTTCCAAACTGACAATTTAAAAAACAAGTTTACCAAAAGATGTATATTTAAATTGTGAGTTCATAGACCCTAAACTCCACCTCTCTATCTTCTCCCAAAGGGAAACTACACTTAAAAGATATTTAAAGGCATCCCCATGTTAACCTATGAAAGACATAGGCCTTGCAACAGTCATAAATTAATTTAACAGTATTTCACAGTTATGACACGTTAAACATATCAGTAAATGTCCGACCTTTAACATACACTGCACCCTGTCCATGTGGCTACCTAGGGCCTACCTAAGGGATGTCTTACATGTATAAAAAGGGAAGGTTCAGACTTGGCAAGTGGGCACACGTGCCAGGTTGAATTGGCAGTTTAAAACTGCATGCACAGACACTGCAGTAGCAGGTCTGAGCTATGTTTACATGGCTACTCATGTGGTTGGCACAACCAGTGCTGCAGGCCCACTAGTTGCATTTCATTTATAGGCCCTGGGCAGCTCTAGTGCACTTTACTAGGGACTTACTTGTAAATCAAATGTGGCAATTATGGAAAAACCAATTACACATACAGTTTACACAGGGAGCACTTGCACTTTAGCACTGGTCAGCAGTGGTAAAGTGCCCAGAGTACCAAACACAGCAAAAACAGAGTCCAGTTCACAGTCAAAACATGGGAAGCAGATCTAAAAAAAAAAACAGGGGAGATCACGCCAAGGATGCCAGGTCTAACATGTGTCCCCACCAGCTGAAAGTAGGGAGAACTACTCAAACTCATGGGAGTTCTCTTCATTAAGGGGCAAAAATCTGGACAGACCATCAGCATTGGTGTGTTCTGTTCCAAGTCGGTGTACCATCGTAAAGTCCATTCCCTGTAGGGAGATAGACCACCTCAATAGTTTTGTGTTCTCACCCCTTATCTGCATAAACCATCTGAGAGGCTGTGGTCTGTCTGAACTCAGAAGTGAGTCCCAAGCAAGCTGGGTCTTAGCTTCTTCAGTGCCCAGACCAGAGCAAAAGCGTCACACTCAATTGCACTCCACCTACGTTCCCAGGGAAGTAACCTCCTACTAATGAAAGCTACAGGCTGGTCTAGGCTCTCTTCATTCAGCTGTGACAACACTGCATTCACACCATGCTCTGAAGCATCAGTCTGCATGGCAAATTCTTTACAGAAGTCAGGTGCCTTTAGCACGGAAGCCATGCAAATGTCTGCCTTCAGGGCGTCAAAAGCTATATGGCAAGCCTCGGTCCAAATCAATTTCTTTGCCTGTTTTCTGGAAGTTAACTCTGTTAACGGAGCAACAATGGTGCCATACACCTTAACAAACCTCTTATAGTAACATGTGAGACCTAAAACGTCTCTCACCTCAGTCTGGGTCTTGGGAGGCTCCCAAGCCAGAATAGTGTCAATCTTTGGTTGTAGGGGTGCCACCTGGCTACACCCCACCTGGTGTCCCTAAGTATACCACAGAACTCTGCCCTATTTGACACTTACTTGCCTTAATAGTGGGATCTGCCTTCTGCAGGACCTCTAACACTTTGCAGAGGTGCTGAAAGTTTTCCTCTCAAGTGGAGCTGAACAGAGCAAGGTCATCCAGGTAGACTGCACTGAAATCCTCCAATCCAGGAAACACCTGGATAACCAGCCTCTGAAAGGTGTCAGGGGCATCTTTCATCCCAAAAGGCATCACCCTAAACTGGTAGTGCCCATCTGGTGTAGAAATTGCAAACCTCTCCTTTGCTCCCTCAGTCAGAGCAATCTGCCAACATCCAGACGTTGAATCGAATGTACTGAGATATTTGGCAAAACCTAACCAATCAATGAGTGCATTACCTCGGGATGGGGTGCACATCAGTCTTCGTGACCAAATTGAGTCCCCGGTAATCCAGACAGAACCTGAGTTCTGGAGTGGCACCAGGAGAAGGAGCTTCTGGGACCTAGACCACAGGACTGGCCCAAGGGCTACTGGAAAACTCAATAACCCCAAGTGCTAACATTTTGGATACCTCATCCTTAATGATGGCTCTAACCTTGTCAGTCACCCTGTAAATTGTATGTTTCACAGATGGACTGTCCCCAGTGTCCACATCATGTGTGCACAAGTGCGTGACTCCTGGGAACAAGGAAAAGAGAGAGGCAAACTGTTCAAACACTTGGCAACAGTCCCTCTATTGTTCTAGAGTCATTGTCGGGAAGAGGTTCACACCCACCACTGAACCATCTTTCTTTTTGGCAGACAGGAGGTCAGGAAGAGGCTCACTCTCTTTCTCCACCCCATCATCTGTTGCCAAGAGCATAGTCACTTCTGTCCTCTCAAAGTGAGGCTTGAGGTGGTTTAAATGCAGAACCCTCAAAGGGTTCATAGGAGTCCACAAGTTTACCAGATAGGTGACATCACTCTTGCGCCACACCACCTCAAAAGGCCCAGTCCATTAATTTTGGAGAGCCCGAGGCTCCACTGGGGCCATCACCCATACTTTTTGTCCAGGATGAAACTCAACCAGAGTGTCATTCTGGTCATATCACTGTTTCATATCTTCCTGGCTTGCTTCCAGGTTCGCTTAGGCGAGCTTCCTGAAGCGGGTAGTCTGGTTCCTAAAAGCCAGCATGTAACTGAACACATTCTGGGGGAGCTTACTGGAAGTCTTCTCCAAGCCTTCCTTAACCAGACTCAAAGGTCCCCTCACAGGGCAGCCATACAACAACTCAAAAGGGCTAAATCCAAGACCCTTTTGTGGCACCTCTGTGTAGGTGAACAGAAGGCATGGCAAGAGGACATTCCACTTACGCCTTAAGGGCTCTAACAGGCCGATAATCTTTCCCTTCAATATGCGGTTGAATGTCTTAACCAGACCGTTTCCTTTGGGACGATCAGGAATGGTAAACTTGTACGTTACCCCACACTCCTTCCATAGAGACTTCATATATGTAGATATGAAGTTGTCAACCCTGTCAGATACCACCTCCTTGGGGAACCCCCATCAATGCACATCCCATCACAGGGCAAGTGATTGATATCAAAGGAATGGCTTCTGGGTACCTGGTGGCATGGTCCACCAACACCAGGATAAACCTAGTGCCCATGGCTGTCTTGGGATTCAGAGGCCCCACAATGTTAATACTAACCCTTTCAAAGGGGTTGCTGACACCAGGAAAAGGTTGGTGGGGAGCCTTACATTTCTCCCCACTCTTGCCACTTGCCTGACAAGTTTGGCAAGACCTACAGTGCAAGATCTCAGTGCCTGCTTATTCGGGCAAGTAAAAGTGGATGACAAGCCTCCCAAAGGTCCTATCCTGCCCCAAATGTCCAGCTAAAGGCACATCATGAGCCAAACCTAGTAGGAAGGCTCTGAAGCACTGGGGTACCACCAACACACGGGCTGACCCAGGCTCAGCAACCTTAGGCTCACTATATAGGAGGCTGTCCTCCCAGTAGATCAAGATTGATCCAGACTTTTTGCCAGACACCTGGCTGCAGCCTGGTGCCACAAACCCTCCATAGTAGGGCATACTCTCTGTGCCTCACAGAATGCTTCCCTGGTGGGTCCCCCTTCGTGCTGCCACTGTGTTAGCACAGAGACTTCCCCCAGTTCAGCCACCTGCTTCCCTGTAGGATCTGGGGCATCCACCTCAAGTTCAGCCTCCTCCCGGACCGTGGGAACCTCTGAGGTCGGTTTCCTGTCCCCCTTGCCCTTCCTCCTTCCGGCAGACACCATGGCCACTCTTTCAGGATCCAGGGCCTCCTGATTACCCTGGCAAGTTACCATTGGCCGAGTGGATACACACACCCACCCAGGAAGATCCAACATCTCCAAGTGAGACCTGAGTTCCACCTCTTTTCAAGGGGAATCCTCCAGGTCACTGCCAAGCAGAAAACGAACAGGCATGGTTGGACTCACGGCAACCCGCAAGGAACCTGAGACCCCCCCCCCATTCAAAGCGAATCTGGGTCACTCTGCACAGGCACTCTTAGTTGTCTACTGCAACTACTTGGTGAAGTGCATTGGGAACTACCTGCTTCAAAGACACAGTAGTCACACTGGCTCCTATGTCTCTCAGAGCCTCCACCCACTGTCCATTGATGGTCACTCACTGCCTGTATGCCTGTACTTCTTAGTGTTCTCAGGCACGAGGGTCCTCTGGACCATCTCACTGTCCCCTAGTGAGACAAGGGTCAGCTCAGTTGGCTCCCACCCACCTGGAACCAACTCCTCCCCAAAAGCTACATTGGCCACACCCTGTGACTGAGCACCAGTGGGAGCATGTATCCTCTTGGGACATTTGGGATCTCCCCCTTGTGACCCACCTGATCACATGCATAGCACTTGCAAGGACTCCTTTCCGCAGATTTCTCTGTAGAGACCCATGGTTTCTTTTCAACTTGGGGTTGGGAATCTTTACCCAGGGAATTAGGTTGGGGCTCTTTAGAGAACAACCCCTGTTTACCCTTAACCTCCACTTCTTCTGATGGGGACCCTGTCCACCCTTGGCTTGGCCTCCTCCAAACCTCTTTTGGACCATGGTGCTTTCCAACTGGTCCGCTTTCTGAGCAAGCTTTTAGGATCAGTCACCTTGCTGTCAATTAGGTGCTGGGGCAGCTCGGGAAAACAAAGACTGTACAAGTGCTCCCAAGCAATTAAGTTGTAAAGACCCTCATAAGTTGTGCCCTTCACCCAACCATCCAGTGAGCTGCAAAATTAGTCTACACACTCCAACCAGGTTTAGGATTCAATTTTTTTGAAGGACCTACACTTGTCCTTGTACAGCTCAGGGGAGAGACCATATCTTGTGAGTAGGGCATCATTCATGATAGTGTAAGTTAGCCCCTGAGGATCCCCTGAGTGTCCCTCTCCTCTACCTCAAAGTGATTCTACAGGACCGCCCCCCCAATGTGCTTCAGGGACCATGTTCATGTGGAGAACAGACTCATACCCCTTGATCCACAGATAGATGTCATCCTCCCTCTTGTAATCCTTCACCAGATCTTTAGGAATGTGTACCCTTTTCTGAGGCTGCACTGAGGTAATGCTGCCACCATCTTCACTAGACAGGCTTCTCTGATCCAGCTCCCTTAAACTGAGCTCATAAGCCAATAGCATATTTTTCTCTTAAATGTCCAGCCTTCTCTCTTCCATATCCATCTCCATCTTAAGCTTCTCTAGTTGAAACTGGAGTGCCGTCTCTACCTGTCCGTCCTGCAACTCCTCAGGAGTCAGACCGTTAGATGATTCACTGCTACCTGCCCTGGAACCGCTCCCCAGGTCGAACAGGTACATCCAATACACCACCTGGACTATTCTGCACCTCCTCACCTTCATCCTCCACTTCTGTGTGCTGCACAGCCTCCTTGGCTGCCACCTAAGCCCTTAGTGCCTTTTGCAGCTCCTCCTTCCTGGCAGAGCTCCTGGTTGGGCAGGCAATATCCTTACAAAACTGATTTAGGTGACCAACTGTATACTCCTCCAGTTTCTCCAACTCAAAACAGCCATTCTAGCCACATTTTGGTGCATCTCCAGATTGAGACATGTTGGTGGGTTTTCAAAAATGCAAAATTCCAAAAGTAGTTAAGAGAGTTCCCAAGAGAAGTTCAAAAATCACAAAAAATATTGAAGCAGAACAAATTCAAAAAGAGAAAAAAGCAAAACAAGTAGTACGTGGTCACGTAATGGTCTGCACTGAAAACAGTAGTGTACACGTAATCATTGTATGTCAAGTACAAATACAAGCTTGATCCTCATCACTGATCACCAGTGTTAGAAATGGAGTCTCTGGTTGGCAGTCAGTTTGTACTCTGTACAAGCAGGCACTCTCACTCTAGTCAGGGCAATGGAGATACACACTTAGGATAACCCCTACTCACCCTCTTGGTAGCTTGGCACAAGCAGTCAGGTTTATGTCAAAGGGAATGTGTAAAGTATTTGTACCAACACACACTAATACAGTGAAAACACTACAAAATTAACACCACACCAGTTTAGAGAAATAGGCAAAATGTATCTAAATCAAACAAGACCAAATGACAAAAATCCAACATACACAAGTCAAGATATGAATTTTTGAAATAAAAAGAGTCTTACTCCACGGAAAACAATTGAAACAGTATTATTACACAAAGTACCTGGTTTGCATAAAAAATAAATCCGCCCAGGCGAGCGTACGTTGAAAAAGTCAGCGTGCATCGTTTTTCACTCGCAAGTAAGGCTGTGTGTCGTTTTCCAGATGGGGCACCTCAGGTCCGCATAGGTTTACGTTGATTTTGACACTCAGTGATGATGCTTGGGAAATCCGGCCGCACGGTGATGGAAAACCATGCTGCTTGGGGTTTGTGTTGTTTTCAGCAGCCGCAAGAGGATGCTGCGCCATTTCTCCAGCCACAATGCAGGTGATGCGTCAATATCCCAGCCGCAATGCAGGTGGTGCATCGATTTCAGCAGTGAGGCGGTGGCACGTCGTTTTTACAGCTGCGTTGCAGGTGGTGCATCTACATTGTTCCCCCACGGATTCCTGTGTGTGGATTTCAGTGCTTGTTCTACCAGCTTCACCTTTCAAGGGCCCAGGGGCTGGATAGGACACCACTTGGCAGGGCAGGAGTCTCAGCAGAGAATCCAGGTTATGGCAGAGGAAGTCTTTGATGGTCCTGAGACTTCAAAACAGGAGGCAAGCTCAATCCAAGCCCTTGGAGATTCGTCACAAGCAGGAATATACCACAAAGTCCAGTCTTTGTCTTCTTCCAGGCAGAAGCAGCAACTGCAAGCCAGCTCAGCAAAACACAGTCACAGTCAAAGGAATAGTAGTCTTCCTCCAGCTTTTCAGCTCTTCTCCTTGGCACAGGTTCCTCTTGGTTCCAGAAGTAGTCTGAAAATCTGGGTGCTTGGGTCCACTACTTATACCCCTTTCTGCCTTTGAAGTACGCTAACTTCAAAGGAATGTCTCTGTTGTTCACAAGATCCTGTCTTGCCCAGACCTGGCTCCAGACTCACACCAGGGGGGTGGAGACTGCATTGTGTGAGGGCAGGCCCAGCCCATTGAGGTGTAAGTGGCCACTCCTCCCTCCACTCCAGCTCAGATGGCCTATCAGGATATGCAGGCTACACCCTAGCTCCCTTTGTGTCACTGTCTAGAGTGGATTCACAAATAACCCAACTGTCAGTCTGACCCAGACAGGGAATACACAAGCAGGCAGAGTCACAGAATGGTGTAAGCAAGAAAATGCTCACTTACTAAAAGTGTCATTTTCAAACTGACAATTTAAAAAACAACTTTACCAAAAGATTTATTTTTAAATCGTGAGTTCAGAGACCCCAAACTCCACATCTCAATGTGCTCCCAAGGGAAAGTGTACTTAAAAGATATTTAAAGGCAGCTCCCTTGTTAATCTATGAGAGAGATAGGCCCTGCAACAGTGAAAATCGAATTTAGCAGTATTCCAATGTTAGGACATGTAAAACATATCAGTACATGTCTGACCTTTAATATACACTGCACCCTTTCCATGGGGCTACCTAGGGCCTACCTCAGGGTTACATTACATGTATAAAAGGGGAAGGTTTGTGCCTAGCGAGTGGGTACACTTGGCAGGTCGAATTGATAGTTTAAAACTGCACTCACAGACACTGCAGTGGCAGGTCTGAACCATGTTTACAGGGCTACTCATGTGGGTGACGCAACCAGTGCTGCAAGCCCACTAGTAGCATTTGAGTTACAGGCCCTGGGCAACTCTAGTGCACTTTACTAGGGACTTACTAGTAAATAAAATGTGCCAATCATGCAAAAGCCAATTACACATACATTTTACACAGGGAGCACTTGCACTTTAGCACTGGTCAGCAGTGGTAAAGTGCCCACAGTACCAAAAACAGCAAAAACAGAGTCCAGCTTACAGTCAAAACATGGGAGGCAGAGGCAAAAAGACAGTGGATACCACATCAAGGATTACAGGTCTAACAAGATAGATAACTGGTTATTCCATAACAAGAAAGCAATGTGCCACAATTACAAAGACCTGATTATAGGACAAAATTAAGTTTGTTACAGGTAAAATCTTCAATATATCTTTTTTTAATTTCCTAGAATACATTTTAATTTGATTACACAGATACTCCCTGAGAATAAACTATGTAAGCCATGTTTTGACTTCCACTGTAGTGAATGGCACAGTAGGTGTTGCAGTCCAAGGAGGGCAGTTACCTTATATTGCCATGAATATAATTCTGCACCATATAATAAGGCCTAATAGGAATGTTAGTTCCACTTATCAGGCTTAAACCAATTCCAACATGTGTTAAGGGAAGCACAAACACTTTACTCGTGTTTAGAAGAGGTCAATATTTATGAGTTATGAAAAAGTTGAAAAATCTGGGATGACCATAAAGAAAAGGTGGATTTTCTACACTCAACTACACTTTTGTCTTCCAATTTCAACTCAGCTATAGAGGGGAACACTGCCAGTAATTTCAATTGCACTCTACTTCATATCATGTTTGTGGTCACTAATATAGAATGTAGCATACATATTAAGATTGTTTCTGATAATTGTCCCCCCCCTTCTTCAATGAGGTGGCGCTTAGGAATTTGGATTGATCCTACATTCTGGAAGAGGTAGGCCTGGAATTTCAGAGTTGTTGTTCGACATAATCTAAGTAAATATAATTGAGCAGCTGAAGATTTTTTACCATACAGAGCATCTACCACAGGTTAAAGTCATAGTTCTTCTTAATATAATAAGTGAAAGGTCCCAATAAAACAGTGCAATAATTACCAAATGTGGCATTGACTATTGTGTCCCTATTACACTGCATAAACTGATTTACCTTGATAGATAATCTTTAATCTCACTTTCCATATGAATCAATTAATTAAATGTAAATTAGCACTTGTATAGCGCACTACTCACCCGTTAGGGTCTCAAGGCGCTGTACTCATACCGCTATGGAACCCCTCCTGGCTTTTCCCTGTGAGGTGCCCACTCCTGAGCACCCCCAGGGTGAAGCGAGGCATCCAAGCGCTGTTGGGGCCGTTGTGGAGATTAAGCAAGCTATTGCCCAGAGTTGCAGAGTGGGACCCATGAATTAGATTAGGCACCGAGGTGAAAATTATCTGGTCAAGGGGAATTGAGCCCAAGACCTGCCGAAGCGGGACTTGAACCCTGGTCTTGAGCCAGATCTCTGCTTCAGGGTCTGCCGCTCTAACCATTGAGCCACACTTCTCCACTTCCGGTCCATCAGTCATTACTGAAGGATGGGTTGCAAAACTCACAGAATTTAGAGATTTGTCTTTATTGCTGACAATGAAATACAATTGTTGTGATCGATTGTAGGACATTTCCACCTTCTGCCTGGTGCACCCCCAGACTGTTGCCCTATCTATTTCTAGCTGTACAACTCTGAGCACATTTCCCATGCTAACCAGTAGTAAAGTGCCTGTACTCTCGCTTTTAACATGATTGAATTGGTATACCCATAACCAGAATATTTAACTTGCCTCTGAGTCTCCAGTGTATGGTACAAACAGGACCCAGGGCCTCAAAGTTAAATACCACTAGTGGACTGCAGCACCATTTGTGCCATGTACATCCTTTTGAGTGCAAACATGGCTTTAGACCTACCATTAAGCCTGACCGTACAGGTCTAAACTTCCCATTAAATATTATTCAGTATGCCCTTAATGGACCTTTGGGCCCACAAGGCAGGGTGCTGGCATGTAGAAATTCAGGGACTGATTACGAGGCTGGCTGTACGAAGACTGCCAGCCTCGCAGTGGCTGTCGGACTGGCTTGGCTGTGGCAGTCTGACTGCCACATTTTGAGTTTGGCAGGCAGACCCACCAACCTACTGCTGTCCCTGCCAGGATCTCAGATCCAGATGGGCTGACGGCGGTATAGGTTGTAATCAGTCAGGGCAGTGTTGAACTCAGCGCTGCTCTGCTGATTACAACCTTGTTATCTGCCAGCCTTTTCATGGTGGTTTAACTGCCATGAAAAGGATGGCGGAGAGCAAGTGCAGGGAGCCAACGGGGGGCCCTGAACTTCCCATGCCAATCGCATAGGTAGTGCAGGGGCCCCCCTTCCCAGCACCCTTTTTGTTTTTAGTCCTCATATCACCTCCGACAAGCACCAGACGTAAGCCTGAGATCCATGTATTCAGTGTTGGGTTCACACTCAGGCACATACGCTGGGCTATACCTGTCGGTTCTAGCCCTTCCCAGCCATGATTGATTTAAGAGGGCATAATGATAGGACTTAATAGTTCATCAAAGCTTCAACAAATCCCAAAAATGTTCTCCCTCATTTCCACTGTTCCTCTCCTTCTCCAACTCCCTGACAAACACCACAGACCACTTTCAGAATATCCATTGGCCGAGATCCATCATTACAAATGTTCCTTCTTGCAAGTGAAATTAAGTAGAAAAACTATTTATTTTGCTTTGACAGGAGTGATCGACTGCCCACTGTCAATTGTGCGTCTGCAAATATCATTTGTAAGGGGCTTACTCCTGGAGTTGTTGCTATGGAGTCAGAAATTGTCTTACCCACATCGGACCAAAATTCCTCCAGTTTTGGGCAGGTGGACAACATATGCACGTTGTCGGATTCCCCAGAACTGCACCTTTTTTACTTCAATTCCTCACTCCCAATTCACTCGCCAATTTTTTCGGAGACCAATATGAAGAGCGAAAGCATTTCTCCTCAGTGCAGCCAGTTTAACCACCAAGTAAAGTGTAGACAGAAATACTTGCCATATCTTTTCCAGCTCTACATCTGGCAAGTCTCCATCCCATACATGATGTAGAGGTTCCATAAGTACTGATACCAGTGTGCCACCTCTTCTTTGCTACCCTGGAGTCTTGGAGGCCTATTTCCATCTGTCCAGGCTCACTATCCAACCATCCCTGGCTCTCAAGTCATGCATTTAACTAATAGACCTTAAATCTAGAAAGAGATCCATTTGTCTTACTATTCCAATAGTCCCAGGACAGTCTCAGCCCGTTTGTCACCAGCTCGCCCCAATTATATATGTCGATCTCTCTCAGAGGCTTCACAAGACCAACAAGTAAACACTCTGGTGTCCCATTCGAATTCCATATAGGGGAAAATTTACTACAATAACCAATGCCTACGCGTTTTCTAATCTTGTACCATGTTTTAGCTGCTGCTTGCAAGTATTTAAGCCTAACCTTTTTACAGTACTTGGGCGCCGCAAACTTATAAGAGAAACCCTTGTTAGACAGCCCTGACAGCATAGCACTAAACATCACCCCTACTGCTGTCTCATTTGTGCGAAGAAGAGCATTCTATTATTTTTAATTTGGAAGGGCCAGCAGTAAAGTTGTAGATCTGGGAGACCCAGTCTTCCAATCCCAGTTTTCCTTCTCAGTTTTTTTCCAGGAGAGCAAAACTCCCCTCCTGGGCCAAATGAATGATGTTATTTCCCTTGTACTTTTAGAAGAGCCTTCTTAATGAATACTAATGAAATGCTGTCAAATAGAAAAGTAAGTTTAGGGAGAATTAACATCTTCACTAAATTAACCTGAACGTTTATAGGTGGTCATTTCAGCAGTCTTTTCCAAGACCGTCGAAGCCGCTGCCGCCAGCAGACCGCCACTGCTGGTGGTCTGAATACTGCCATATTTTGACTTAGGTAGGATTTTATGTTTGTGTGAATGCAGGGGAAGGGAGTGTATGTCTGAGTGCGTGCACGCGAGTGAATGTGTATGTGTGAGTGCATGCATGTGAGTGAATGTGTATGTCTGAGTGCATGCATGCGAATGGATGTGTATGTTTGAATGCGTGTTTGCAAGTGAGTAGGTGTATCTGAGTATTTGGGTGCGAGTATATGGGGGTGTTTCTAAGTGAATGCATAGGTGAGTGGGGGTGCGTTAATGTATGTGTGTGGTTGTGTGGGGGTGTGTCTGCCGGCGACAGTAATAGAGATCCGGGGTTACAAACTGGTTACCAACTACAGAAATTGAGTTTTCACATGTACTAAAAGCATTTGTTGCTGTTTTTTGGAACCAACAAGTTACCAAATGGGTATTTTAGCAATCAGAGTTTGTGAATAATGGTTACCGATTGCCAAATTGTTTGTATCAACCATTTGCAAATACCGACTTGTATCGATATGAGGATTTTAGATGTGCAAATTACAACCAGCTTAGATATGGTGGTAACGAGGTGCAACATATATCAAAAGGCCCAAAATGCAGCAGGGTGTTTCACAATGGAAGCAATGTACGTGATTGCGAGGTGGACGCAGATTCTGATTGCCCTTTATAGAATGAGGAAGAGACAGGAAGATATTCCGAGTAAAGGTTATATTTTTATAACTAAAAGAGGAGGAAACATATGATAAAAACAGGCTGAGTAGTGAAGTTATTTTAGACTTAAGTGCAGAAATAAGGCCTCAACCTGAGATAAACTCTCTCGGAAGCTATGCCATACCCACCCATACGTAAGTACTATGCTTACACCATCCTAGTGGTGTGTGACGCAAACTATATCATAACAGATCTCATTGCAAAGTACGTGGCAGTACACATGACTCATTTATGTTCAGGCATTTTAGAATTTACTCATGTCCACTGAGAGGAGAGTTTGAAGATGGCTATCTACTTGCTAAATGTGGCCTATGTATATGACAAGTCACAAATGTCTAAATTATAGATATTGTAACTACATCTCCCAAATAATTTAAGGTGACAGTCCATATATCCTGAGATCATGGATTCTCACACCATATCTTCATCCATCCAACCAAAGTGAGGTATGCAGCACACAAACCAACCCGGTCTGTCAAAGAAAGGACATTTGGTTTACTGAAGAGTAGATTTCACTGTCTCCATATAAGAGGGGGTGTCCCTCAATATTCCCCTGAGACAAGCTGCAAGATTATCAGTAGATGTGCAAATTCTCCACAATGTTGCAATGCAGAAAGGATTGTCAGAAATCAAGTTGAAATTACAATCTGATGATAATGAACACCACAGCCCACCAGCACAGGCAATGCAGGATAGTTCATTGGCAGCAGAAGGAAGAGCCAGGTGTATAGCCATTACAAAGAATTACTTTATAGGTATGTACATGATGATGTTTGTTACATTTTGCACAAAGCTAAACCCAAGAAGTGCAGTGTTAAACAAAATAACCTTTATATTTCAGGTTGTAAAGGGAGTTGAAAATCCTTTCCACTCTTCAGAATGCTCAAATAAATTCAAAACAACAGTACACAGTACTGAAATAGCAAAAATGACAAAGCAATATGTAGTGCAAATGTAAGACTTATTACTTATTACAAAGTAGGTATTAAAGCAGGAGAATAGAGAACCCCTCCATTTCTCAGAAGGAAATATTCCAGATTTTTAAAGAGCTTACTACTATTCCTATGCCGGCCTCTCCGATGGAAGCTTCTGTTATACATAGTAACTCTCTAGCAGCACATTTCCAGAACAAGGTTACGAAGATTTATACTGATTTTTCATTGTCCTCCTTCCAGAAGTCATCTGATGAGCTGGCAGTGAATCCCCTACCGGCTGGGCATTCACTAACTACGTTCTGCCCGCTCACAGATGTGCAAACCCTTAAATTACTCAGTATTATTAAATCTGGCTCCCCTTTGGATCCTGCCCCTCCGGCTATTCTGGTAAAAGCTGCAGATATTATTATCTCCCCTTTGACTAGAATACTTAATAATTCCCTTATCTCGGGCCTCTTCCCTCAATCTCTTAAACACACTATTGTAAAACCCCTTCTTAAAAAGCCTAAACTTGACCCCTCTGTCCTGGACAACTACAGACCCATCGCTCTTCTCCCCATTCTAGCCAAGATACTGGAGAAACATGTAAATCTACAACTGATGAGCTATCTGGAGAGTAATATGCTCCTTCACCCCACCCAAATGGGTTTTAGAGCACAACACAGCACTGAGTCTGCGCTTCTAACGGTGACCAAATCTGCCCGTCAACTATTAGACCAGGGAGGACATGCAGCCATTATTCTCCTGGATCTTAGCGCAGCCTTTGATACGGATGACCACTCTCTTCATTGCGACAGACTCTCCAAGGCAGGCGTGGGAGGCCTAGCGCTCTCCTGGTTTTCTTCCTTTCTCATAGGAAGAACCTTCCAAGTTCTGGGCCACTCTTTTCTTTCAGATATCGTCCCCCTAACTTGTGGAGTTGCTCAGGGTTCCTCTTTAAGTCCAACTCTTTTTAATGTCTACCTATACTCCTTGGCTAAAGTAGTTACTCCCTACAATCTTTCACTGGTCACCTACGCTGATGATACTCAATTAGTGGTTTCCATCTCCAGTACTGGGAATTCGTCCTCTGTCAACCTATCTGGCTGTATGAGGGATATCGGCGACTGGATGATTCAATCCAAACTCAAATTTAATGATGGCAAATCTGAAGTACTCATTTTAGGCAATGGCTCTCCTGCTTCCCCTTTAACATTTTACTCAGAGGCCTTCACCAGTCTCCCTCCTCCTAAAGGACAGGTAAAAAGCCTAGGTTTTATACTGGACTCCTGTCTCACAATGGAATTACAAGCTAAGAAAATTTCCTCGATTTGTTTTGGTTTTATTAGATCTCTCAGGAAGATTCCTAATCTTCTTCCCGCCTTGTCCAGAAGGATCCTGGTCCAGGCACTGGTTCTTTCCCGCCTGGATTATAGGAATTCTCTTTATCTTAGTTCCCCGGAATACGTGGTAAAGAAGCTGCAGATTGTACAGACCACGGCAGCTGGGCTCCTTATGGACTGCCCCAGACATCTATCTGCCAAGCCGGCTCTTGTAGCACTTCATTGGCTGCCGGTCAAACAGCGCATACGTTTTAAATCCATGTGTATCACTCACAGAGCTATACATAACAAAGGTCCATCTTTTCTCAGAAAACATATTTCCATTCACGCTCCTTTGAGACACCTCAGATCTTCTTCTGCCCTGCAGATTCATATACCCCACGTCAATAGATCATGGGGTGGAAACTCCTTTATTATCAAGGCTGCTCATCTCTGGAATGTCCTACCTCTTGAGCTTCGCCATGAATCCTCTGAATCTCTTTTCAGGAAGAGGTTGAAAACCATTTTCTTTAGTCACTAGCCTGTCCTTCCT
This sequence comes from Pleurodeles waltl, assembly GCF_031143425.1. NCBI lineage: Eukaryota > Metazoa > Chordata > Amphibia > Caudata > Salamandridae > Pleurodeles > Pleurodeles waltl. Next base: position 1,490,130,352 of record NC_090446.1, on the reverse strand, counting down.
GTTTTCTTCCGGAACTTTCCTGTACCTTCAGCGCTGGGATGCCCTAGGGTAGCTTTGCGCTTTATAAATGTATAAAAACTAAACTAAACTGTTGGTGACTACTACGAACTGAATTTTGTTACACGGGTGTAATGGATCCTTCACTACCAACAACAGCACCTTGTGATCTACTACAGCATACCCTCAATGCCTCATTCACAGAGACACTGTTAATACTAAATAGATCCTCACTTTTGGCAGGCCAAACTGCTCCACTATGTGCAATTTGAGTGGTCAGTAAACTCTCTACTGGTGTGGTTACTTGAACAAGGCCCCATGTCACTTCACAACTATAGTGACCCATTTCAACATGCAACCCTACAGTTCGGTGTGAGAGTGTTGATTTAGCCTGTGCAAGGGGATTTATCGACCAACTGAAAATATCCATACATGAGAATAAATGATGGTGAGGATAACTGTGAGTTGCATTTGTCCACATAAATTGTTCATAGCCTCTGTCATAGAGTCCGCTTTTCCCTCCAGAGACTTGCGGTATTCTTCAATGGTTGTCACTAGATGTTGGAAGCCATTACAAAGATTCTGGTACCAGTGGTATAGCAGGATATTCTGCATATCACACAAGACAGGGTAAGCCAAAATAGAGCAAAGTAAAGTGAGCCCAACAGGTGACAGACACTATGCTACCAAAATAGTGAGCAATGTGTACGGGAGGAACTCTCACATAGCAAAGAGCACAACAAGAATCTTTATCAGGCTGATTCAGATGATGATTAAGGAGAAATCAATGACCCAACATCAAATATAAACTTCAAAGGCAAAAAGCAGCCAACACATGTTTTGTCTCAGAGAACATTTTCACGACTGTAAAGACAAATCTGTCCATGGCTTGTAACGTGCAGACATAAGATTGAGAGGTGTGATCTCAAGAACAGTCGACGCCTAAGAGGATCCAGAGGCATACATAGAACCACTGTGGTATAAAGTGTGGTTCAGGCAAAAACAAAGCTAATAGTAAGGTGTTAAGATAGCCATGATAAACCCCGTGTGGTACCGACAAACATGCAGGTTGCATCTTTCCACAGCAGATGTTGGAAGCCACTTGTGATGCTTCTTCCTAATCCAGGATTTTTTAATCATTATTCTCATTTGCTTGTCTTGTAAGTGCTGTACCTTCAACACAGAGGCATCAAAACCACCAAACACCTGTGTGATATTGCCCATATCTTGTGTGGACCCTAATCTGGGGTAGCTTGCCTGACAGCACTGTGATGTCAGACACAAGAACCCCTGTGCAGTTGTCTGCACCTCACTTCAGTTCATTCTGTGACATTCATCATTCACTTAATCAATGGGCAGTGTGACCCCCATGTTCAGGACTGCAACTTTGCCTCTTGGTTGATGTGTGTGGCCTAATGGACTCATTCCCTTTTCTATGTACATCAGTGTATCTTACTGACCCTCTCCTTCAGGCTCATGTTCTGTTTGTGCTGGAATATCTGTATATAAATGCAAAGTGAAAATATTTATAAATAAATGTTGCTAAGTAAACCTTTGTTTGTATCATTTAAAGTACGATAAGTTTGCTTTGTGCTTAGGTGTCCATAATGTAGTACTACATATCCCATAATACACTACAAGGGTAGGCCTAAACTTTCTAATTAAATATTTATTTTATTCTATCATAGGTATATATCCCTGCCTAATATGGTTACAATATTGCTTCACACATTGCTGAAAACATATTACTATAACACTGTAAGTCTATGTATGACTCTTACCTTTTGAGGTAACAGTGGCCTCTGAAGTGTCAATGTAGCTGAGTCCAGACACAGTTTCTGGATCAGGGTGGAGTTGATAATTCCTCAATAGGAGTTGATGGTGGCTGAGTTGGAGGTCCTCCTGATGTTGCATGGGCCTCAGTTCTGCAGGTTGACAACTTCTCTTTGGTCCTGTTTTGGAGACCGTATCACCTTTCACTCATCTCTTCTATAGATCTCTGTGTGACCCCCACTGAGTTAATGCACATTTTTTCTTCTGTGCTTCTGGCAAGAAAAAGGACGCAAATTTGGCATGGGTAGCTTATGTGGACAAAACGTTATGAGGGCCTAGGCACAAACTGCCCCATATAGTTTTAAAAAAAGGCCTGTCACCTGAGGGGGGAAAAGCTTGGCAGCAAACGGGTTAAGGGAGATAGCAAAAAACATCCTCATGCATGTTGCTAGTGAAATGCCCAGAGTCCCAAATCTTAGAAGAAGATTTCGAAGAAGAAAACAGGCAAGGAATTTCCACTTAACACAACCTAACATTTAATCAAATTATCATACCACCTGAACTAATCAAATATTTTAACCTTGTAGCCTTTCTACTTTATAACAACTGAGACCTACTCCTCTGCATAACATAGTTGCTATAGAGACTACTGAAATCTGCGTGATTGATGGGAGGTTCAAGACAATGCCCCAAACATAAACTGTGCAGATAGTCTATAATTTGCCACCAGACAAACATACTTCTACTGATTCTGAAGTTTTGTCAGTAATAAAAACAAAGACCACGAACAAAAGAAAGATTATAATTGAATTTTAGTTATCGAAGATTAGTACTATTAAAAAAAACATGTACTGCTACCCAAATTTAAGAATGCTTTTTCATCTTTACTATACGTATCGGAAAGAAAATTTAAAAAGCATCTTTAGAAAAAGAATATATGTCTAATAGCAAACTGCAACTCTGGACCTTGTAGGTGACTTCTACACATCCATTATACATTCAGACTATTTTCCCAAGATTAAGAAAATAGGCTCCACTCCTAAGTATTTTGAAGAAAATTGGATTGGCCATCTAAACAGGTTGCATCACAGAAAAAAAACAAATTTCAACACTGAGTGACAGAATTTTTACTCAACGTACTTAGAGACAGATGCAAGGTCTAACAATACCATTAAGGGCTATCATAACTACGTCAGTAATACAGTTGGAAAAAGTCATCCTTACTTTTATCATTCCTTGGAAATCTAAAAAAATTAACAACGTTTCCAAGAAATGAGATAAATGCAGTTTTTAACAGTAAGTGGGGAGGGACAGCGCAGGAGCTCCCAGTGGTCCTCTGCACTTCTCCGCCAGCCCTTTCATGGCAGGCTGACCGGCATGAAAAGGCTGGTGAATTACAAGGTTGTAATCAGGAAGGCAGCACTGAATTCAGCGCCGCCATAGCTGATTAGAACCACTATCACAGTCATCCTCCTGGTGTCACTGATCTTGGTGGAAACGGTGGTCTTTTGGCGGTCCAACTGCCAAACTCTTACTTTGACTGTTGGACCGTCAAAGCCACAGTGGTTCGGACTGCCACTCTGAGTCTCGCAGTCTAGTGACCGCCAGATTCGTAACTAGGCCCAGTTGGAAAAAGCTTTATATCATTGGGAATATTAATTATTGACTACCTCCATTTAGGGAACAGGTAGAAACATGACATTTAGAAAGTTGTTTTCCATGCCTGAAACTACTGAAGGCTAATTTACATAAGTCTTACAACGGTCACCCAGCTGATGAATGGCCCTGTGTGAAGTGTGAAAACTTCTCCCAGAGCACGGTCAAAGGTTTGGACATGGGGAGATGTTATAGAGGTGTTTTTGTTCCTCTGGCAGAACGACTATATAGCCTTGTCCTCCAACCTAATTTACTTCACAGCTCAGCTGTCACAAGCAGATATCACATTGCACCTGGACAGGCCCTTTTTGTTCTCCCAGTCAGGCAGGCACCACACCCAGTGTTGGAAGAGTTGTATCTAGAATTGGTTTGGGGTGATCACAAAGGAGATGTTGCTCATTATCTGGCCACACCTCTGGGTGGGCACATGGGCTCTGCACAAAAGTAGAGGGGAAGAGATAAACCATTTTGAGTTTTAGGGGTGAGGGGCACTGCATGATTGTTTGCAGTAGGTCAGACAGGAACTGCTTCAAGGGTGGATAGGGTTACCCCTAGAATCCTTTAGCCCATTGATTATGGAGGGGTCATGAGTCACCACCACTCTCAAGGTAGTGCCAGGAATAAATATGGCATCCCAGGAACCCTCCTGAGAACCCAGTTGGACCTGAGGAAAAATAGAAGGACTGGACCTGCTGTTTGTGAACTGAGAGGATTCCTGACAGACTGGACCTGCTACCTCTTGTACCCAGAAAAAGGAACTGGTCTCCAAGGGCCAGTCAACTGACCTGTTCAAGCTACAGGGACACAACAAGCTAAAAGAGGCTTTTCCTGCAAATGCCCAGCTGACCAGTTCCAACTGGACATGCCCTGGGTCCTGCAGTTGTCCTTTACTGTCCCTGAAGACCTGGAACTTAGAAACTTTTTCAACTTCCAGTCCTCCAAAGGACTGGCACAAACCTGCCACACTGACCAGGCCAAGGTAAGCTGCCGCTCATCTGAATATTCAGGTTCCTTCTACTCAGAGTTTCCCCATAGCAACAAATCTAGGTTAGCTGGATGTCACAGAGCCCTGTTTGGATGCAATCTGCAGTCTTGACCCACTGAAGGATTTTGAGCTCCGAAAAAGTCACTAACCCTGAATGTAGAAATCTTAACCGAGCAAATGTGGCTAAAGCATCCAGCCAGCGGGGTCATCCCTTGGTGCAAAATTCAAAAATCTCCCACTATGAACTCTTCCATCCAAAACCAATAGCATCACTGGGACCACATCCAATGACTATCTGGTCTTTTGAGCCCTCTTCTGCCATAGCCTGGTGCCTTGCCCTTCTAAGATGTTTGACTTCCATTTTCGAGAAACCTTTGACACGGTCTAACCTTGTTTTTGCATCCGATACAGGTTCCATCTGGGTCAGAATCAAATCACTTCTAGGGCCCGATCTACTGTGACCAGCTGACTACAGTTGGTGTTTAATACTTTTTGGCACTATTTTTATTTACATCTTTAAAAATTGAAATCTCTGGTTCCCCTTATTGAATTTTTGTTGTCTTGGTGTCATTATATTTATTAAATTTACTTTATTTGTCTAATGTGGATTTTTATTGTGTTGTGACTTGACTTCATTACTGTTTGGGCACTGATAAATACTTTACACATCTCCCTAAGTAGGTTCTGTCTTCTCTGTGTCATAGGTACCAGAGAAGTGAGGTCAGGTTAGTTTAGGGACTTTGAGGGTTCACCCTGAAAAGGTCTGTGATTATAAATCAAGTTTGGTAGTTTGACTAATAACCTAGTTTCTCATATTTATGTTTTTAATTGTCTTAATTGTGCTTGAAACTGTGAACTATTTAGTTACTTCAGTTCCAACTCTTTTTTTCCTGTATCAAGTTGGGAAGTTGGAAGAACATTCTACTCATCTCTGTCTTTGTCAAGGAATGCTAGCAGTTTAATCTGCTATAACACCTCTTCATTTTTTTCCTCCACAGTTTCTATTAAAGAAGTCAAAGAATAAAGCATTCTGGATTTCTGTCCTTTTGGGCATGGTGGGCACATACAGTCCACCTGGCACTTGAACTGTTGATTAATGGTGATTTGAATTCAAGATGTGGTGTCTGTAATAGCAGCACACTACCACACCATGCATACTTCACTAAAACCCACTCCACTTTACACTCTACCACTTCACATCCCTGCAGTCTACTCTGCACCACACTATGCACTCCACTCCACTCCAGACTGCATCACTGCACTCTACTCTGCATCAGTCCACTGTATGCAACTTTCTTTTATGCCTCTCTACTCTATGCCAATGCATTCTACCCCATACTACTCTTCTAAGCACCACTGCACTCTCCACTGCACTCTACACCACTCCACTCTGCGCCAGTCCACTCTATGCCACTCTACTCTCTAATCAATCAACCAATCAATCAAAGATTTAAAAAGTGCACAACTACTTGTGTGTGCCAGCGGTCGGACCATATATCCAATTCTTACACAAATTAATTACTGAAAAACTGTTTCAAACAGCAAAGTTTTGAGGATGAACCTGAAGTGATTTTCAGTCCACAGCGACTGCAAGCCCAGAGGGAGAGTCCAACATTGCACTATGCCACTGCACTCTACGCTAATGCACTCTACTCTGTACCACTTATTATACACCAGTGTACTGTATGCCAATCCACTTTTTGGCACTCTAATCTACTCTGCATGGTATTCTTTACTGCTGTACTCTACTTTGCACCAGTCCTCTCTACTCCGAAACAATCTACTCTGAGCAACTGCACTTGCCACCACTGCACTTAGCACCATTCCACTTGGAGCCATGCCACTCAACATCACTGCACTGTTCGCTACACCACTGCACTCTATGTCAATGCACTCTACACCACTTTACTCAAAACCAATGCACTTCACTCCAATCTATTCTGCACCACTGCCTCTATGCCACTATATTCTACTCTGCACTACTGTACTCCATGCCACTACTCACTATAAGCCTGTACTCTGCACCATACTATGCCATTGCAATCCACACTAATGCACTTTAGGCCACTCTACTAAACACCACTGCGGTCTACGATATTCTACACCGCAACACTGCACTCTCTGCCACTGAACTCTTTGCCATTGCACTCTATGCCATTGAACTTTACTCTGCACCGTTCTATACCACTGCACTCTACTCTACGTTACTGTACTTTACAACAATGCACTCTAAACAACTTTACTGAAAACAAATGTACTCTACACCAATTGACTCTGCACCACTGTACTTTACACCACTTCATTCTAGGCCACTTTACAATGCTATACTCTACAATACCAAACTCCATGATAGTCTACTTCATTAAACTCTACTCCACTCTATGCCACTCCACTCTACAACACTCTAATCCACTCTGTGCCACTTTACTCTACTCTATTCTATGACACCCCACTCTGGCCGACCCAGGGAAATATGCTGAAATTATCCTGGTTTCATTTTCCATCACCAAGACATAATTTAGCAGCACGAGAGTGCTGTCTGCATTCCATTTGCAGCAGCAATGTATAGGTTGCAAGTAGGCTTTTTTAATTACACTTCCAGCAGGGTCCAAAACAAAGACATAATTTAACAGGCTATCATCCTTTTTTTCTTTGAGTATAATAATCAAAGGGAGCTATTGTAGGAAAACACCATCTTGCCTGCCATGTTACCCCCATTTTTACTTGTGTGTCAGTTTGTTTTTGCCTGTCTCACTGGGATCCTGCTAGCCAGGACCCCAGCGCTCATAGTTGTGACCTGAATGTGTGTTCCCTGTGTGGTGCCTTTCTGTGTCACTGAGGCTCTGCTAACCAGAACCTCAGTGCTTATGCTCTATGTTGTTTAAAAATTGTGACTGCAGGCTAATGACCATTTTCACCAATTCTTATTGGCACGCTGGAACACCCTTATAAATCCCTAGTATATGGTACCTAGGTAAACAGGGTATTGGGGTTCCAGGAGATCCCTATGGGCTGCAGCATTTCTTTTGCCACCCATAGGGAGCTCAGACAATTCTTATACAGGACTGCCACTGCAGCCTGAGTGATATAACATCCATGTTATTTCACAGCCATTTTACACTGCACTTAAGTAACTTATAAGTCACCTATATGTCTAACCCTCACTTGGTGAAGGTTAGGTGCCCCCCCATAGTTCAGGGCAATTTCCCCGGACTTTGTGAGTGTGGGGACACCATTACACGCGTACACTACAAATAGGTCAATACCTATATGTAGCTTCACAATGGTAACTTCGAATATGGCCATGTAACATGTCTAAGATCATGGAATCATTACCCCATGCCAAATCTGGTATTGGGGTGCCAATCCCATGCATCCCTGGGGCTCCAGCATGGACCCCAGGTACTGCCAAACCAGCTCTCTGGGGTTTTCACTGCAGCTACTGCTACTGCCAACCCACAGACAGGCTTCTGCCCTCCTGGGGTCTGGGCAGCCCAGTCCCAGGAAGGCAGAACAAAGAATTTCCTCTGAGAGAGGGTGTTACACCCTCTCCCTTTGGAAATAGGTGTGAAGGGATGGGGAGAAGAAGCCTCCCCCAGCCTCTGGAGATGCTTTGAAGGGCACAGATGGTGCCCTCTTTGTGTAAGCCAGTCTACACCGGTTCAGGGATTCCCCAGCCCCTGCTCTGGCCCAAAACTGGACAAAGGTAAGTGGATTTACCACTCCCATGTCCATCACCACCCCAGGGGTGGCGCCCAGAGCTCCTCCAGTGTGTCCCAGACCTCTGCCATCTTGAATGCAGAGGTGTGAGGGCACAAGGGAGACCTCTGAGTGGCCAGTGCCAGCAGGTGACATCATAGATCCCTCCTGATAGGTACTTACCTAGGTAGCCAATCCTCCTCTGAGGGCTATTTAGGGTCTCTCCTGTGGGCTTCTCTTCAGATAACGACCTGCAAGAATTCACCAGAGTTCCTCTGCATCTCCCTCTTCGACTTCTGCCAAGGATAGACCACTGACTGCTCCAGGACGCCTGCAAAACTGGAACAAAGTAGCAAGAAGATGTCATTTTGTGCCATGGGGTGTAGCAAGGGTGCCATGGGCACAATAGCAAGCAAGGAGAATAGATAACCCTTCACCCCTGTTGTTCAGCAAGAGACAGTAATATTTCCTGTTTTTAGAGTCCAATGAAACGCTTGACATTAATGTTCTCAGGTGCAGCAGGGTCAGATTGGTAAGGCAGTCAGTCGGGCATTAGCCAGTGGGCCAATGCCTAAGGGTGACCTGTGGGCTTTTTTTTTTTTAGGGCCTCAGTCAACCAGCCCACAGCATGCCATTTGCTTTTTTCCTCCCCTGCCAAGACATCACTCTTCAGGAAATGATGGGAGAGGGTTGGTGTTGAGTCTGAGGTGCGGGCTCACTGGGGGCCAGGTGTTGCTCTCGCCCTTGGGTCATTCTCATCTCCTCCTCCTGCGGGAATGGCCATGCCCACAAGATGTCTCTTTTTATAACCCCCCTCGCCGTTTGGCCATTACATGTAGGGCATGGTTGTATGCAGGGCCTCACTTTGGGAGGGGGGTGGTCAGGTGATTTTGTGACCATTGTGTCATTTTTACCTCAGCCCAGTAGAGAAGAAGCATTATGGAGCATATTTATACTCCATTTGGCCCGAACGTGTGTCATTTCTTTTAATGCAAATTCAGCGCAAAACTAACTCCATATTTATATTTTGATGTTAGTCACGTCTAACATCAAAATATTGGAGTTTGCACCATTTGTTAGATGCGTGGACCTACCTCGTGTCAATGAGATGGAAGGTAGGCATTCCCATCTCAAAAATGGTGCTAGGCCCATAGCCCCATAATTACCCCCATGTTAAAATGACGCACAGGTGGGAGGAGGGGCTAAATAATGGTGCAAAGCTATTCAACGCCTGGGTCAGACCAGGCATTAGGGGACCTGTGGATCCATTTCCATGGTTAAACACCATGGAATAGGTCCACAGGTACCCTCCTCAAGTCACAGGAACACCCCCACCCATACCAGAGGGACTCTGGAGGATGGGGACCCCATCCAAGGTAAGTAGAGTAAGTAGAGGTAAGTATTTTTTTTTCATTAAAGTGTCATCGGGTGCCCAACTTGGGGCCCCTTGCATGGCACAGGGTGCAATGTCCATGCCCAGGGGACACTGGTCCCCTGTGCTGGCCATTGGGGTGAGGAGCATGACTCCTGTCTTTTCTAAGACAGGAGTCATGTGGTATGGATGGTTTTGCATCAGAAAATGAGGCTAGGCTGGTTAGAGGCATTTTTTTTTGCCTCAAACCAGCCTAACGCCATTTTTTGGTGCAAATCCCCCATCTCCCATACCGCCACCCCCACCCGGCTAACGTCATTTTTTTTACACTAGCCCACCCTTTGCAGCGGCTGGAGCCATTCCATAAATATGGTGCCCAACTGACGCTCAGGAATGACGCAAGCCAGTGCTAAACATTTTGATGCAAAACTGCATTAGTGCAGTCTTGCATCAAAAAAGTATAAAAAAAGCCCCTATGTTTTTCCTAACCCCTCCCCTGCCAGTAGATAGCCCTGAGGCTATGGTGGGCTGGAAGGAGGTGACTCGGCCAGGTGTTTCTGTGGCCTTTGGCTCCCACCTTCCTGTTGCTGGAGCAATAGCAGCTGTGTGCTTCACCTGGGTCCCCCTGTCACATTTCTTTAAAAATGAGTCCAATTAGACTAAGCAAATAGTATTTCATGAAAGGGAGCTGTCCAGGAATGGGGGCCAGTTTTTGTGAGTGCCCAGGCCTAATTATGATCCCAGTCCAACCCTGAATGTCAGCCTGTCATTCCTTGTCAAAAGCAAATTGGATGGCACTTCCTGGTGAATCAGCAGTCTTACGGAGCTCCATGGAGGAATGCATATTTCACTTATGAAAGGATGTGAGGAGCACTCCTGCAGAAAAAAGAGGCATTTTGCCAGGTGCGCTCAAAGACTCGGAACCTAACGTTTGGGCAGTCAAGACTCTGAAGGACTGATTTAAAAAGCTTTTCCAACGCTTAAGAAAATTGTGAGCTTTTATTTACTTTAAGTCAGATAAGATCATTCTTCAAAGACATGGCATGGTAAGAGCCTTCCATCCTGGTGAGATTAGTGCAGCTGGTGGGGGACAAGGACAGATGGGGTGTGTGTGTATGCACATACAATGGGACATCTAGCCCTTGCTTTCATCATGACATCTTCACCCTCCATTCAGTGAGAGATTTGATGCTCCAGGACTGGAATTACCACTTTACATTTCCAGTCTCCATTTGTTATACCACATCTATACACCAAGTTCAATTAAATAGAAAAAAAACATATTTTTTGGCCCTTCAAGCCCATCAAGAATAACTCATTAACATCTGCCAGAATTTAGATTAGCTGTCAACGTTCACCTCAAAATTTACACATAGCCCTCAAAAACATTTGGAGCTCATCATGCCACTGAAAAGATTATCTAAGCCACGATCTGCTCCATCAGATACTTGATAACTTTAAGAGAACAAGCATTCTATACACAGAGAAGAAAACACGGTGACAGAACAAGGCCCTCAACTGGAACATCCATCATCACTAGAGGCAAAGAAACCTTATAAAGACTATCATAAAGAATGCAACTAATAGAAGCAAACCAGCACTCTGGAAGCCTGTCAAGCATTGCATCAATCCTCTCCCTGAATAAACTGATCTTGCAACAAACTTCACAACCAAATTCCCTAGGTACCAACCAGGTCCTGTAGATATAACAAGAGCAAATTGTTGCTCTCTTCTTGCATCAAGAATGTAAGAACATGTTGCTTTTATGTATATAAATATTACAGCATAATACCTTTATCTCACTCAATGTGTGATCATGATAGAATCTGTTGATAAGCACTTTTTGGGTGACATGGGTTAAAAAAGAATCATTGAGAGAGGAACAAAATCTGAATTAGGAGGATAACATTCCAGCATCTGAGAAATTTTTATGGTCGTCCAGATGAAGAAAAACTTAAATATAATTCTGTGAAAGATCCCCCATGAAAGTGTGGTTTCTCCATTTGATTTTTGATACTGGTAGGTTGTGTAATATATTCTATGGAAGTCATCCTGAATCTTGTATATTGGCAAGTTATTTAGATACTTACAAAATAGGAAAACAGATCAAATAAGAAGACTGAAAGGAACTTGAAGACAAGCTCTGGATACAGTGGGTATTGATAAAGTTTAGTTACAGATCCTCCACACTTTGAATAAACCTTTCTGGGGTCACAATCTAGGCACTATAGAACAAACATTTATATTGCATGTTGGTTACATGCCTCAGTGTTTAAAGTGGGTTTAAGAACTGATAATCTACTAGGGAACTTAAATGTTTGGTATTTGACTGTACAAGGGTTAAAGACATTTGGAGTGATCTTATTTCAAAGCAAATCCCAGGACTAAAATCCATATCCCAACAATGTTACCTCATGTGAGAGGCACTTACGAGTGAATAGCCTTAACACACTAGACATTACATTATAAGCTTTCATTTGCCACCTGCCTAGAAGAGTTTGCCTTGGCATACTAGTGGCAGAAAATCCCCCCAGTGTCTGTGTGAGTCTAATGACTCACCCAACTTACGACAAAGCCAACATGTTTCTGCTTTCACAATGAGCCTGACCTGTTCTGGGGCATTATTCAGGGCCAAGGATCCCTTACCATGCATCAGTGAGCTGACCACCGTTCTATCCCACTACTGGAAAGGAATGCTTTCTATCCATAAACTCAAAGCCTGTCTGAGTGGCAGAAAATAGATTATGGATACCCATTTAAGGAAAGGAAAAAATAAATGAAATAGGCAACTTCACAAGAAAATGCTCTGTTACTCGCAAGCACTGCAAACCAAATCGGTGAACATGTGTTGTGGTAAAATACTGCAAACACTGGTGCCAAGGTACATGCTAATACAACACAACATGAAGGTCCTTATTCATATGAATATAGTGCCAAACTTTATGAATCACTACATTCATTCTTACCTAAACTGTCGGGATTCGGACCTCTAGTCTGGGACAGGGACGATGCCCCTCGTAGTCACACATTGCGGAAGGAATAATATGCAAATAAAATGGGCATTGCTTCATGCTATGTCTAATTCACGTAGTGTCCAATCATTTAAAGGAATTATCTCCGTGCTCCATACTGCATGTTTGTATCCAAAAAGAAGTGGTTGGTAGGAGGCTCTCCCTGAGTTGATAGTTAGATTAGTGAAGGGCGAATCACCCCAGAAGACGTTGTATATGAGTGAAGGACTTTCCAGGCTAACATTCCTGCATGTATTGTCTGCTATTTCAATCAGGGAGAATGTGTGTGTAACTCCCTTGCCCTAACTAGAGTGGGTGGGTTGTGCCTGGCTTAGGTGCATACCCTAGCCAACCAGAAACCCCATTTCTAACAGGTGTGATCCACTCCCGTAGGCACACCCAGGTGTCTCATCTTTTGAAATGTCTACAGTTTGTATTGATGGCAGGAATCCCTGTGAGCAAATAACACAGATACTCATATCACCAAGAAGACAACATTTTAAGTAAAAACCTTGATGTTTGTGCTTTGCATTTAGAGACCTTTCCTAATGCAGGTTATTAGCCCAGTGTGAAAAACACCCCTTTTTGAGTGGTCATTTCCATTTTCTTTTGCTGAATTTTATTAGTGTTTTTTAGACTCTGCACACTGGGGCACTGCTGTCCAGTGCTCAGTGTAAGTGTTCTGACCTCCTAACACATAGAGATTGGCTAATCCTTGATTGTCTTATTTAACTTTATTATAAGACCATAGTATATGGTATAGAAAACACTTACAACATAGAAAGTTAAAATGTCACATATAGACTGCAGCATTTGTATAACAAACAATGACTTGACTTCTGGCCTACCATTGTAGCCTGACTGCTGCAGTGTAAAACCTGCAGTGCGACCTGATAAAGTAAATCTTTTTAACAGGTAAAAAACTCTCGTTTAATAATAGTAATTACCCATCCATAAGCTCTGTAGCCCACAAGGTTGGGTGCATGGTATTTAAAAGTGAGACATAGAAAATTAATGTTACCATGTCTCTAAAGTGACAAAGCCCTAAAAGCTATTTTTACTGTGGCAGTAGTAGCTGCCCTATATAGAAAACCAGAGAACCAGTTAAAGTACTAATATTGTATATTGGGAATGGAATAAGCTAGAAAAGAATATTAAATTGAAGGAAATAACTAATCTTAATATTTATTGAAATTCAATTCAATGGTGAAGTTGGACTTTTAATAAATATTCAAGGCAAATAACTTTTTCAAAGTTACCTTTTCCCTGTCTGAATTTCCTGGAGGCTAATTTGCTTTAACTCTGCAGCTTCTCCCAGGATGTACGTGGCCTGAATAAGGTATGGAAGGGGTATAACATTCCTCCTAGGAGCACACAATAGGCTGTCGTGAATGGGCAGAGATGACCACTTATAGCTCAATAGAGTATTTTATTTAGGCGAGGTCTGTACACATCCCTCTGGCCCCACAGTTCAAATCCTGTATGATGAGAGTGTCTGAAGTACGTCTGAAGAATGGATTTTAGTGTCACATGCCGAAGGACAGGCGTGTTATGGTAGTTCTCTCCCTGTTTACACCCGAAGCTTCAGAGCCCAAGTTTAGAATTGCCGAACACTTTCTCTATCTTGAGTTTGCACTAAAACATTGCATTTTGGGCCTGTTTGCCTACTGCAAATGTTAGAACCTTAGGACTGGGAACGTTTACTCCATTGTCCCGACAGAAACTTGGAGTGTCTTAGGGTGTCCCCCACCCACAGGCTGGTGAACCCTACAAAGCTAGACCCTCAACTAGCCTTCCTCAGAACACTGCTGGACTTGAGAAGGGATACCAGGCAGACTGAACCTACTGCACTTGACATCTGTTACCTCCAAGAGATTGGACTCCCTTCCACTTGTAATCCAAGGATACAGAGATCTCCTAGGCTGATCACCTAGATTGTTCCAGGAACATAACAAAGCTGAAGAGGACATAGCTGTGAAGAAGTCCAGGACCAACTGGACCCAGACTGTACTTTGCTGTTTCCCTCTGCCTGACACCCTGCGAGTCTCTAAGTGCCCCCTTTGAGGTCCTGGAAGCCTTGAAAGTGTACCCCTGTTGTAGTTATGGCAACAAAAGTAGTTTGGTAACTTTTTCAAAACTTTTGTTCCAGACCTTCAAGAGGGCCAACCTTGAAAAGTATCAGACCAGCAGATTTATTGTATTGTATTTCAGAATTTATCTAGCATTTACTACCCATATGTGAGGCACTGAAATTATTTTCTGCATGGGTGATACCTTACAAGATGCTCGGTGTGTGGTTGGAAGAATGCTGTCTTTGCTTTGATCTCTGTGAGAAGTGTTTTTATGTCGTGTGAAGACCACTGAGCTGTAGCTCTCTTCCTGCACATACCCAATCAGCAATTAAAGGTGTTTTCCTCCTTGTATGTGTGCTGCAAAAAAAAGTCACTCTCCGGTGTTGCTAGGGGCTTCTAAATATGCCCCTATGTATCCCTGCTACCATAAGGGTGTGAAGGAAGTAACAATAAGATACTTATGTAGATTAACCACTGGGGGAAAAGATTATAGATTAAAACATCACATATTTCTATTCTTTCTAAATATTTTCATTAGTTTTGGATTTCAACAACTAGTTAACTTAAGAGAACCATGGAAGATGAACACTATTGTCCCCTTACTGATTTTGAAATTTTGTCTATTTTCAGAAATGTATAGCTTTTTGGGTTAAACCATTTGCTTCACACCTGTTTTCAGCACCCACAAACTGCTTTTTGTTTTTATTTACCAGACTGTCATGCTGTAAAGTATAAATACAAAAGCACTGGCAAAGTCAATGTGTGGCTTGCTTTATTTATTGATACACCAGACTTTCTGACTTTGTCAATACAAATTATTTAGCAAAAAATGAATCACTTTTATCTTGAAATCTTACATAGTTTCTGATGTTACCACAGCCAACATATTGCATTGTGGGGAATAAGTTGACTGGGTGCTACCATATAAGTATTTTTGAGTCACATGTTCAAAAGGTTTTAGCATTCAAAAACCCTCTGGTTTGGTAAATCAGAGGGTTTAAAAAAGCTTACACCCTTTTTAAAATGGATTAGGCCAATTTAACAAATTGGAAAAGGTTTTCTGAATAGTTAAGTGTGTTTAGGAAAGCATACTGAAACAGTGTTTAGATCGTTCTTCCAAAATTCTGAGGGCCTCATTACAAAGACCACCAGGGTCTCAGTGTGACGCTGCCAGAGTGGTGATCCAACTGCTTAGGCGGCTGTGTGACCTCCACATTACAACCGTGGCGGCTGCGCCATGGTCTGAACGCCAGTTTTCCTCCACAGGAGGGACTGGCAGTCCTAATCCTACAGGGCAGTGCTGCAAGCAGAGCCACCCTGGGGATTACGACCCCCTCTCCGCCAGCTTTTTCATGGTGGTAGCACCGTCATGTAAAGGCTGGCAGAGACGGGGTGCAGGAGCCCTAGGGGGGCCCCTGCACTGCACATGCTCTTGGCGTGGGCCCCCATAGCCAGCCCTGTCGCGCTGTTCACAGCTCAACGGGTGCTGGTGCACCCTATGCACTGCAAGATTGCATCCAGCTCAGCACTGGCGGCAACCTGACCACAGGAGTTTGACAGACAAACTTTTCCGTCCGCCAAACTCATAATGACCTCCTGAGTCCTTATGGTATGTAAAACTGTTTGTGACTGAAATCTGGTGACAAAACATGAATACTCTACTGACACCTCAAAGGATATGGTGAGCTATTTGCACATGGGGAGCGGCCCCTTTGTGAGTGTTAGAAAAAAAACTTTAAGAGAAGTCAATGGTCCCAAGGACCACTGCCTAGTCATAACAACGTTTGTAGAAATGTCAGTTTTTTTAATGCATCACATTTTCCTATAGGAAACGTGGTCTGTGTTTTTTTTAAAAGTATTGCTTTTTTTAAAAGAAATCATAGACATTGTGGTCTGCTGACCTCAGCAGGCCATAATCCCTGTGATAGCAGTGAATCATAAATATTCATGAGGCAGTAGGATAGTTCACAAAATACCAATGTGTGTTTGGTAAACGTCAGTGTGCAAATTGCAACCACTTTTATCGAAGGCATTGTACGTGTGGCTGTTTGTCCACTACACAGGTTGCTAATTACGAACAGCCAGTCCTTCAAGACTCTAATATCCTCTAGTCTGTACATATAAGCTTTTATGTACCAAATCAAGTAGCGACTTAGCACCTTGTTCGTAACCTATAACTAAAAAATTTCACAAGTTGGTAAAAATGCCTATCTACCCTGATGCATACTCTGCAGACCTATTAAAGGTCCTTCTGAGTTGTATGGTTTCTTTACAGATAAGCATAATGTGTTTCATCCTTACAAGATGTGTATATTGCTTGTTTTATCACTGCATAACATGAGTCAAACCCCTATTAGATATATCTGTACATAGCACGATTGGTGCTCAAGAGGTGACTTATCTCTCTAAGATGTGTGTATTGCATGGCATGTGCATTACTGCACAGCCTTTGTTAAATCTTTGTGGCAGAGATTATACTATTGACTCACACTGGTGAGGCATCCTGGAGCTGCACACTGTAGAATCAACGAACCCAGCAGGGCTGGCACTAATAATCAATCAATCAATCAATCAAATCATTTGTAAAGTGCACTACTCACCCGTGAGGGTCTCTAGGCGCTGTTGGGGGGGGTGCTACTGATCAGACAGCCAGGTCTTGAGGTTTCTCCTGAAGGTAAGTAGGTCCTCTGTCTGACATAGGTGGGTGGGAAGAGTGGTCCATGTCTTGGCCGTGAGGTGGGAGAACGATCTGCTGCCGGCGGTCATTCTGTGGATGCGTGGGATGATGGCGAGGGCAAGGTCCGCGAAGCGAAGCTGTCGGGTCGGGGTATAAAAGGAGAGCCGTCTTTTGAGGTATTCTGGTCCGGTGTTGTGTAGTGCCTTGTGAGCATGGGTGAGGAATTTGAACGTGATTCTCTTCTTGATGGGGAGCCAGTGCAGGTCTCGCAGGTGGGCCGTGATGTGGCTGTGGCAGGGGATGTCCAGGATGAGGTGTGCGGAGGCGTTCTGTATGCCTTGCAATCTTTTCTGGAGCTTGGCAGTGGTTCCTGCGTAGAGGGTGTTGTCGTAGTCCAGTTTGCTGCTTACGAGGGCTTGGGTGACTGTCCTTCTGGTTTCAGAGGGGATCCATTTGTAGATCTTCCAAAGCATGCTGAGGGTGCTGAAGCAGGAGGAAGAGACAGCGTTGACTTGCTGGGTCATTGATAGTGATGAGTCCAGGATGAATCCCAGGTTGCGTGCGTGGTCGGTGGGTTTCGGTGCGGTTTCCAGTGTGGCAGGCCACCAGGAGTCGTCCCATGTGGAAGGGATGGAGCCGAGGATGAGGACCTCAGTTTTATCAGAATTCAGTTTCAGGCAGCTGTTCTTCATCCATTTGGCAATGGCCTTCATTCCTTCATGGAGGTTGGCTTTGGCAGTGGCGGGTTCCTTGGTGAGGGAAAGGATCAGCTGGGTGTCATCGGCATATGAGACGATGTTGTGAGATCAGGCGATGTTTGTGAGCGGTGCCATGTAGACATTAAAGAGGGTCGGGCTGAGGGACGATCCCTGGGGAACTCCGCAGACGATTTTGGTGGCTTCAGAGCGGAATAGAGGGAGGCGGACTCTCTGAGTTCTGCTGGTAAGGAAGGAGGTGATCCAGTCCAGGGCTCTGTCACTGAGGCGTGTGCATAGGATGTGGTGGTAGATGGTGTTGAATGCGGCCAAGAGGTCTAGGAGGATGAGTTAAGTTTATCCTGATATCGTTGGTGGCAGCGACGATGGCGGTTTTGGTGCTGTGGTTGCTGTGGAATCCGGATTGGGACGGCTCCAGAGTGTTGTTCTCCTCGAGGAAACGGGTCAGTTGTTTGTTGACAATTTTCTCAATTACTTTTCCCGGGAAGGGGAGCAGGGAGATGGTCGGAAGTTCTTGAGGTCCTCTAGGTCTGCCTTGGATTTCTTGAGGAGGGCATTGATCTCAGCATGTTTCCAGCTCTCCAAGAAGGTGGTGGTCTCGAAGGAACTGTTGATGATCTTGCGGAGTTGGGGTGCGATGACAGAGCTTGCTTTGTTGAAGATGTGGTGAGGGCAGGGGTCGAATGGTGAGCCGGAGTAGATGGTGCTCATGCTTTTGATTGTGTCGTCATCATTGACGTGGGTCCAGGAGAGCAGGAGGCTGGTGGGCGGTGAATCTGTGGTGTCAGTGGTTGACGGGGGTCTGGATATTGAAGCTGTCATGGATGTCTGCGATCTTGCGGTAGAAGAAGGTGGCTAGGGAGTCGCAGAGGTCTTGTGATGGCGCGATGTCGTTGATGTTGGAGCCGGGGTTGGAGAGTTCCTTCACGATGTTGAAGAGCTCCTTGTAGCTGTGTGCGTTGTTGTCCATGCGTTTTTTGAAGGTGGTTCTTTTGGCAGTTCGGATGAGTTGGTGGTGTCAGCAGATGGCATTCTTGAAGGCTGTGTGGTTGTCTGGAGTCTCGAGCCTTTGGCATGTTTGCTTGGATTCTTGGAGGTCAGTGGTGAACCAGAAGGCCTTTCTGACAGTGCGTCTGTTAGAGGGTTTCTTGATGAGGGCGAGAGTGTTGGCACATTCGTTGATCCATTGCCTGAGGTTGCAGGCTGCTGTGTCGGTGTCGGCAGTGTCCATAGGTGGGTCCTGTGAGAGGGTGGTGATCAGCTGGTCTTGGGTGACCTTGTTTCATCTGCGGTAGGGAATCCGTTGCGGATGATGGTGTGTTGTGGGTTTCTCGAAGGAGAACGTGGTTGGTCCAGTGGAGTTTGGTGGTGTGGCTGAAGGAGACGTGTTTGTTGGCGGTGATTTTTGGTGAAAATTAGCTGGAGAAGAAGTAACCACCCACAAGCCAATGAGCCTCGATCCTCTTACTGTAACGGTTACCTTGATCACGACAGGTGGAGCCCTTTATCAATCAACCCACCCCGTGCTTGTACCTGCCTTGAGTTCCATAGAACCACATTCTAAATGGAACGTTATTTAACAGCTATAACACATGTGGGCCCGATTCACAAAGGTAACTTTCACTTTTGAGTAAGTTTACACTTTCAAGTAAGTATACTACTTTTAAGTCCTATATTTTTATGTGGTGAGACTCCACACTCATAAAGATACACCTCATAAATCCCTTTGTAAATAGCAATCAATCGTAAACGTACACAAAGTGTAAGTTTATCTTTGTGAATCAGGCCCACATTGCGTTAGTAGCAAGGTGATGTTGCAGGGAATGTTTCTCCCCTCTAGAGGGCACCATTAAGAGGTCCACTGAAATTGCTCCACCTTTTTGTGATGCACTTTCAGTGTGCTTCTTAAAGGGATGTTTGCCTCTGCACCCACATCAATATTATGACGTGGCAGCATAGGCAAAGTGATTCCACCATTTTCATGGGGAGTGCTTCATGTGTGCCAGCGCTATCAGTATTAAAGAAGGAGCTGCATGAGGGACTGCAGCCCCTACTGACACACTAATGTGCCCTGTGAGCACACAAAGCAGGCGCACATGCTTGTTGTGTGCCCGGGACACTTTCTGTAATATGGCCCCTGGTGCACATCCTGCTGTACACATCTCCTAATGTGATAACTGGATACCCTCAGCAATCTGTAGCCTTGATGTACTTACAATCCGTCTGTAGGCTGTAAGCTGTAGTGGGTATTGCAGCCTTTACCTTACAATCTCGAGGGAGGATGAGGGAAACTAGTACTCATCGCTTCTGCCCCATGTTCTGCTGAAGCTTCTGTAAAAAGATTAACATAGTTTAACAGAAGATGGATGTACTACCATGGCTGTGCCTCATCATACCCCTACAATGCTGTATGAGCATCGCCCATCTGCATACCCACGTCCAAGTCCAAATACTTCTGCACAAGAGAACTTTCACAATTGGTATTAATGTTCTCATGTAGAATATACTCAAATGCCTCTGGGACACGTTTGTTGTAATATTGCAAACTCATAATATTCTCACCCTGCTCTTTCAATCAATTTTAAAAAACTGTGCAAAGCTTCAGGAAACCCAAACTCAGGTTTTTAGTTAGCGTACGTGGCAACTGTTAGAGGCTGGGTATTGGTAGAGGTAAGTCCACACCTACCGCTAACAATAACACCCCCAACACAGTGTTGTACCCAGTCAAGGCCTCAAAACATTAACCCCTGGCTCAACCCCTGGTAGCTTTGCAATGAGCAGGCAGGCTTAATTTAGGAGACAGGTATGTAAATAATTTAAATACACCAACACAGTAAATAAGTAAGACACAAAGCACAATAAAAATCCCACACCAATTTCCAAAATTAGGAATTTTTGTTATCTTTAAAATTACACCACAATGACTAAAATCCAATATAGAGAACCAGAGACATGAATTTGTAAAGATTACAAGTAAAACTAGTGCCTAGAAGCAAATAGCGCTCAAAGAGAAAGTTTTACTGGACTGGAAAAGGGGTCAAACGTTCAAGCCATCCATAATGTAACACTTTTACACTTACTTCCAGAAGTGTTTCTTGATGCAGGAAAGTGATCCACAACCCCAATCCAGGTTCCAAATGTCTTAGTTGCTTCTTGGGACATTGGGACTACAATTCCCACAATGCACCTGGCCAAATCCTTGCAAGTCCACTGGACGCACTCCCGGCTGGAGACTTCTGTGGAAGTTGGTGCAGGGAAGTTCTTTTAAACTGTTGCTTGAGGGAGTCCACTCCTGAGTCCTTTTTGGAGCAAGGCAACATCCTTTGGGCTGTGGTTCCCATGTGCAACAGGCGCAGTCCTTGAGGGCCATATTTATACTCTGTTTGCGCCGGATTTGCGTTGTTTTTTTTTACGCAAATTTGACGCAAAACGAACTCCATATTTATACTTTGGCGTTAGACGCGTCTAGCGCCAAAGTTCATGGAGTTTGCGTCATTTTTTAGCGTGGACACCTACCTTGCGTTAATGAGATGCAAGGTAGGCGTTCCCGTCTAAAAAATGACTCCCAGGCCTGTGTGCCTT
Organism: Pleurodeles waltl; assembly: GCF_031143425.1. Classification (NCBI taxonomy): domain Eukaryota; kingdom Metazoa; phylum Chordata; class Amphibia; order Caudata; family Salamandridae; genus Pleurodeles; species Pleurodeles waltl. Next base: position 1,490,108,812 of record NC_090446.1, on the reverse strand, counting down.
ATTTACACTCCCGTGCAAAAATGACGCACAGGAGTGGGCGGGTCCAAAAAAATGACGTCAAGCCGCGTTAGCGTAATTTTTTAACGCATGCTCAGGGAAGGCGTTAAGGGACCTGTGGGCTCGGAAGGAGCCCACAGGTGCCCTCCCATGCCCCCAGGGACACCCCTTGCCACCCTTGCCCACCCCAGGAGGACGCCCAAAGATGGAGGGACCCACCCCTGGGAACTTAAGGTAAGTGCTGGTAAGTATTTTTTTTTTTGTGGCATAGGGGGGCCTGATTTGTGCCCCCCTACATGCCACTATGCCCAATGACCATGCCCAGGGGACTTAAGTCCCCTGGGCATGGTCATTGGGCAAGGGGGCATGACTCCTGTCTTTGCTAAGACAGGAGTCATGTTAATGGCATCTGGGCGTAAAAAAAAAAAGGGCGCAAATCGGGTTGAGGCGATAATTTTGCTTCAGCCTGACTTGCCCCATTTTTTGACGCCCAAACTCCATTTTCCCCTACGCCGGCGCTGCCTGGTGTGTGTCATTTTTTTTGACGCACACCACTCCGCAGCGCCGGCTAACGCCGGCTAACGTCATTGAATAAATACGGCACCCGCATGGCGCTTCAGAATGGCGTTAGCCGGCGTTCATTTTTTTTACGCACAACTGCGTTGGCGCAGTTGTGCGTCGAAAATTATAAATATGGCCCTGAGTGTGCAGGCCTCTGGGTTGCAAACCAAGGTTTCAGCAGGAAAGTCCTTCTTCTTCTTGTGGTTTCAGGCAACAGATCTGAATTCCAATGCAGATCAGCCACTTTTATTCAATCATCTTGGGTGACAGTGAGTGGGCATCCTTGTCCAATGAGCTGCAGGTTGCCACCCACAGGTATGACAATTTCCACCATAGTGTGGAATCGTCTTGTCCCATAAAGCACTGCACTTGCACTTTAACGTTCCAAGATGAATGATTTTTCTCCAGAGGAGTAAGATCTGGTTAAACCAACCCCCCAGGTGTAGATCATTTCTATTAACTCCCCCTCTGGACATCTGCAAATTTCTTCCTTGCACCTGCCATCTATCTGTGCGGTACAGGGATGAGGGGGCAGGCCTGGCTACATTCTTTTCCAACTGGTTTCCTTTTGAAGCCTCAGCTTGATTTACCCAGCCCCCTTCCTGGCCTTCACCATCTGTCTACCTCCCCCATCAGATAGCCTCTGCTCAGGGCAGGCCACTATTCACCTCATCAAATCAGCCTGGCTAATCCTGTTAGGACTGACCAATCAGGAGAGACTACTAGCTGGCTGGAATTTGGCTTACAGTAAAGAATGTCTTATAACTTCTTTTCTGTATGAGTTATGATAAATTCATTTATCATTAGCATTCATTTGAGTCCTTCCATTGCATTTTATCTTCTTCCTAGCAATAGGTAGGCATATGAAAAATATTTCCACTTTGGCCTATGAAGCTGACTTTCCCCAATGGGGGTAAATGAAAGATGCAGTTTTTCCTTCACTAGGGCATATAAACAAATTTTATAATGTCTCTGTTAATAGTTACATGGCACCCCACCCTTGTGGCAAAAATGAAGTAGATTATTCCAAAGTCGAATTTGCATACATTTTATATTTTAAAGACACTCTGCAAGTCAGGGCTGCCTTTACAAATGACAGCAGGTATACAGCAGTGCACACTCCAGTTCAGGACACCTACTGGGTCTCTAAACCTCCCTGCCCTATTATATACTAGGGACATATACGTAGTTTGAATCTCTCCTGCCCAATTATCTACTAGGGACTTACAGGGTCAGTCATTGCCAATTGGAATTAGAATATTATACCATTTGACCATATACCCTTTATTCCGAACATTGTTCCTGGGCCTATTAAGCAAAGTCCAGGGCACAGTCAGGGTAAGTTACCATCAGTATCAGTCAGAAACATTGGGGTGAACGTGCTAAAAGGGTGACTTTCTCACAGCAACTATTTTGGCTCATTTAATGATATTTCTCTTATGCCTCGGAGGGAGGTCATGAATGTCTTTAAGTTCGTGGTTTGACACTTTCCAGTTTAGTCAGTTTCTCGGGAAGTGTGAATTGTTTTTCAGTTTAGTCAGTTTCTCAGGAAGTGTGAATTGTTTACGTCCTGCTTTGGTTCCTGAGTCAAGTCACACCCTTGCCTCTGCTCTTTCTATAAACGTGCTGGCTTGTCCGCCACTGTCTGTCAACACTACAAAGAAACCTCCTGAGGTGATGAACATGGGTACTACAAATTAAACATGACTGTTCTGTTTATGTAATGTGATACACGCCCTATTGTCCAAAAGAACATGAAAAAAGCAAATAGCACGTTTCCATTAATGTGATACTCTTCAACTTCGCTTAGCTCTGCTCTCTGCATTGCCTCTGGTACAAATATTAGTACCATTAAGTCCTATTGTGCCTGGAGGCTGCAGATCTGAGGCTTGGAGTCAGAGTGGGATCCCTTGTGGGGACCTCTGTTGGCGCTCAGTGGGTATTGCACCCTTTAGCTTTTAATCACAAGGGAGGATAAGGAAAGCAAATGCTTTCCATGTGCAGCACTCCCTGTTCTTCTGAAGCTCTGTTTACAAGCTGTTGATCTCATGGGGTTTCATGGAGTTTACGAGGTATGAAATAATGGGCTGAGGATTTGTGGACTTCCTGCCAGTACCCTACCTCATGCTACCCCTGCTTAAGAAGCAGATACAGAATGAAAAAGGCAGGACTGGCCTAAGATGTAGACTAACAATTGTATCAGCTAAAGACATGGATTCCTAAAAGGAATTATTTGCATCACCAACTCACAGAACAAAATCGAAATCATTCAGGGCACATTTTAAAAAACAACTTTGTGCAACAGATATTAATATTGAGCACATGTCGGTTTTACTGTTCCGAGGAAACACTTCAAAGTATTGTTTTTTTACTAAATAACCTCTCCCCTTCTCCCTCAGCCAGGTCAATAAATCAAACCTTACCCAATGGCCTCTTTAAATGATGCTGCGCTTCGTGAATGACGTGCGCCAGCACAGCAGTGGAGTCTTTATAGGAGAATACTCTGTGCAAAGTGTGATGTACAGGAAAGGCCATGAAACGTAGGAATGCATGACAATTATTTACTAAATAAATACTAATATGCTCGCACACACCCGACCCCCTCTTCAAAATCGGACATGGATTTATTTTAATGAAAACTATCACTATGCTAGGACAGATCCTGAGCAACCAAGACTGTCCAAACAAGTCTGGAAAGTCTGGTCGCCCTACTCCTACTAGTCTGCAGGGAACGCTGAACAGCTGGATGCTTACAACGCTTTGTGTCTATGCTGAGATGCTCCTGTAAAAAGAAACTTTTCATTAAGTAGTGTAAGGAAATCACCCCTAAAGTTAAGACAGATGCTAGTTTTTCCATTCCGAGAGTGGATTGAGTCCTGTTAACCAGTTGAGATTTATGTTTATGACAGAGTTCTTATCCCTTACAAGCTATATTTTGAATTGGCTATCAACAAGTGGCAAATGCTGGCTTACTTTGTTCCCTAGTATGTGGCACTGAGGGTACCCAAGGCATGTAAGACAAAGTGTGCCCCAGAGCTACAGCACTTGTTATGCCACCCTGTATATACACGTTTCACCTAAGAAAGGCCTACGGAACACAGAGGTAGGAAGGTAGTTGTATATTATTAAGCATGACATACACTTTTAATATGTCCTAAAACAAAACTTCCAAATTATCGTTTTTGCTGTAGAAAAGTGAGTAGCCCCATTAACTAACATAGAGTTATTGACTGACATCTCAGCCTTGCTAACCTCTGAATGGGACTACTAAAATGGGTACTTCAAGGCATCAAATTAATTGTGGCATTAAACCTGACTTGATGCCCAAGTTGAATTTATTGTAACGTTTGAGGAAGGGTAAATTGTAGAAAGTTGCCACTGTGTTGCCCAGTTTGTCCAGTGGCTTTGCAGAGTGCTGGCCACCAGACAGCTTTTGGCTCTCTTTGGGAGTAGTGTGAGCACCTCCCAAGCTCAGGAACAATAGAAACCTGTTGCAAGGACTCCTTGCATAAAGCCACTCAGGGTGTTGAGACAGAAGGAGAGCTTCAAAGGCGCAGCCACCTTTGATGACAAATGGTGAACACACTCCTGAAGGGTTGTCCCTTTATTCAGTTAGACATACTGGCGGCGGGAACAGAGAGGGGAAACCATTGGTCAAACCAACTTTCTCATAATTCATAGGTAGCCATTCCTCTAGGGTGGGCTATCATGCTCCTACCATCCAAGGAGGGTTAAGACATCTTGAAAGTGGGCAAAATAGTGCACTCTGGTATTGCAAGATGCCACACATAGCCCAAGATCATTACAGGGTGGTAGGGATCCTGGAGGACCACTGTCTAGTGGCCTCATCATCCCCCCAGGGCAATTTCTGGGCATAAATATGGCACGCCTGGCACCCTGAACCTCATATCACAATGAAACTGGAGAAAGTGCTGAAGAACTGCCCTAGTGACCCCTGGACCTGGCAAAAAAGACTGCACCAGCGCTTGAGTGCACCTGCTGCAACTTGGGCTAGCAAAGAGAGGACTATGCCTGTGGCTCCTGACTCGACTCAGGGGATTTGCTGCTATGGAAAGGTTCAGAGCAGAGAAAACCTGAATCTTCAGGCCGGCAGCAGCATACTTTCATTTGATCGCCTTGACAGGTTTGTCCTGGTCCTTCAGATTTCTTTGGAGCCTTATAAAATCTAAGTTCCATGTTTCTCAGGTTGTTAAGAGGAGTACACTTTGATGTAGCCCATGGTTCCTGGACCTCAGGATCAGCACTTGGGGTTCAAGACTCACTCCAACAAGGTCCTGGTCAGGGCCAGTTGGAAATGGTTCTGGGCAGTTGAAGGAAAGGCATCTTGCCACTTGTTGTTTCCCTACAGCTTGGACAGGAGGTTATCCTTATGACATTTGGGGTCCACTTACTTGACCTCAGTAGTAGCTGGAGAGCAGGCCCAGCCTTTCTGGGTGGTTCTCAGGTCTCAAATAACAGGTTCAGTCAACTTCTGATCTTCCTCAGGTCCGGTAGTATTATGAGGAGTGTATTGTGGGAGCCACGTTTATGCCTGGCAAAGGCCTATGAATGAGGGTGGCTCCTCGCCCCTCCATAAAAATAGGGAGTGTAAAAGTGCCCAGGGGTAACCCACTTTTGCATTTCTTGTGTGTGCTACATCAAACATTTGCACATTGCCCTTCTCTGCCTAAATCCAAGAGGTTGAAATGCTTCTGCCCCTGTGCAGAGCCTGTGTGTCTAAACTCGAGATGTGGCAAGGTAAATAACCTCTATGGTCACTTCAAACTATGTTTGGGGACAGTTCCCTCCCTAAGGAAACAAAGAAGGGGCCTGTGTAAGTGTCATCTGACATTTGTCTGTGACAAGAGGCCCCTTTGAAGCTAATTAGGTTCCTGGGCATTGCCCAAATGGTCATCCTGCCGGAGGAACAGAAACACTTTCCTGGACTGAATCCTTTGCATTCTGTTCTAGGAGCAGTTTTCACAACTCATTCAGGGTTATGAACCCAGAGGTCTGCAATTGCAGAGTAATGCAATTTAGTCTCCAGAGGCTAAATGATTGGAGCATGGCCAGCTCGAGGAACAAAGAAGAGGCATGTGTAGGTGTCATCTGACATGTGCCTGGGAAAAGAGAGGTCCCTTTGGAGATAAACAAGTTCTTGGGCACTGGCCAACCAGTCATGCTGCCAGAGGAACAGAAACACATTCCCGTACCCAAGCTTTTGTCTCCTGCTCTGGGAGCAGTTTCACACTTCATTCTGGGTTAAGCGCTCAGAGGGCAGAAGCTGGAGAGTAATGCAATTTAGTCTCCAGCGGCTTTAGGCAGGGAAATTGTAACTTTCTGAAAGCATCTTTTCCTTAATATTTATTACAAATCCAACTTCACCAGTTAATTGGGCTTTTAATATATATTACAAAGAGATCAAGAATACAATTTCTAGTTGTTTCCTAACCGGGTATAACATTAAATTGAATATTGCATTCCAAATGTTTTCCCATTGAAGCATCAGCCTTGCTACAGTGAAAATAGCTTTTCCAACTTTTTCATTGTAAGGATGTTTACTACTACATTTTTACATGTCCTACTTTTAATTACAATGCATCTTGCCTTATAAGTAGCAAGGCCTACTGAGTGGTTACTTAATAATATTTAAAAGGAAGGTTTAGACCTTTCTTTATTTTGACAGATTAAATTGCAGTTTAAAATCTGCTTTAGTCAGGCTACAATGGTAGTGCTGAAGCCATGTTTTACACCATTGTAAATGGCACAATATGTGCAGCATTCCACTAACAACATTAAACCTATAGCACCTGGGTACATTTTATACCATATATTGGGGAAGTATAGGTATGTTAAATGTGCTAATCAGTAATATACCAATAGAGGAGCACAGGCACTTTGCCACTGGTTAGGAAGGGGAAAGTGCATAGGGTTTTTACATCTAGAAAAAACAGTTAAGGCAATAATGTGGGGATACCCCATGCACAATATGGCACTATCCCAATATTTCATGATGTGGTTTGCTTCACCAGACAAGTGTTTTAATTTAAACGTTTTTTTTTTGGAAAGCCTTCCTTGTGCCTTTTGTCCATCATTGTATAATTACACATGCTTAGGGTCTGCTGGACCCTATGGCCCATATTTATACTTTTTGCGTTATTTGTGTCATTTTGTGACGCAAAAGCAGCACAAACTTCCAAAATACAATTGTATTTTTAACTTTTGCGCTGATTTTGCATAAAACAAACAACGCAAATGCGGCGCTAAAAAAGTATAAATATGGGCCTAAATGTTTTCCAGTGCATCTGCTTAGTCTTTTACAATACACAAAGACTGATATGATTTCTATATTACTCATTATGGTAACCTCTATATCTTATCTAATGCTGAGCAGCATTGAATGCAGGTTTCTCTGCTGCTTAATGCACTGAGCTTCACTTCTTCCAAGAAATGAACATCCTCAAGATGCCATATTACGAATGGTAAGTTTTACTTAGGCTTAATTATAATTCAGTGGTAGGGGGTTAAAAAATATGTAAGTAAAAGTACTATTACTTTCCATTTGCAAAATGCCATGACTAATATTTAAACTCAGACGCAGCCCTGTTTTCCAATGCCTAAAGCTAGTTCAGCCATAATAACCAATTGCTGAAAGAGCTGTCCGCAGTCCTGTTTTGGTATATGATTTTTATGTATGTATCTATGTGAATGTGTGTGTTGTATGATGACATGATGCTCTAAACAGATGTTATGCGGTCTGTAGGTGCAAACTGAAAACACCAGGTCCCTCTCTTTTCAGGACCCAAAAAATTCCTAAAAAAACATTTTATACAAGAATGTCAATGTTCTTGAGGCACACCAAGGACTGGTTACTTTCTTGAGGAAGCCTTTTACCAGTTTGTATCAGTCAAAGCTGGTGACAATAAAACCTCCTTATCCCAAAAACGACCCAATGTCATGAATGTCCCTGTTATGTAAAACTGATAAGTTGAGGAAAATAGTTAAGAAAGGATGCACTACTCACAGGATTCTACTAGACTTATCTGCTGCTTTTGATACAGTAGATCCCACCGCTCTTCCTCACAAGTTCTGTCGTAGTTTGGACGCTTGTTCTAGGCAAGACTGCTAGTTTAAGGATGACACTACTTATGTTTGTAGGTGACTATGCCTATCCTACAACAAGTCGTAACTGTCCTCCCAACCTTTCCGGCTCACTAGCAGCACCTCACCAAAAACCTAAATAGTAAAAGGTGTTTCGTGGCAGCCTTTACGCATGGACTCGAGAGTATGACATTTCAGGGAGTGTCGTGGTTAAACGGAGATTACCCCTTTCTCACAGATATATCATGTCTCAACCAAACACAGGCAATAACGAAGATGCAGTAAAGTTTCAATCGTTTTTATTCAACACAACTGCAATCTGCGATAAGTTGCATGGGCTGCAATGATTAGGATAATGAACAGTGCAAGAAACAGAATTGTAAAGACAAGAGTCATTATAACAAAGACCCCCACACTCTTGCTATAACATGAAAAAACATAAAGGGGGTCATTCTGACCCTGGCGGTCCAAGACCGCCAGGGCCACGAATGACGGAAGCACCGCCAACAGGCTGGCGGTGCTTCCCTGCCCATTCTGACCGGTCAGAAAACTGGGTCCGGCGGTTTCCCGACGGATTTCCCCCGGCTGGGCGAATCTGCCAGGGCAGCGCTGCAAGCAGCGCTGCCCAGGGGATTCTGACCTCCTTTCCGCCAGCCTGTTTCTGGCGATTTTCACCGCCAGGAACAGGCTGGCGGGAACGGGTGTCCTGGGGCCCCTGGGGGCCCCTGCACTGCCCATCCCACTGGCATGGGCAGTACAGGGGCCCCCTAACAGGGCCCCAGCCTGCTTTTCACTGTCTGCATTGCAGACAGTGAAAAGCGCGACGGGTGCAACTGCACCCGTCGCACATTCGGAGCCGGCTTCAGTGTTGCAGGCCCCTTTCCCGCTGGGCCGGCGGGTGCTACCTTGGGCAGCGCCCGCCGGCCCAGCGGGAAAGTTGGAATGGCCCCAGCGGTCTTTTGAAAGTGGGTAATATGTCTTAATACTCTATCATGATAGACCTAACCTCCTAAAGGAGAGCTGGGTATGTTAAACCTAATCTTCCAATGCCATGTCCATGAGAGGAGCCCCCAACTCTCGTTACCTTGGAATGAGGTCTTTATCTCAGACTCCGCAGGAACACGAAGACTGAGTCAGCGTCAAGACGACGTGCAGCATCGATATCAGCGATGGTGGCGATGCCCTCTGGTCGGAATCCCTCTGCCTATCTGTCTAAAGTGTGATGTATTTATACAGATCTACTGGGACCCCTAACCTAGGTGTGCTCCCAAACAATAGATAACAGGCATGCTTGGGATGGCAATTAATATAGACAATTCCCTTGAAAGCATGAAGAGGGAAAGTACATAAATGTGAACACCTACAGTTTGTTTGTCTTTGTCACTTGATCTTTACGCCTTAGCACGGTAGCACTGATAATGCAAATCATAACAAATGGCCTAACTATAAACAAGGCAGCCATCTTAGAAGAATTAAATAATTAAATGGGCTAAGACAGAGCAAGCTAAGTAGGTTAAAAGTCACTAGGTGACGGGGGCACGAGTCTGCAAGCTAAAGGCTAAGCTAATTCCTGTTATCCTATTCAACCTAACTAGGATTCACTATAGTTCCAGGGTGTTGGTTTATCGAGATCCATTGCTGAGTGCAATTCTTTTTTACAGTAATTCTTTACTGGATTTTTATCATAATAATAATAATAGGTTACTGATACATAAAAATGTATTACAATCAAAATTACAAGTCAAACGTCAATTGCAGAAAGGGATAGGGAGAGAATGGGAGCGTAAAGTAATAAAGGACAAGGGAATCTCTTTTTGATAGATAATTAGAGGGCATAAAAGACCATGTTGCATTTATTTTGTTGCAGCAAACTCATTGTAATAAGGCCTTTCTTGTCTCAATCCACCCCATCTAGTTTTTCATCCTAAACCACAGATCACCTTTGTGGCTAAACAAGCAGATCTAAATAGGTAAGTATCTGGAGCACACAGTTGTCTCTCCTATGAAGAAATTATCATGATGAGACAACTCCCTCAAAATACTCAAAGCAGCTTACAATACTTGGCACCTTCTACATTGAATATTTGCCCTTTTGCAAATATTTCAGCAAAACTAAACAACTATAGTGTCCTATACACTGGACACAGTTCATCAACTATCATGTGGACACAGTGTATACCGGTCCACAACCATTCATTGGGAGCTCCACAGTTATGACCCATAAGGAGCACCAGCATATTGGTAACACGCCCATTAGCACACCGGAAACTCTACAAATTAGGTACAGAAGTAGGATTCTATTTACCTGCCACTATGTAGACTGTAAAACAAACTAACACACTTATTTGAGATGTCATCAGTGATATCATAAATGATGTCATAGAACATGTCATCAGTGAATAATATGTTAGGTCATAAGAAGTACATGGTGGGGGTGCAAGTTATAGTTAGGTCGGCTAACTATAACTGGAGAGTTTCAGTGATTTTTTTTTTAGTTCAAAACATTACATTGACACTGAAACTTTCACCTAACCATAACATCACTTTAACCTGTAATTTTTTCAGTGAATTGTTGAGGCTTTTTTTAAATATAAATTAAGATACTATTACAGTTCCTAACTGTTGGACCCGTCCCCTTCTGCAGGGTCATCCCCGACGTTTCTGCCTTTTGCAGAATTTGTTTTATTGGTTTTAGGACTCCACTGCTGACCAGCGCTTCAGTGCAAGAGCTTTCCTGAAAATATGATAATATTGGCTTATCCACGATTGGCTTATTTAATTTAATTGTAAGTCCCCAGTAAAGTGCACTATATGTGCCCAGGGCCTGTAAATTAAATGCTACTAGTTTAGATGGCATGCAGCACTGATTGTGCCACCCACTATAGTAGCCCTGCAAAACATGTCTCAGGCCTGCCTCTGCAGAGCCTGTGTGCATAGTTTTAAACTTCCAAATTTGACCAGGCAAGTGTACCCACTAGCCAGGCCCTAACCTTCCTTTTTATTACATGTCAGTCAACCGTAAGGTAGGTCCCTGTTAACCCCAAGGGTATGGTACAATGTATTTAAAAAGTTGGACATGTACTTTTAAGTCTAACATGTTTTGGTATTGAAAAACTCTTAACTTTGTTTTGCTTACTGCAAGACCTATATCCCAATAGGTTAACATTGGGATTGCCTCACAATCTCTTTTAAGTGTACTTTCCAATTGTGAAAAACAGAGATTTGGAGTCTCTGGACTCACAATTTAAAATCACAACTTATAGTGATTTTGGATTTTAAATTGTAAGTCTGAAAATGTGACTTTTAGAAAGTTGGCATTTACTTACATTAACTAGTCTGTGCCTCTGCCCATCTCTGAATACACGTCTGGAGTAGATGGCAGCTGGACTTTGTGTATTTCCTCTAGACAGTCACACACAATGAGAGCTGGTGTGTGACATTTGCATCCTGATGGCCCATCACCAGGCTGATGAGTCTTTCTGGACTAGATGGGAGGGAAGAGCAGACAATTACACCTGAATAGGCCTGTGCCTCTTCTCGCACAAAGGGCTGCATTCCCCCCTGTACAGTGTCCAGACCCAGGAATGGAAGGGCAGGGACCTTGTGCACTTCAAAGGCCTCTCTTTGAAGTCCCCCCCACTCCAAAGGCTCAACTGGGTATAAGTACTGGACCCCAAGCCCCACCAAATCAGAACTCTACTGCAACCAAGGACATTCTGCCAAGAACAAGGACTGCTGTGCTGTCAGGAGGAATTGTCACTGTGCTAACTGCATTTCTGTGTTGGCCTACTGCCTGCTTTGTGCTGTGCTGTAGGAGGGACTGCCACTTTTCTACTTGATTTGCTGTTTTGGCCTGCTGCCTGCTGCTTCTTGCCTTTGATGTGATGGCCTGGACCTGTTCTCTAGTTCCTTGAGCCCAAGTTATCCAAGGGCTTGCCTCCTGTTCTTCTGAAGTCTCAGGGACACACAAGACTTTCAACATACCTACTACAGATCCTGGACCTGTCATCAATGAGCTTCTGGCCTCAAGGAGGCACCTCTCCAGTTCTGGGCCCTTGGAAGTGGTCTTTCTACTCTTTTTGCTCTTCAAATCAAACTCTTATGCTCTTCACATACACAAATGGGCCAGTTTATACTGGAACCATGCCACTCGCGCAAAGGATCTGTGTGAGCAGGTGCAATTTCATCTCTTTTCATGGCAGCATTGCTGCCCGCAACCACGAGGCTCCAGTCCATTTGTCCGTAATGCTCAGTGGCTGTTTATGCCTGCGAATGAGACTCTTGGCTCAAAGTTTAGTAGGTAAAACTTCAGCATTACTACTTGGGATTGTATCCAACCTGTGTTCTATGGCAGGTGGCCTGAACATTTGGATTTAATCCGGCCTAGCATGACCAAATATCCCCATTTAATATTGAAAAATTAATAACTTGGGTTTTACTAAATAGATTTTTGTTGTTTGAATCTCCTTTTACTCAGATAATTGTTCTCTATTTTCCTGAACTGGCATGGAGTCTTTCCGTGGTGTTTTCACTGTGTTACTGTAATTTATGTTTTGCACAAATACTTTACACATTGCCTTTTAAGTTAAACCTGTCTGCTCTGTGCCAAGCTACCGGAGGGTGAGCACAGGTTAATTTAGGTTGTGTATCTGACTTGTTCTGACTAGGATCGTGGTCCCAGGGTGTATAACTCTACCAATTAGAGACCCAATTTCTAACTCTAACTATAACATCACTTTAACCATTGTTTTTTTCAGTAAATTTCTATGATTTATTACCATGCATGTTGAGGGTTGGTTGAAGGGCCTGACCTGGAGCCTGGACCAGTGTCCAACGAGGGGTTTTAACAGTCCGCCCCCCCCCCCCCCACAAGCCACTATTGGCTCCAGAGACCCCATCCTCTGGGGTCCAAAAATAAATTATTGGTGGAAGGAGGCACATTGTTCCCCTCTCTGAGCCTTAAGAGTCACTGAGGAACCCATTCCCCAGGACCAATTACATGAATTTGGGGAGTGGGAGTGTCCCTCTCCCCAGCCTAAATTGGTTCCAGGAACCACATCCTCTGGAGACAAAAACATTCAGTGAATTTCGAAGGGTTTTTTTTAATGTAAATTAAGATATAATTACAATTCCTAACTTTAACGTCACTTTAACCATTCTTTTTTCAGTGAATTTCTAGAAAATGTTAATGTGCACAGTGGAAGGTTGGTTGAGGTATTTTATCCAACCCCCTGCAAGCAGTCAGCCCCCTGTCAGGGAAGTGGGGCACACAACCCCCTCCCCAACCACTATTGGCCCTGGGGACCCACTCTCCAGGGCCAAAGAAAATATTTTTAGGGGAGAGGGACATGTCCCCCTCCCCGAGCCTTACAGGGCACTGGGGAAACCATCCACTGGGGCCAAATACATTAACATGAGGGAGGGGGGCATGTGCCCCCCTCCCCCAGCCTAAATGGGTACTGGAGATCATAGACGCCAGGGACATATGTTATTTTTAGGGGAGATTGGTATGTTGTCTCCCTTTCCGAACCTTAAGAGACCCCAGGGACCCCATCTCCTGGCAACAAATAGTGTTATGCTAGTGAAGCTGGGCATGTGGTTCCTCCGCCCCGAAACCAAATGGGCCCTGAGGACTCCATTCACCTTTGGCTATATTTTAATTATAGGAGAGGAAAGCATGGCCCCCCTCCCTGAGTCTTAAGAGGCTCCAGGGACGCCATCCCAGAGCTCATTTTTCTTTACAGGGGAGGGAAGCATGCTGTCCCCTCCCCAAGCCTTAAGAAACCCCTGGGACTTCATGGCTGATTACCATAAATAAGGGAAAGGGGGCCGCACAGTCTCCCTTCCAAAGTCAATGTGGCTCCAGGACCCCATCTCCTGGGCCTGAATTCTATTATTTAAGGGGAAGGGGCGACGCAGCCCCCTCCCCAAGCCTTAATAGGCTTGGAGACGGCATCCCTGAAGGCTGAATTCTATTGTTAAGGGAAGGCGTGTGCCCCGTCCCTCAGCCTTATTTGGCCCCGCGGACCCCATACTCAAGGCCAAATGCAATAAAAAGGGGAGGGAAATAGGCAGCACTGCCTTATTAGGCCTCTGAGACCTCATGCCTAGGAGGCAAAAGCAATAGAAAAGGGGATGTGGGACGTGCCACCCCCTCCATGAGTCTGATTAGGCCGGAGGACCCCATACCTAGAGGCCAGAAGCAATAAAATACTACAGTGGGCACACAGCCACCCTTTCTGAGCCTTTTTAGGTCCCAGGAACAACATCCCCTGTGGCTGAATTACATTATTAATGTGAGGGGGTGTGCTGCCCCCCCTTGCCGAGCCTTTTAGGGCTCTGGGTACCCCATTCCCACCCACAGCACCCAACAACCTCACGTTGGGGGCCACGGAGATAGCTCTATAGCCCCCACATCCCTAGCATGCTTTCCGCATGGAGCAAGAATTTCCATTGCTCTTGCCTACAGGGAGCAGCTATTTATGGTTGATCCTTCCAGGAGAAAGCAATATCTGTTCAGTTTCCCTGTCCACAGGGGTAGGAACAGAAGTCTGCTCCCAGTCAGCAGGAGCATGTTTAATCTCTCACCGACTGGGAGCAGACTTGACTTCCCTGTCTGCACTACTACAGGCAGGGAAGGCATGTTTGTGCCCGCCTGATGGAAAGTGTAAAAATGCTCCCACCCGGTAGCACCAAGCATATGTTTCCCTGCCCATGCTAATGTGGGCAGGGAAACTACTGTGTCCTGGAAGTAGGCATCCCAGTACAGAGTGCTTGAGCTGGCCTCAGAAGATGGCATCCTCAGGGCCTGTAGGGGCTCAAGGAGGGGGACCTCCCTTTTCAAGTAGTTTTATGGCCTTGGCAGATGAGTTCATAGGGCCTTTTAAGGCTTGTATGGTCCGCCTCCGCTTCCTTTTTGATTTTGGCCCGAGGGTTGGGTCTCTGGGACCAAGGAAGCCTTGGAGAAGAGGGTCATTCTCCCCCTTCCCCTTAATTAACTGCAGGGGGGAAGGGTGGGTATCATGTCCCACCCCCTTCTATTATTTTTAGTTTTTACATTTCAGGACAGAGGACTAAAGGCCTGATTTCTTGGTGGTAATGGTTCAGTCGTCAGTTTTCAGGCAGAAAACCCATCCACCTACTAAGTGGCTGGCCCGCCCGACTTAGATGTTGGCAGTCCCATAGCAAATAACCCACCCGAGTCCCACCTACTCCACCAGAACTTCGTAAATGCATTGTCACACCATGCAAGAAAGCAGCTGACTGCGGGACTCCAGACACCCTTCCCACCAAGCAGATTTCAATGTGCCTTCCGGCAAGCCAACTGTGGTGGTGCTATCTCCACACCTGAGTTGGCGGATTGCGGGGGGAAGGGAATGATGAAAATCCTACCTTTTTTCCGATTCTACTTCCATTTTTGACTGGGCATGACTGGACAAGGCCTTTGCTGCTGCCACTGGTCCACAGAGAAACACAACCCCGATCATCAGACTCGAAGGTAAGGAATCCGCATTGCCAGACTAGGTTGTGAGGTCACTGCATATGAGCTCGGGACCACTGCAGTCATACATGTCACAATATTTGTTTTTTTATTACTGTGACATGTATATGTCAGGAACACAATTGTGTTGGGCATGGATGGGGTAAGCACTGGCACAAGGCGCATATGGCACACAGATATAGATGTCATTTTGGTGTCAGTGTTCATTGCCCAATAAATGCTGGCACCACAACAACATAGCATTCACACTAGTCAGCTATGTCAAGGAGACCGGTACCTGTGATGTTGTGTTTCCAGTTATTTATGTGAGTCAGTATGTGTATGTGTGTGTGTGTGTAATTAGATTGGCTGGTTGATATGGAGGGAGCTGAAGTGGGTAATATGGTTGTGTCAGATTGCATTCCACTTGCACATGGGTCTGGTGCACGTTTGGTTGTCTGTTGTGTTGCTGTGTGTAACATTCAGGTGAGTGTTGTGTGGTAGTTATTGTTGTGATGTGTGTAGTTGTGCTTTTGTATGTGTGTGTGTTTGTGTAGATGAGTTTGTAATTGTTTTGGTTATCATGGTTGTGTCATGTGTGGGTGTAGTAGCAATAGTGTTTGTATGTGTATCATGGATGTATGGCAATGTGTGTGTTTTGGCATGTACATGTTGTGTTGTGGTGGAATGGCACTGGATAATAGAGTGTATGTGGTGTGTTGTGTAGTGAGTTGTGCAGGGGTACACATAAAGCTAAGGTACAGTGTGTGTGTGTGTGTGTGTGTGTGTGAGACTTACCTCTCTACCATAGCCACTGCCATTGTGCCATTGGGTCTGGCGATGGCCTCCCTCCATTAGCAATCTAGTGCCAGAAAACTGCCTGCAGAACAGTAACATCTAAATATGGTCAGAGGGAACCAGACGTCCTGACAGCTCAGAAAAGCACTCCGTTGTGGCGGTCAGCGGCCCTCCTGCTATACACCTAAATACAGCGGTCGGAACACCGTCTACTTGTCGGCATACGTGGGTCTGCCATCACGGCGGATCGGAGGTAATACCGTTAAGATCTAAGTGCCCAAGTCCTCTAATGCATGCCATGGCGCAAGAGTGCCTGCATTGGCACTAGCATTGGCACTAGGCAGCAATTTCTTCACTGGTGCCGACTGAAAGGACAGGAATGCATCATATCCCATGGATACAGTGCATTCCTGCCCTTTTGATTCGGTGTAGGGAAGTGCAGCTAAAAGACTTGCGGCACTGCTGTATGCCAAATCTATGTAAATTAGGCCGTCACTGTATAAGGAAAGATGGGTCTGTGCCACTCAGGCACTTTAAGGCTTCCTGAGATAGGAAACAGGATCTGTTGTTCAAAAACCAGGCAGATAGTAGTGTTCTGTGGCTGTACCTGGAGAACATGTGACTCTGGAAGGCCAGCAAACAAAGCATTTCCATAATCGAGCTGATGAAGAAACCAATAGATAATCTGTGGTTATTTGGGTGAATTCAGGTCAACACGGCACGACCTGGGCAAATTTGGAAGACATAAGACTTAACAATACTTTTGAGGGGAGATCTACAACTCACAGTTCCATCCCAGGAAACGTCAGGATTCTTTGCCCAATGAGTAAAAACTTAAAAAGCCCCAACATGGGGATGGGAGAGTATGAATCTCAATCTATTAGACAAGGGCTCAAAGAACTACATTGGCTTCCAATCAAGTCTAGGATCAAATTTAAATGCTCATGATCACCCACAGAGAACTCCATAAGAGGGGTGCTAGCTGCATCCAAGACAAGCTGAAACATTACTCTCCTGCTAGGGCACTCCTTTCTTCCAACCACTACCTATTGTGCATCCCAATGTTCCACAAAGCCAGGTCTGGGGGCAGGTCCTCCCCAGTTCTGGCTCCCAGATTCTGGAATGCTTTTCCACCCTCCCTTCATGCCATCTTCAGCAAAACCCTATTCAAGGCACAGTTGAAAACCGTACTGTTTGGTGAGCTATAACCTTTGGTCTTACTTGACTTATGCAAGCACCAGGGCGCTTCTTCGGAAGCAGCAGTTGTGCTCTACAAGTATCTCTTCATTCATTCATTCAATCTGCATGGAACCCATCAACTTTGAGCCAACTACCAAACTTAGAGCCTGATTTAAGAAATTTGTAGCACCCCTTAGTGCCCTCCTAACGGCACCATGTGTCAGCCAAATCAAAGATACGGCGTGCCATGGCTGTAGTTAATGAAACTAGCGTCAACATTCTTGATGCTAGTTCGGAGCTTTGCAGAATTAGGCTAAAAAATGTTGAAGCTAATCCTGCAAAGCCCATTGAGGTCCATTGTTAACAATCGTGCTCTGATCTTAGATTACTTTGTGCCATTTTTCCGGCCCCCCTAACAGGGGGAACGCCCCCTTTGTATACATTATGCCTGGCACCTTCATAATGTAGCGCAAAGGGTAACAAAGTGGCACAATGCATACATTTGGAGTGACGATTTTGGTCTCATTGGGCCACATTAGCATAAAAGAAATTACGCTAATGTGGTGCAAGGAGGCGCTAGGGGCTCTTAAATCTGCCCCTTAGTGAGGCTGATCTTAAATCTGCCCCTTAGTGAGGATGCTCGTAAGCTCTGGAAAAGTGTTGGTTGGTCCAAATAGGTTTGGATCCTGTAAGTGTATGAATGCAACTTCAGAACTCCCTGCTGTATCTGTTGGAGGCATACTATATATGTTTAATAACAAGGCGGCAATGCTGGTGCTTGAGGGACATCACGATCTAAAACAGGCATGCTCTAGTAAAGGACCCAACTCAACATGTAGCCTCTGAAAAAGAGGAGAGTCATTGTAAGGTTGACTGAGCAGCTCTGATCACTTATTCTATGTTACTGGAATGTTCCAGTGTCCTCCACCCATATTCCCCTATCTTTTCTCTTCCCCACCCCCTCCTCTCCCTTTGTTTTGCTCTGTCCTCGCATAGAACGCAAGGTTATGAGAGCTGAATTGGTGAATAAGGTCTCTGGTATTTTTCAACTTGTGGTACAGGTTGTCTTCCTTCTAACACCACTGCATCCAAACGGTGAAATAGCAGGGAGTGGATAATGATGTCTAAAGCTACGGAGAGGTCTAGCATCACAAGGAGAGACAGAGCTCCCTAATCGGAAGCATAAAAAGATTGTCTCGGACATCCATGACCTCCGATTCTGTGCCACATGTGCAGTGAAATCCAGACGGATGCACTTGTCCCAGTAATCTCACTCTAGATGTCAGATGGCTTTGAGAAGCAGCCAGCTGTCTCCCGACTGTAGAGTAACTTGCCAGCTGGTCCACTCTCTTGCAGTGTGTTGACGGGAAAGGAGGAGGTCCTTCTGTAAGCTTCTTCAGCTTGGCAGAATGACCACTTATTTATTATGACTCCATTTTCTTTCGATCTTCACTGTCTTCCTCTTGAGTTTCAGCAGTGGCTGTTGCCAGAAGTGTATCTCTATGAACTGAAGCCCAGATTATTGGGTAAATGGACCCGTTGATTCACTGGTGAGATGAATTCTGCTTTAGGGAAATCAGAGAGTTTTCCCATCAGGCTATTACCTTGACAGCTTTAGGGAGGTGTCCAGCTCGTAGGGAGGTATCAGCCAGGTGCGGTCCTCCGCTATGGTGGAAGAGCGTCACCCCCCCACCAGCAGCAGCAGCTGCAAATTTTTAACAATAAAAACGTTAAAAAAAACTATGTTTGTTATCATTTAATTGTTAAAGGGGTGCGGGCATGGGGTGTGACAGGGATGGATGGGGAATGCACAGCATTCCCCTCAGTGTGCATATGTGTTTGGCCGGCTGTTTCAGGCCAACCAAACACACACATGCGCACTGGGCTCTCTCCAACCCCGTACTGTGTTGCCGGGTTGGCGAGAGCAGGCAGAGGCTCCCAGTCTTCCTCGGAGCACAAAGCCAGGGTGCTCTTGCCAATCCGAACACTGCTTTCATGCTGCCATCAGCGGATTGGCCGCAGGGCAGGCTGGGAGCCTGTGCCTGCAGTGGAGGCCGAAGAGCGGCACAGCAGCTGCGGGAAATCAGGTAGGTGTTTACAAACCCCCCCCACACACGCCACCCACCACCCTACCCCTTTTCCGCACCCCAAGCTGCTCCAGCTAAGGTTATACAGTGAGATAGAGAGAAAATGTAGGTGGAGGCAGAGGAGTCCAGCTGTCTAAGGAGGTGAGGTAGAGAGAGAAATAATGTAAAAAAGAGGTGGATGAGAGAGAGATAAAGGCAGTGATATAGAGACCTGCGGAAAAATAAAGAGATGCAGGGTGGAGCAAAATGGGAAGAGGTATAGAAAACAGTGCAGTTAAAGAGAGCATTGGGGAAGGAAGAAAGGCAGACAGAGAGGTGAAATGTAAAAGGAGAAATGCGTTGTGGAGAAAAAAACAGGAAGCTGAAAACATACATGAAATAGAAAGCGATGTGAGGTTGATCTAGAGGTATGAGTGGGGAGATAGAGAAAAAGGAGGAGACAGTGGGGTTAAGGGATCTGTAAAGAAGGAGGTAGAGGAAGATACTTAATGTGGAGGGAGTGAGCTGAAATGGAGAAGGAGGTTCGGAAAGACATATGTGTTTATGTGAGGGGGAGGAGTTGATGATAGAGGTAGAAGAACAGAGGTAGCCAGAAAATAATATGATATTTAAAGAGGTGAATGAAAGACAACAGAGGTTGAGTGATAGAATGGGACAAACAAGAGGTGAGGTTGTGAACTAATGTTGAGGACAATTGAGAGGTTTGGTAGTTAGAGAGAGAGTCTGGGGCAGAGAAAAGCGAGGTAGTGAGGGAGGTGTGAGATAGAGAGAGAAATTAGATGTGCGAAGGAGTGGTGAGGTAGAAAAAAGCCTGAGGGAGAGATACAGAGAGCAAACCTAGTAGGGACATGGTAAGAGAGACAGAAAGATGTGGTAAAAATAGAGATGGGCTTGTGTGAGAAGTGATGTAGATGGAGGAGAGATGCAGAGAGGTCAGATGAAAAAAGAGTAGTGAGACGCAGAGATAGGAATGAGGTACAGAGAGAGTTTGCGTAGAGAGAGGAGATTGAGAGAGATTAAATTGAGTGAGGTATATTGGGTATATTAAGAGGGAGGTGAGGAGACAAAGGTAGAGTAAATCAGGGCAGGTTCGAAAGAGTGATTTTTAAGTACAGAGGCCCAGATTTAGGAGGGCCTAGCACCTCCTTGCGCCAGATTAGCATCATTTTCTTACGCTTATGTGGCCCAACGAGGCCAAAATTGCAATGCCAGATTTACAAAGTTGCACAATGCATGCATTGCTCCATTTTGTAACCTCTTTTGCCACATTATGCCTGAGCCAGGCATAATGAATGCAGGGGGGGGGGCGTTCCCCTGTTAGGGGGGCAGAATAAATGGTGCAAAGAAACCTAAAAGATTTCTTTGCCCATTTGCTGCGGCATTTTTAACACCTTCACAGAGCAGACATTAAAAGGAGGTACACCATTATTTATAATGGGCCTAAATGTGCTTTGCAGGATTAGCGTCAACATTTTTTATGCTAATCCTGCAAAGCGCCAAACTATCATAAAACATTTTGATGCTAGTTCCCTGATTACCACCATGGTGCACCGTATCTTTAATATGGTGCACACATGGTGGCATTAGGGGGGCTCTAAGGGGGTCATTGGATGCAGCGCCACTTTTCTTAAATCTGCCCCATAGTGCTGTAGAAAGAGAGAAAAAGCGGTTAGGAGAGAGGGGTAAGGCAGAAGAGGCAAGTAAGGAGAGAGAAATGACACAGAAAGTTTATTGTATAATTGAATTGCCACCAGCCTCCGGAGAGTGTGAGTTTTAAGGAAGGGCAAGCCAGGTATGCAAACTACTGGCTAGATTTAGCAACACCCTGAGCTGGTGCAAAGACACCAAAGGTGACGCAAAGTGACACAAAGGCCCTCATTATGACATTGGCGGTAAATCCCCCTTACTGCCATGCTGACTGCCGCCAACATACCACCGCTGCGGCGGATATCCGTTCACCATATTACGACACACACACAACTCCACCACACCAAAGGTCAGTGATAAACTGGAGGTATCAAAACCCACACCATTACACCAACAGAACAACGCCCACCACATTATGACCCGCGAATCACCACCGCGGACATTCAATGGCAGTAAACCATCTCAACCGCACCGCTCAAAATACACACACTCAAACAAAATAACTCACATTGGACAATTCAAGCTACACACACCTGACACACATATACACACTACACCCACACACACACAACACTATAAAACACACACCCACATTACCAACAACCATTTACGAAAACAAATCATTAGCACAAGACAGACACCACGACCACAGACAAGACCAGAGCCACCCACCACCATCACCTATACACCACCCACGCACCTCACAACACATAGCCCAACACATTACCCTACACACCCTCACCGACACTACTCACACAACACCCATGGCACCACAACGACACCCCAGATTTTCTGAGGAGGAGCTAATGGTGGAGGAAATCATCCGGGTACAGCCTCAGCTATTTGGAGCACAGATATCCATTGCTAGGAAGATGGAGCTATGGCATAGGAGCGTGGACAGGGTCAACGCCGTGGGACAGCACCGAAGAACAAGGGATGATATCAGTAAGAGGTGGAATGGCCTACAGGGGAAGGTGTGTTCCATTGCAGCAAGACACCAACTTGTTGTACAGAGGACTGGCGGTGGACCCCACGTCCTCCCCGACAACTAACAACATGGGAGGAGCAAGTCTTGCCAATCATGCATCCTGAGGGCCTGGCAGGAGTCGGAGGAGGACTGGACTCTGGTGAGTCAACTCTATACTACTACTACCCCCCTACCTGCATGCCATCACATACCCCCACCCTCACTCCATCACTCTACCACTTCTCACACACCCCACTCATCCCAATGCCAAGCCCTGAATGCCATACCAATGCATGGACACCACTCACAGACCTGCATGGACACCTATCACTAAATGCCTGCACACTAGAGAGAATCACCTAGCCCACCACATACCAACTCACACAATTTAAAGCTGCCAGGGCAAATACAACCAAAGAGGGCAACCCACCCATGCACAATATGTCACACACAGAATCAATAACACTGCATTGCATCCACACAGTTATCCCAGCCAATGTCAGCAGAGAAGAGGTGCCAGCAATTTCCAGTCCATCCACAGAAGAGGGCCACAGTGATGACAGAAACTCTGGTCGCCTGGATCTGGATGACCAAGCTGGCCCATCAGGGACCTCTGGACAGTCGGTTACCCAGCCACAGTCAGACATCACCACAGAGCCTCCCCCTCAGGAAACACCACCACAGCACCCACCCAGCGTACCCATACCTCTGTCCCCAGGACACGTCAATCAGCAGTGTGTCCACCACTACAAGGACCCCAGGGCACAGCTCGCCCCCAAGACAATCAGGGACCTAGGGTCAGTGGCAGTGGGAAAACGGTTCAGGGGACAGAGGCACAGGACAACAGGGGCACTGAGAGGACTGCTGTGTATCAGGGGGAGGACAAACCCAGGGAACCGACTCTCTAGGAGGCACTCACCAAGATCCTGGGAGCATGCCAACATTCCCAGGATACGCTAGGCCAGATCCTGGACAACGTGCAGGAGAACAGGCGGCTGCAGGAGGGTAAGTACCAGGGGATCAGGGAGGACTTGCAGGCCATTAACACCACCCTGGTCTCCATTGCAAGGGTGCTGGCAGACATGGCCAACATTATGAGGGAGGCACTCTTACAACAGCGGGCCCCTGCCACTAGCCAGACTACTGAAATGCCCTCCACCTCCTCTGCCGCTAGTGGACAGGAGGCCCCGCCACAGGAACAACAGGCCACCAGCAGCCCTCCCCCTGAGGAAGGTGAACCACCCCGCAAAAGTTCACTGCGATCCAGGCAGAAGCCAGAGACTATTGCCAAGACCCCTGCCAGGAAAAATGACTGATTGTCACCCTTGTGTCCCACTCTGTCACCCTGTCCACCTTGAACTGCCATTGCTCCCCTTGGACAATGCACCTGTGCTACCATTAGACTGGAACAGTACCCTGGACTTTCCTCCATCATCACCCCAGCCAATTGCACTTCCCCCTTTTCTTCATAGCACTTCAATAAACACACTTTGAAAAAATGCAAGTATGGAGTATGTCAAATGATTGAAGTATATAGTATAGTCAACTGTGCAGTAATGTGCACATATGATAGACCTGTAGTTGGCTGCAGTGAACACACCGGGAGCGATAGTGGGGCACCAACATCTGCAAAAAGAGTTGCCAAAGTGTACAGTGAGTGGGCATAGAAGTGGGAAAGCACAGCCTGCCAGTGACAATGTGAAACAAATAATTGACAATGAAATGTGAAGTTACACTGTCTTACCTGTGTCATTGGAAGTATTGTTGAATCACTGCAGTTCTGTTACCCTCATCCTCATCCTCTGCCTCCGCATCTTCACTGTCCACAGGGTCCACTGCTGCCACACGGCCATTTCCGACCTCCTGGAGCTGCAGAAAAGGCACATGGCATCTCAAGGCAAGGTTGTGCAACATGTAGCATCCCACAAATATCTGGCAGACCTTCTTGGGTGAGTAGCACAGGGATCCACCTGTTAGATGGAGGCACCGAAACCTGGCCTTCAGGAGACCGAAGGTACGTTTAATGATCCTTCTTGTTCGCCCATGTGCCTCATTGAAACGTTCCTCTGTCCTTGTTCTGGGATTCTTCACAGGGGTCAGTAGCCATGATAGGTTGGGGTAACCTGTGTCACCTGCCAATATTGAAGGACAACATTTCGACACACTATGCCATATGGCCCACACCATACACCAACATCCACTGGGTGGGAACCAGGGCTCACCTATTAGCCACACCCTGTGCCTCTGTAGTTGGCCCATCACATTTGGGATGCTGCTATTCCTCAGGATAAAGGCATCATGCACATACCCAGGATACTTTGCATTGACTTGGGAGATGTACTGGTCCGCCAGGCACACCATCTGGACATTCATTGAGTGAAAACTCTTTCAATTTCTGAACACCTGTTCATTTTGCCGGGGGAGGAACAAATGCAATATGTGTGCCATCAATTGCCCCAATGATGTTGGGGATATGTCCCATTGCATAAAAGTCAGCCTTCACTGTGGCCAAATCCTCCACCTGGGGGAAAACGATGTAGCTGCACATGTGTTTAATCAGGACATCCAGCACTCTGGTCAGCACTATTGTAAACATTGGCTGTTACATTCCTGTTGCCAAGCCCACTGTCACTTGGAAAGAACCAGTTGCCAAGAAATGGAGCACAGATAGCACTTGCACAAGAGGGGGGATCCCAGTGGGGTAACGGATAGCAGATATCAGGTCAGGCTCCAGTTGGGCACACAGCTCCGTGATTGTGGCCCTGTCAAGTCTATAGGTGAGGATTATGTGCCTGTCCTCCATTGTTGCCAAGTCTACCATGGGTCTGTACACGGGGTATGTCTCCATCTCCTATTCATCTGCAGCGGTAGCAATCTATGGGGCAAAAGAGTGAGGAGCCGGTCACAAACTGTACATTGTAGCCACAACAGTACAATGCATGATGTTACTTTGAAATGTATAAGTGGCATCTGTCCTGTAGGTACAATTGTGAAGTGTGACGCAGTTATAATCCAGGGCCAACCCCCCTCCCCTGAAATGGCGTCCGCGTGTCCTGTGTGGAAGTGAGGTAATTCCACTGACGTGCGCAGTTGCGGGAGGCGGTCTGGAACCGCCGTGCAACGCCTCATTGGATAATATTGGGCCCTATGGGGTACAGTGGCCAATGGTGATGTACGCCAGCGGTGACGGTATGCACCGCCGCGGACGTGACCGCTATTTTCTATCTGTTCACTCACTTGCTACCTGACCTTCAACAGGAAAGGACCTACACTGCATGTGCTGCTGTGACCTGTGTCTGGAACCGACCATGGGGCATGTGACTGGGGAAAGGGCCCCTGCCTTCACCTCGGTGGAGTTGGAGAGACTGGTGGATGGGGTCCTACCCCAGAACCGACTGCTGTATGGGCCTCCAGACCAACACGTGAGTACACTGTGAGCACGATGCATTGGGCATGAATGCATGGAGTGGTGTGTGTGAAGGCCTTGTGTAGGGAGGGGGTTGGTGGATGTCCCCACAAGCGGCGTGCAGCTTGTGTGCTGGGCCATGTCTGTGCTAATGGGGATGGGAAGGGGTATGGTTGGCCATGAGTGTAACAGGCAGGACTGTCTGACTAACACCTTTCCCTGTGTGTATTTCCTCTGCAGGTCAGCACCCCTCAAAAGAAGGGAATATGGAGTGCCATCTACAAGGAGGTGCGGACCCTGGGGGTCTACTGCAGGTGGAGCACCCACTGTCGGAAACTGTGGGAGGTCCTGAGAGCGCTGGGCATGAAAGACGGCGGACGCCCAGCTGGGGATGGATTCCCAACGAGGAAGGGGTGCCCGTAGAACCCTGACCCCACTGATGGCCCGCATACTGGTAGTGGCCTATCCGGAGCTGAATGGGTGCTTGAGGGCATCACAACAGCCACATGGGGGTGAGTACAGTACCCATCATTACTACTTACGCCTGGTGGGGTGGTGTCCGGGTGGGGGATGTGTGTCTGTGGGTGCCTCTAGGCCAAGTCTGACATTGCAGAGTAGGTCCCATGTTGGCCAGGGTTCTGATGTGATAGTCCTCCTACCTAGCTTGTAGGCATCCACTACTGGGCAGGGCTATGTGGGTCCCAGGTATGCTGCAGTTGGCGGTATGTGTCCCTCCCCATGCCCTGGTGACTAGCATTGTTACTGGTAGTGCATTGCATAGTGCGTAGGACTGTTCCCTGTGTGTGAGTGTGCTGTGTACGCCAACGGTGGTGTTTGTGCAGCCATTGACCAGTGGCCAGTGTATCCTTTGTCTCTCCCCCCCTTTCTGTTTTGTCATCCTGTCCTTATGTGCATTAGCATCATCTGGCGGAGGAGCAGAGGCACTGGCGATGGAGGGAGCTGCATCCCACAGGACCCAGGAGGCAGAGGGCACCAGTGGGACGGAGGGCGAGGGGAGCACCACGGAGGAGACTGGAGGGGACAGTTCGGACACAGATACCTCCTCTGATGGAAGCTTCCTGGTACCAGCACCGCCCTCCCAGCAGCCCCTCAGCGAGTTGCCCATGCCCGCTCACCCAGGAGGTTGGGCATCTCCTTCACCCCAGGCATCTCAGGCCCTGCCACAGTCAGCCCTGCTGCCCTGATTGAGGAGGCTATTGACCTCCTCAGATCCATCTCTGTTGGGCAGTCAACCATTGTGAATGCCATCGAGGGGCTGGCAGCCCAAATGCAACAGACCAATGCATTTCTGGAGGGCATTCACACTGGCTTGGCGGCCCAACAGAGATCAATCCAGGATCTGGCTCCTCTCTGATGGTAGCCATTGTCTCTGTTTTCACCCTCCCCCTTCCAACTTCCTCTTCCAAGTCCCATTCCCCTCAACCCCTAACCTATCCCAAGCACACAGGCAGAGCAGCATGCACACATGACAACACACAAGAGTGGCACAGGCAAACACAAGCACCACACATCATCCCACAAGCACTCACTAAAACACCATCCAGATGCAGACATACCAACATCCACTGCCTCCACTGTGTCCCCGTCCTCGTCTTCCTGCACTACATCCACATCCACCTCCACTATCACCAGCACACCTATCAGAACACACAACTCACTGGCAGTCACCACCCCAACAGCCATGCACACGTCCCCTGTGTCCTCTCCCACTGTGTCTGTCCCCCCCTCCCAAGGTACACAAACGCAAGCACTCAGAGACCCAACAGCATCCAGCCCATGCACCTGCACCCAAACACAGCAGACCAACATCTCCCACAACCACTCCCTCTTCTTCCACTCCCAAACCTTCTCCCTCTCCCTGCCCCAATGTCCCTACGCAGCTTTTCCTCACCACCATTGACCTCTTCCCAACCCCCCGTCCTTCACGTCTGGCCAGGGTGGCTAAAACCCAGGCAAGCACCTCAGCCACCCAGTCCACGGGCCCAGTAGTGTCCACACCCACTCGTGGTGGTAAAGGATCAAGGGCACCAGCCTGACTCACAGAAAGGGTGCCTGCCGCAAGTGCTGCCAGGAAGGGCAAGGAGCCATCCTCAGTTGCTGCCAGGAAGGGCAAGGAGCCATCCCCAGCTGCTGCCAGGAAGGGCAAAAAGCCTGCCCCAAGTGCTGCCAGGAAGGGCAAGGAGCCTGCCCCAAGTGCTGCCAAGAAGATCAAGGAGCCATCCCCAGCTGCTGCCAGGAAGGACAAGGGGCCTGGTGGTGGGACTCACTCGGAGCACCCACCACCAACCATGGTTTTGCAGCCATCCGAGGCTGCAGGGATGGGCTGGAGCTTCCCCCCACCACCAGGAGCAGCACCACCACCATCAGTGAGCAGCCAGCCGAGGCTGTAGAGAATGGGCTGGAGCTTCCCCCCACCACTATAAGCAGCAGAAGCACCACCACCATCAGTGGGCAGCCATCCGAGGCTACAGGGGATGGGCTGGAGCTTCCCCCCTCCACCAGCAGCAGCAGCACCACCACCATCAGGGGGCAGCTGTCCGAGGCTCCCGGGGATGGGCTGGAGCTTCCCCCCACCACTACCAGCAGCAGCAGCAGCAGCACCACCACCACCGTCAGTGTTCAGCCATCCGAGGCTGCAGGGGGTGGGCAGGAGCTTCCCCCACCACTACCAGCAGCATCAGCAGCACCACCACTGCCACCACTGAACAGCCGTCACCGCTGGCGGACGGTCTGTAGTCCTGCCTCCATAGGCTGTTGTGCGGCCTGCCCCCTGCAAATTCTGTGGGAATGACACCCAGTTGAGAGACTGTGACCTTGCACTCCCCAAGATCTACATCACAGGGCACGATGCCCCCTCCAGAACCAGTGGGGAAGTCACCCACTCACTCCATCCTCCCCAGGATGAAGATCACAGGGCACCATGCCCCCTCCAGAACCAGTGGGAAAGCCACCTACTCACCCCATCCTTCCCAGGATGAAGATCACAGGGCACAATGCCCCCTCCAGAACCAGTGGGGAAGCCACCCACTCACCCCATCCTCCCCAGGATGAAGATCACAGGGCATGATGCACCCTCCAGAACCAGTGGACAGGTCACCCACTTGAGAGACTATGGCCTTACACTCCACAGGACCGTGCACAGGGCATGTTGCCCACTCCAGAGCATGTGAGCATGTCACCCACTTGAGAGACTGTGGCCTTGCACTCCCCTGGACCAAGCACACGGCATGTTGCCCCTTCTAGAACCAGTGGATTTGTTTCATCTGCCGGCTGAGGTGCCCCCAGTTCCCCATCCCCCTGAGGTGCCTGCCTATTTTCGTACTGATGCCCCTGCAGTGTTCTCTCCGTGTTGTTGAAGGAGAAAAGTGGGGCCTTGGAAATTGTCATGTGGCCCTGTGGCCAACGCACATTGAGGACTGGGCAGTGTCCCTTCAATTGCACATATCTGTATACTTTTAGTTGGATGTACATATTTCTACTGTATTTATATTATTACACTCACTTTCATCTATTCGTGTTGTCCTTGCATTGTTCCTGAGAGGTACGGGGTCAATCTGTTTTCTTACTGCATCTGATTATGT
Organism: Pleurodeles waltl; assembly: GCF_031143425.1. Taxonomy (NCBI): domain Eukaryota; kingdom Metazoa; phylum Chordata; class Amphibia; order Caudata; family Salamandridae; genus Pleurodeles; species Pleurodeles waltl. The sequence continues at coordinate 1,490,079,987 of NC_090446.1, read as the reverse complement.
GTATGGTGTTGGGGGTGGGGATGTGTGTTGAGCGTGAGTGTGTGTCACTCTCTTTTTCCTCCCCCCTCCCCTGTGTGCTAGGCGGCTGTACTCACTGTGGTCGTCTTCGCCGTCGTTGGTGTTCGTGTTGGAGCAGTACGTAAAGGAGATCAGAAATATCTGCAGCTCGGGCTCCATGGCGATGTGGTTGTTCCCTGTGTCTCCAATGGTGAGTCCTTTCCCTTCTGTGCAGTGTTTCCATCAGGCTTTTGATGTCGTTGGTACCGCCCCGGAAAAGGTGGCAGATTGGGCTGTCATAATACGGTGGGCGGAACAGTGTCTTCCGCCTGGCTGTAGGCGGCTACCGCCGTGGTGCCTGTTGTTTCCGCCCTGGCGGACGGTGTGGTAAAGTGGCTGTCTATCTGAGCGCTTTCCACCATAGTCATAATTTGGCGGTAATTACCACCAGCTTGTTGGCGGTATTACCGCCACTTTATCACCGACCGCCAGGGTTGTAATGAGGCCCAAAGTGTTGATTTGGGATTTACTTTCTTGTGCAAAACTTGTTTTGCACTGGAAAGTTGTCTAAAAATAACTCAAAGTAGAACTATGCTCTGCCTTGCATTATTTGCATCAAGGGGCATCCCATTGGTAGCACTTGAGCATTCCCATGCTACCTCCCATTTTTTGTTTCAAAGACTTACCTACTAGAATTTGTAGATTGTGCTTTGCACAAAAAAATACACTTTGAGGAAGGTGCAAAGTAAGATAAAAGAAAATGTCCTCCCAGTTTGAACAGCACAGTGGCAAACATGCAAAGTGAGAAACGTTTTAATGTTAGTCTAATCATAGGGGCATATCCATGAAAAAGTGGTGCATCATTTGCGATGCGCCACTTTTTTAGTGCCCCATTGCATCCCCCTAATGACACAATGTGTGCGTCATATTTACAGTACGGTGCACCATGGTGGTCATGTCCACATTAGCGTCATAATTTATAGCGCTAATGTGGCACCTTGCTCGATTAGTGCCATAAATGATGGTTCTAATGCAGCAAACCACAGGGAGGATCATTGTTTTCAAGGGGATGGTCGTCTTAACGCCTGTCTTAGGCGGGCATTTTTAAATGACGCTAAAATTGACGCAGTGAAATCCAGCAAATTTCACTGAGCCATTTTTCTGGGCCTCCCTACGTGGGAACGCCTCCCTTGCATTCATTATGCCTGGTATAGTCATAATGTGGTGCAAGGATTTACAAAGTGGTGCAATGCGTGCATTGCACCACTTTGTAAATATGGTGAGTGGGAAATACCACCTTAATACCATATTTGCGTACAAATAAATGATGCAAATGTGGCACAAGGTGGCGCTAGGGGCATCCTAAATATGCCCCATAGTGTTTTGAACTAGAAGCATACCCTTACAGAAAATAACCTATGCCAGCCTGATGGACACCTTTGCACTTGTGGCACAAGGCAGACAAATTGTGTGCTGGCGCTTGGGAAGAGCAGCAGCATCATATCCTAATCCATCCTGCGCTACCCTTTTCATGCAAAGCAGCACCGCAACTGTGGATGCTGCAGTGCATGAAATGTTAGTAAATTTGTCCCATTTTTCTGTTAACTATGCTCAGCTGTCAAGTTAGGAAAAGAAGCTGTTTTTATGAGCACGGTTATTTTGACAGGAATTGAAAATGTCCCACTCACTTTACCAGAGGGCTCTTCAGAAGGGGGATGAGGTCTTAGGCAATTACCCACTTTGCCCATGCTTTAAAATGACCGTGACGATGCTTAGTACTCGAGGTACAGATAATCGACCTGTGAAGAGGAAGGAACTAACAACAAACAAGAAAGAACTAGCTAGTGCCTTCAAAGAATACACCAGAAAGCAACACTGCCACCTTCTGACCGATTGGGTAATTTACTGGGTAAAGTACACCAGATTAATTAATACTCCTACTTGTGATAAAATCTCTAATTTCCAAATCATCTAAGTCATTATTTCAAAAAACATAATTAAAAAAAATATTTTTAATAGTATACTCAGTTTTAATAATGTTCACCTTCCCTTCCTATATTCCTTGCTCACGCCCGCTTGGCATAATGATCATTCTCCATATTATCTCTTTCAATATTACTTTTATGGCTTCTTATCTTCTTTAGTTCAATCTGTTGCATTGCTGTTACAATACATTTGCGGTCAAGGCAGGAAGACGAGCCTCATCGCGCATCCTGCGTTCGCTTCGAGCACTTACATTGCTGTGTTTCATGCCTCACTGTACATTGATGTGATCTGTTTCCTACAAATCGATGCTGAACAATGAACTAAAAGCTCTGTGCTGACATTCTTGTAGCCAGAATAACCCTCCAGGAAAGGACAGACTGCACCAGTTGAGCTGGCTTGATGCAAACAACATGCATTTGTGAAGTTTGGAAAACATGTACACACAAGGTGTTTCTAGCTGTTACCTGTAAAGCCACTGATGCAAAAGGACTCAGCAAGTGGATGGAGAGGGACTCGATCAAAATAAATATAAAATCTTTTAGGCAAGAACTTAAAGTTGATCCATGTTCCTCTTAATCCCTTCGCTGCCAGGCCTTTTCCCCTTAGGTGCCAGTCCTTTTTGGGGCTATTTGGGGCAGTTGGCGCTTAGGTCCTCATAACTTTTTGTCCACATAAGCTACCCACGCCAAATTTGCATCCTTTTTTTCCAACATCCTAGGGATTCTAGAGGTACCCAGACTTTGCGGGTTCCCCTGAAGGAGACCAAGAAAGTAGCCAAATTACAGAGAAAGTTTATTTAAAAAACAAAATGGGAAAAACGGCTGCAGAACAAGGCATGTGTTTTTTTTCCCTGAAAATGACATCAACAAGGGGTTTGCGGTGCTAAAATCACCAGCTTCCCAGCTTTCAGGAACAGGCAGACTTGAATCAGAAAACCCAATTTTTCAACACAATTTTGGCATTTTACTGAGACATACCCCATTTTTACTATTTTTTGTTCTTTCAGCCTCCTGTTAGTGACAGAAATGGGTGCAAAACCAATGCTGGATCCCAGATTTCTGAAAAGTAGATACAATTATGAATTCAGCAAGGGGTAATTTGTGTAGATCCTACAAGGATTTCCTACAGAAAAGAACAACTGAAATTAAAAAATATTGAAATTGAGGTGAAAAAAACAGCCATTTTTCTCAACATGTTACTCTGTAAATTTTTCCTGCAATGTCAGATTTTTGAAAGAAATATACTGTTACGTCTGCTGAACTCTTCTGGTTGCAGGAATATATAGGACACCTTGTAGGTGCATCAAGAACCCTAGGTACCCAGAGCCAATACATAAGCTGCACCTTGCAGTGGGTTTTCATTCCATACCGGGTTTAGAGCAATTCATTTGCTGAAATATAGAGAGTGAAAAATAGGTATCAAGAAAACCTTTGTATTTCCAAAATGGGCACAAGATAAGGTGTTGAGAAGCAGTAGTTATTTGCACATCTCTGAATTCCGGGGCGGCCCATACTAGCATGGAATTACAGGGTATTTCTCAAATAGATGTCTTTTTTACACACTGTCTTACAATTGGATGGAAAAAATGTAGAAAAAGACAAGGGGCAATAACACTTGTTTTGCTATTCTGTGTTCCCCCAAGTCTCCCGATAAAAGTGGTACCTCACTTGTGTGGGTAGGCCTAGTGGCTGCGGCAGAAAATGCCCCAAAACACAACGTGGACACATCACATTTTCCCGAAGAAATCAGAGCTGTTTTTTGTAAAGTGCCCAGCTGTGGATTTTGGACTCTACCTCAGCCGGCACCTAGGGAAACCTACTAATCCTGTGCATTTTAAAAAAATAGACACCTAGGGGAATCCAATATGGGGTGACTTGTGGGGCTCTCACCAAGTTCTGTTACCCAGAATCCTTTGCAAACCTCAAAATGTGGCAAAAAAACCACTTTTTTCTCACATTTCAGTGAAAGAAAGTTTTGGAACCTGAGAGGAGCCACAAATTTCCTTCACCCAGCATTCCCCCAAGTCTCTCGATAAAAATGATATCTCACTTGTGTGGGTGGCCCAGGTGCCTGCAACAGAAAAAGACCGAAAACCTGTAGAGATTGAGGGGATAGCACAGCGAGTTGCTAAGCACATATGTTTCTTTTATACATCTTTAGGCTGACTCTGCTTTGGGGACCCACACAAGTGAGGTATCATTTTACTTGGGAGACTGAGGGGAATGTTGGGTGGTAGGAAATTTGTTCCGGAGCAGTGATCCTACAAAGAAAAGTGAGGAAGATATGCTCTTTTAAGCATATTTTGAGGTTTGCAGAGGAGTCTGGATAAGAAGATGTTGGGAGTCCCTCACAAGCCACACCTCCCTGGACTTCTTGGGGTGTCTACTTTAAAAAAATGTTTGGGTTTGGTAGGTGTCCCTAGATGAAGTCTGCACATGGGCCCAAACATTTAGGTCCCCCCTCAAACACAGGTAGTTTTGTAATAGATCATTTTGATGTGTCCACGTACTTCTGTGATTTTCCAAACACTAAAGTTGTGAAAAGAAACACACTTAGGTTATGTTAAAAAGACCCCGCACCCACTTACCAAGTTGGTGGCATGCTTCATCATCGGGGTCCCACTAGCATGTCACGGGTGTGCTGCAACGCCTGATTACAGCGGAGCAGGTTTTGTAATTTTTACCACCCATACTGGTTGGACTTGGCACAAGGGTGAGTGATGGTTCAGTAGATCAAATTTTATTAACAAGATATTTCACAAAAAGTAAATGCACTGTTAATAACAGAAAGGCCAAAAAACTGAACCAATGACTCACAGCTCGTGAGCAGTACAGCCACGACAAGCGACAAGGCACCAACCACTTTACAGTCCATTCACACATCTTTCATACATGACATGCACAAGACCATTCATGCCGCCAGCCATGGGCCAAGCACATTACAACACTCACATCGACAGACAGCGCCACTCAATGGCCCATAACTTTTAGTGCCACTCCACACACACCGCCAGCCAAGCGCCACTCCACACACACCACCAGCCGAATGCCACTCCACGCACACCGCCAGCCAAGCGCCACTCCATGCACACCGCCATCTGTTTTTCCCTTCTTTTTGTTTTCAAACAAAAAAGAAAACACCAACTAATTATAAGTACAAAACTACAAACACAAAAGCTCTAACTGAATACATGACAGTAATGCCAACAGTGAAACTAAAAATATGAAAATATAAAATGGTAGTTTACGCTCACTGTAGTTCCCAGTAATTCTTCTGTGTGTGGTAACTCGTGAAACAGCCAGCCACACACAGCCCAGGCTTTGAAGGAAAGTCCGGGAAGTACATCTGGCTTTCTCTCTGGATACCTCTTCGGGCACAAACTCTACAGTTCTTAGCGGGAAAGTCTTTGTGGGAAGAATCTGATCAGGAAAGTGGAGATCTTTCAATCCAGCTACATCCACCACAACTGCTACTCTGGGAACCCTTGCATGAACCACCATAACAAGGCTCTCTGTCACTGACTCCTGAAATGTAACAAATTTCATCCTTGACTCAGGGGAACAATCCTTGAACACAATAAAAACATTAAAAGTTGCCAGATTGAACAAATGAACGGCCAACTTTTTATGCCACACAAAATGCACACAGGTTTGCGCACTTCAGCAACTTGACCCCAAACAGCCACAGGTGAAGTACTCTCATTGTGGATGATAGTTAGCATGTACACATCCCTCCTGTCTACAAATTTCAGAGCTAGCAGCTCATCATTCCACAAGGCACTGCACTGTCCCCTCTCAAGTTTTCAACAGACAAGCTCCCTTGGATAGCCTTTCTGTTAGAGCGGATTGTCCCACAAGCAACAGTGTCCACTCTGAACAACTCCTTGAACAACTGAACTCCAGTGTAGAAGTTATCTACATACAAATGGTGACCTTTGTTAAGCAGTCGTCTACCAAGTTCCCACACAATTTTCTCGCTAACTTCAAAAGTGGGTGGACAACCAGGAGGGTCAATACTGGAATCCCTACCAGTGTAGACCCGGAAATCATAAACATATCCTGTACTACTTTCAGACAGCATATATAATTTAATTCCATACCATGCCCTTTACTGCCTAAAAACCAAACAACCCTGGAACAGGACCAAAGACTCATCCACTCTTATTTCTTTGCCTGGCACATAGACCTCTGAAAACCGATCTACAAAATGATCAAGGACAGGCCTAGGGCCATATTTATACTTTTTTAGCGCCGCGTTTGCGTCGTTTTTTGACGCAAAATCGGCGCAAACTTACAAAATACAATGGTATTTTGTAAGCTTGTGCCGATTTTGCCTCAAAAAACGACACAAACGCGGCGCTAAAAAAGTATAAATACGGCCCCTAATCTTAAAAAGACGGTCACAATTGTGGTGATTTCATGGCATGGCTAAAGCATTGCCAACAAAATGAAGCATTCGAAAAAGAAGCAAATACCAATTACAAGTCATAGTTGCAGGAAATATAGCTGTTGCCATCAATGGACTGGTAGGCCAATAAGAAGTCAGTGACGGCTTCCTCATCAACCCCATCAAAAAAGTCAAACCCAAGAACTTTTTCATCTCTTCCAAATTTGTGGGAATCCAATGGGTAGCTCTAGACTGAGGCCTAAGTCTGGCAGCGTTGTCCCTCAAATACTGCTCTGCATACAAATTAGTCTGCTCAACAATCTCTTCCAAAAATACATCGTCCATAAACAACTCAAAGAAATTGACAGGCAAAAAGTTTTCTATATTTACTCTCCACCCTGGGAGACTAGACTGCAGCTCCCTCGTGCTCCGATGCCATATCTCCTCCGCCTGATGATGCTAATGCACACATGCACAAGAAGATGAAGAGAAAGGGTGGGGGGAGAAAAAAGAAGACCAGGTTGAGTGCATGCAATGTCAACACCGTTGGCGGAGAGGACAGACACAGGTGCCTAATGCACTAAGCCGCGCATTCGGGGTACACTACTCAGTACTACTGACTAAGACAACAGGCCAAGAGACGTCAAACGCGCACATGGGAGATGCTGGACCTTCAATGGCTGTACTTGTCACCCTACAGAGGTGGGGGCCGGGGGGACAGGGCCATGCCTAAGGGAGAGGACTACACTACAGAAAGCGCCCTGGCCTAATGTCACCCACAGCCCTCCTCCCCCACCCAGACGCCTCCACTGCGCAGAAAGATAGGAGAATGTGCTGATACTCACCCCCTTGTGTCTGCTGTGATGTCTTAAAGCGCCCATCCAATTCAGGGTAGGCCACCGCCAGGATCCGGGACATCAGGGGGGTCATGGTGCGACTGGCACCCCTCCTAGGTTGGGAGGCCATCCCCAGCAGTGTTTCTGCGGTCTTCCTTGTTCCGCGGCGGATGTCCTCCCACCTCTTGCGGCAGTGGGTGCCCCGTCTGTTGTGGACCCCCAAGGTCCGGACTTCCTTGGCGATGGCACGCCAAATCTCGATCTTCTGATGGGCGCTGACCTATTAGACATGTACAGGGTGGAAAGGAGGAAATCATCAATGGCCTGCATGTTAGATGTAATTGGCCCCCCCCCACCCACTTTGCCATATGGCACATGCTCTCATCTGTCGGGCGTTGCACTCCTCATTCGCCCCCCACCCAACCAACTTACATCCACCCCAATCCACACAGGCATAGCCCATTCCATTAGCACCCGGGGTACTCACTTGTTGGTCTGGAGGATCGTAGAGTAGCGCATACTGGGGGAGGACCCCATCCACGAGCTTGTCCAATTCTTCAGACGTGAAGGCAGGGGCCCTTTCCCCAGTCACAGCAGCCATTGTATCTTCCAGACCGAGGTCACAGCAGCACTTGCAGTATAGGTCCTCTCCTGTGGATGATCAGGTCTCGAGTGATTAAGCAGATAGAAAATGGCGGTCACGTCCGCGGCGGTGCGTACCGCGGCGGTGCGTACCGCGACCGCCGGCGCACTTCGTTATTGGCTCCTGAAACCCATAGGCTTCAATGTTAACCAATGCGGCTTTGCGCCGCGGTCTTCGACCGCCTACCGCCACGGTGTGCCCCGCCAGCGCAGTGACCTCACATCCCATTGTCCCACTTCACAGGTCAGGCAGCCGCCATTTCAAGGGCCCACATGGCTTAATTTTGACTGCGACACACAGGCCTAGGCCTTGCATTGCCACACATACACGCCTTTCAACCCATTGCCATTCTTTAACTGTGCAAGCTGTCTGTACGTACCTGTGGTTTGGCTGACTCTGTGCTCCATGTTGTCCTTCCTAGGCACCGTCCGCTGGGACTTGGGATGAGAAGGAGGAATCCTCGCGTGTACCGACCGCTGGTGGACCTGTCGACAATGGAAGAACGCCATATAATCCTTCGATACCGACTTGACCGTGCCACTATCCATGAACTGTGTGCCCAGCTGGAGCCAGCCCTGATGTCCCCCATCCGCCAACCCACAGGGATTCCCCCTCTGGTGCAGGTTTTGTCAGTCCTCCATTTTTTGGCAACTGGGTCATTCCAGACCACAGTGGCCATGTCATCTGGAATGTCTCAGCCTATGTTTTCAAAGATTTTGAGCAGAGTGTTGTCTGCCCTGATGAAACTCATGCGGAGCTACATCATTTTCCCCGAGGAGGGTGACTTGCCCACAGTGAAGGGTGATTTCTATGCCCTTGGACATATCCCCAACATCATTGGTGCCATTGATGGGACCCATGTGGCTTTGGTACCCCCAAAAGACGATGAGCAGGTGTACCGAAACAGAAAGAATTATCATTCGATGAATGTCCAGGTGGTCTGTTTGGCTGACCAGTACATCTCCCATGTAAATGCCAAGTTCCCAGGGTCAGTGCATGACGCGTATGTGATGCGAAATAGCAGCATCCCCTATGTGATGGAGCAGCTACAGAGACAACGTGTGTGGCTAATAGGTGACTCTGGTTACCCCAACCTGCCGTGGCTACTGACCCCAGTAAGGAATCCCCGGACAAGGGCAGAGGAACGCTACAATGAGGCCCATGGGCGTACAAGGAGGGTGATTGAGCGAACCTTTGGCCTCCTGAAGGCCAGGTTTAGGTGCCTGCATATGACTGGTGGATCCCTAATGTACTCACCAAAGAAGGTGTGCCATATCATCGTGGCGTGCTGTATGCTTCACAACCTGGCTTTGCGACGCCAGGTGCCTTTCCTGCAGGAGGATGGTCCAGATGGTGGTGTTGTAGAAGCCGTGGAGCCTGTGGAGAGTGAAGAGGAGGAAGACTCTGAGGACGACACAGACAATAGGGACAGAGTGATACAACAGTATTTCCAGTAACACCCAGGTAAGAATCACCCACGCCATTTCACAATTGCTTCTAGCCTCCTGCATCTGTACTTTCTGTAGTTCCCCACAGATGTTTTTTATTAATTTATGCCTTTCCCTTCCCTTCTCAGTGCTGTCTGACTCAGTACCTGACTTCTGCTTGGTTCGCCCATGAAATACAGCGTATTGACATTGGTATGTTGTCATGACTAATTGACAGAACAGAAATTGAACAGTAATATGTTATCCCTTTGTTAATAATACAGCATGACTCAAAACAGGTTTGTGTGCAAAATGTGATTTATTTACAGTGCTAGATACCGGTACATGTGATTCTAAGGGTGATGGGTGGGGGTGGAGGAGTATCCATGGCAGAGTCCAGTTCTCAGTCTCACAGGTGCATTGTTCTTTTGCCTGTGGAAGGATGGAGCATAGGCAGTTCATGGTTGGACAGGGTGGCAATGTGGGACAGTGGGAAGACTTGAGGGGGTATGTCCTGCTGGCGGGGGTCTTGACATCCTACTCTGTCTTTTTCTTTGGTCTCAGGCTCCTCTTACGGGGTGGTTGTTCTTCAGCAGGAGGTGGGGTTCTGGGGAGCTGTCGAGGTGTTGGGACCTCCTGTCCACTAGCGCCGGCGGAGGTGGTAGGCTGTTCCTGGTCCGGCCTAGTGACAGGGGCCCTGTGTGGTGCACCATGGTCCCGCAACGCGTCCTCTATCCTGTGGAGGGCCAGGACGATGGTCCCCATTGCGGTCCCGATGATTCTCAGCTCCTCCCTGAACCCCATGTAGCGTTCCTCCTGCTGTGCCTGGATCTCAGTGAACCTGGCCAGTACCGTCGCCATCGTTTCTTGGGAGTGGTGGTAGGCCCCCATGAGGGTGGTGAGGGCCTCTTGGAGAGTGGGTTCCCTGGGCCTCTCCTCCCCCCCCGTCGCACAGCAGCCCTCCGAGCTGCCCGGTTTCCCCCGGCCTCTGTCCCCTGGCCGGTGTGCCCGCTCCCACTGCCCCCAGGTCCCTGTTGTTGTTGGGGTGTCGGGTTAGCCTGGGTGCCCTGTAGTGGCAGACACACCGCTGATTGAGCTGTCCTAGAGACAGAGGCATGGGCCCGCTGGGTGGGAGCTGTGCTGGTGTCGGCAGAGGGGGTCGGGTCTGGTGTGGCCTGTGGCTGCCTGAGGGGAACCGACTGCCCAGAGGTCCCCGATGGTCCGGGCTGGTCATCAGGTTCACTGTCGACAGAGCTGCTATCCTCAGTGTGGGCCTGTTCCGGGGGTGGGATGGACACTTCTGGACCCTCCTGGCTGGTGTGTTGTCGTTCGGGTCCTGCATGGGGTAAGAGAGTTTGGTTATTGTTTCTGTGTGTGCAATAGCATGCATGTTGTGGGTGCCCTTGTCCCCCAGTGCAGGCATTCCCTGGAGGGAGGTGTTGTGAGGGTATTTAGTGGGGGGGAGGGGTTAGTGCAGTGGTCATGCTTAGGTGATGGGTGCCCATGGTTTGTGTTGGCATGCAGGAGTTGGTGTTGGGATGGGTGGGTTGTGCTGGTGAGACATTGTCAGGAAGGATGTGTGCTGGGGGGTTGGGGGTGAGGGTGGGGGTGTGGGTTGGCATGCTGGTGGGGTGTGGGGGATATAGTAGTTGAGATGGGACTTACCAGAGTCCATTCCTCCGGCTACTCCTGCGAGGCCCTGAGGATGCAGGATGGTCAAGACCTCTTGCTCCCACAATGTAAATTTGGGAGGGGTGGGTGGGGGTCCGCCGCCAGTCTTCTGGACCGCGATGTTGTGCCTGGAGACCATCGACCAGACCTTCCCCCGTAGGTCGTTCCATCCTTTGCGGATGTCCTCCCTATTCCTGGGATGCTGTCCCACCGCGTTGACCCTGTCCACGATCCGCTGCCATAGCTCCGCCTTCCTGGCTATACTGGTGTGCTGCACCTGCGAGCCGATGAGCTGGGGTTCCACTCTTAGGATTTCCTCCACCATGACCCGGAGTTCTTGGTCCGAAAATCGTGGATGCCTTTGGGGTGCCATGGGGTGGTGTGGGTGAGGTGTGGGGTGGTGTATGTGATGAGGAGTGTGTTGGTGAGTGGTGCTTTGTGCTACTATGTGGTGTGTGTGATGGTGTAGTGTGCCTCAGTGTGTCTTGCTTTGGATTGTCTGCTGTGTCTCTCTCTCCTTCTCTCAGTAATTGGGGTCGCAGGGGTTTGTGGGTGATGTGGCTGTGTGTTTTATAGTTGGTTGATTGTGTGGGAGTGGTGTGTGTATGTGTATCAGGTGTGTGTTTTTCAAATTGTCCAATGTGGCTGTGTTTTGGTGATGTGTGTGTATTCTGACCGCGGCGGTGTGTAGCGCCAATGGAATACCGCGTTTGAATGACCGCCGTGTGGATTCGTGGGTCGTAATGGCATGGGCGTATTTCTGTTGGCGTGACGGTGGAGGTTTGGTCATCTCCAGTTTATCGCTGCCCGCCGATGTGGCGGGCTGCAGTGGAGGACGGATTTTTGGAGGTTTGGCCGTTGTGGGTCAGAATGACCGTGGCGGTTGGCCGCGGCCGCGGCGGTGTTATGGCGGTCTTCTGACCGGCGGTAAGGGCATTTTACCGCCGAGGTCAGAATCACCCCCTAGGTGTATAGTACACCATCATCCCATCTTCCAGAAATGAGATGGTCATATTCAATTTGCTCATTAGGTGTCTCCCAAGGAGGTTGATGGGTGACACGGGGAATATAACAATGGCCCGTCAATTTGGGCATCACCCACAGTCATGTTTGCTGATCTAGTGAAAGGAACCCATCTGACAGCCCCAGAAAACCCTTGTGTGTCCATTGAATTGCATGAAAGTGGTAAAGTCCCTTCCTTTATGAAAGATTTGGTGGCCCCAGTGTCGATTAAAAACTGTTAGGGACGACCTTCTATCGCTCCTGTCACAGTGGATTCCTCTTCTGACCTGTGGGCTACTGATAGCATTGGACACATGGTTGTTACCTGTGGGCTTTGTCATTGGACATAGTTAGGTGTCAGTGTTCCACTGGAAACTTGGGGTGGTGCGTAAAAGGGGTTATCTCCTAGCACCAATACTCCTCCTACTTGACCCTGTGTTTGTCCTCCCATGGTGTTGCTGCCACCCTGGCGCCTATTTTTTGGTTCATATTGTTTTGGCACCCATTGCATCTGCAGCAGCCTCGCTGCCTGTCTTTGCGAGGTGGGCCACCCTTGCACGCATTCATAATTTCTCTTAATTCTACATTCCCTTACAAAATGACCCATCTTACTGCAATAATAACACTGCTGACCCACTCGGTATCCTCCTTGCCTTCTCCCCTGCATTGATTTTCTGTTCTCCTGACGGACCTCCTTGTTTCCTCCCCTTATCACTTGCTATCTGCCCTTGCACTGGCGTTGTGACTGTTGCTGGTGGCGCTGTCACAAGTGCCCCTTCCGTGCTCGGTTTCTTGAGCTTCTGTTGCACCAACTGGCTGTGGCTCTCTACCTGCTCTGTTCTCTCTTTATCCTTTTCTTGTTTTTGTTTAAAGTAATGTATTATGTGAGCCTGTATTTCTGGCCATGGTTTAGCCTCAATTTTCACAACTCCATCTAAATTTGATTGTATTTTGGTGGGAAGACCTCTCTTCAACACAGTGTAAAATAAAAGTAAATTTCCTCCCATATTTTCCTAATTACATCCTACTTCCTGTACCCATCGTTCTTTCTTTCTCATGATAAACTCTGCAATGTCCTCAGTCGGAATAAGGCTTTCTGCCTTCCATAAGAGCTCCAATGTCTGTTCTATCTGGGTATGTCCGCTGAGGCGCATCCCAAACATGCTGGAGGACATTGTTAACGGAAGGACCCATCAAACTGCATGTTTATCAATGTGACTTGAGGGAGTCCTGCTCTTTCAAATATGGTATTTACCTCATCTCCCACTAAGGAATACAGCAAACTTTTAACGTCGCCCAGAGCAAGGTTAACTCCAGAAGTGTGTTTTTCAAAATTCCCTATCCATTTTCCTGCACCTTCAGACAGGGGTGGCAGTGCTCTCTTTAAGTTCTGTGTGACCATCTGTGGCCAGGGCACGTATGTTGGTACTTGCCCTCCCTTAAAAATGAGGGACAGTTGAGTGATGGGCAGGGGACCTGATGGCCTGAGACTTAACCTCGAGTCTGGTCTGGTACTACGTATTACTTCAATCGGTTTGTCCTTAGCATACATCTCCCAGACTGCAAGGCATTCCTGTATGTATGCATAGTTCCAACTTGGGGCACCCCATCCCTGTGTATGCAGTGTTCTGCCGTGGATAAGGTATGGGGTTGGAAAGACCCCAGTCGGGGCCACGGTTTTCTCCTGTCTTTTTCAGTCCAGGTTGCCAGTTCATCTGAGAAGGGCTGACAATAATAACTACCCTCTTCTCATTCTATAGTTTCTATGGGTGTCAGGCTCAATTTTTTTGTTTATAAAAATGACCCTCTCTTTGTCTCTCCTGGGTCTCTTGCTATCAATAGTAGCTTTCGTGTAGGGCGCAGTCGAAAATTATATAGGCTTCTATCATTTTCTTGCGCATCCTCATTCATATCAGACCCTTCGTTCCAGTCCTCGTCTTGCACTTCTGCTCCTGCAGGTGCTTGTCATATCGTGATCTCTCTACCTCTTTTTTCCAATCCCTTTCTTCCAGCATCCAATCCCCAGCTGCCTCGCTCAATGTTCTTACAGATGTGTCTCCCAACCTTACAACTACCTGCCCAGTAGTCCATTGCCCTCAAACAGGGTCAAGGCTCCTGGATCTTTCTGCTTGTTCCCTAGAGTGCTGCAACTTAGGTATTGCCCTGTCTCTTCTTTTCTGTTCATGACCCGCCCAAGGAGCTGTCGGAATAGGACCGGGAGTTCCCTCAGCCCCCTTCCAGTCTGTCCGGTCCTCCTCGGGTTCAACCCGTACTGGATCCTGATATCCTGAAGCTGGCAGAATAGGATAGAGACCATACGGTGGAGGCTCCTCTGGAGCCGTTTCTGGGGGTTTCTCTTGTGCCTGTGTTGCTGCCTTTTCAGGCCCTGTCAATTTTACATTTATCTTTGTATCACAGAAGACCTGTTATAATGACAGAATGGCTTCCCTCTTCTTTCTCTTTTTCTTCTGATATTTAGACCTAATGTGAGTCAGTGTACAGTATGTTCAACTATGCCTTTGTCAAATGTCCCTTGCTTTGGCCATGACTGAGCATGGTCTTTAGTATCTCTGTGCCATTGCTTACAATAGTTCTGTATTTTCTTTTTGTCTGACGGAAAGGGTTTTATCATATGTTCCAGGGGGCCATCCATGATTTCCCCCAGGACATACACTTCGTGTATTTATATATATTCGGGTGCGGGTGCATTTATGGGGGGGGCGAAGTGGATTGTTGCTTGACGCAATACGCGTTATGACGTTATCATGAATAGGTCTGTGAAAAATGCATCAAGAAGGGCTTCTAATACAATAGGTTCCTGAATTATTATGTGGAACTGAGGGGTGTCACACAGACATGGGGGTTGGCCATGAGCCCATTTAAATGTTAGAACTAGGTCAAGGGTGTCTGTTTCCTGCCACAGGGAATTCTCAATTTCACTCATAAGTTATTTTTATTTATTTCCACTAGTCTTGGTGTCATCTAATTTTAATCCTTGGGTTTTATTTGCACTAGTGTTTCCCCACTTCCAGGACACTTTGAGTTTTCCTATTGGGATGCCAAAAATAAGGCAGAGATCTCACACTCTCTCTTCCTCACTTATTTCAGATTGTATAACCACTGGCAGAAATCCTTGCCTTTTTTCTATAATCTGCCCACTATGGTTATGTAGGATCACACTCTTTTTATCATCCTTACAGCTTGTTATTTACACCAAATAACTATTCCTTGCTGTTGCGATTTTTCAGGTTTGCAACCGAGTCTGACCGTGCTCAGGGTAAAATCAATTGACACGGACCATTCAGTCGTCCCCTCACCTAAACGTCAGACTCTCCACTGATGCCTCAGCCTCGACTGCTCTCCCTCAAAGACGCCTTACCGATATCTTAAATCGAGGATTTAGTGAACCAGGCATCTGACTTTTTCAGAGTAAGGCCTGCTGGTAAAGTAATTGTCTCTTGGCACGTCAGACTTTATACTCGTTGCCCGATTCTCCCCACTTTTCTACTCTAGATCTAACCGGGATATCTGATGGACATGAACTGTCCCTTCCAGGAGCTGCCTCCTAGGTAATACACTAGCACCTAACTATTTCTTCCAGGAGCTGTCTCCTAGGTTATATACCAATATAAACCTATATCTTCTAGGAGCTGTCTCCTAGGTTATGCTCTAGTCTAAACCTATGCCTTCCAGGTGCTGTCTCCTGGGTTATGCTTCACTACAAGCCTATGTCATCCAGGAGCTCTCTTCTAGGTGATACTCTGATATAAACCGATTTCATCCAGGAGCTTTCTCCTGGGCTATGCTCTAATATAAACCTATGTCATCAAGGAGCTGTCTCCTTGGTTATGCTCTAATATAAACCTTTGTCATTCAGGAGCTGTCTCCTGGGTTATACTCTAATACTCATTGTACCTCCTTTCTATCACAAAAGGGAATTCCTACTAGCTAATCTTCCGGCCTGGCCAGGATATCACATTTAATTTCTACATCAACATTGTATTTCAAAAACCCACACAAATCTCGCATGCACTTATTTTTCCCATACTACAATTGCCACAGAATCACGCACTTTAAATATTAGAGTTTGAAGCCCAATCCCTCCTCACCCTTTGGGACAGCAGCCTCTGGAACCCCGACTGTCCCCTCAAATAGGCAGGTGTAATGCTCACCTGGTTTGCGCGCAGTGTTCTATTCAAGCTTCGCAGGCGGTGTTTCCTTCAGCTGCGATCCAGGGAGTTGAGGAGATAGAGGGCTCGAATTTGAAAGAAATAAAGAAGTAACACAATTCTGATAGCAATTGCATATATTTATGAAAAACATACTACACACAAAATATGGCCGAGAGTACAGCCCACTTCTGTAACTGACACCACACTCAACTCAGCTCTTACAAACAACAGCTTTTATAGTCTTACTCTACCACTGGAATTTTACATTTTCCAACTAGCACAGTAGTGCAAATCTCTGTTATCTTTATTCAGTTTAGCAAAAGCAATAATTCGTTAATAAGCATCTGACTACTTGTCACTTAAATGCAGCTGTGGCGTAGATAATATGCATATGCATCTTCTAATGAGCACAGTGTCTATAGATCTCACCCTCTGAACCCTATCAATGTATCCTCCCAATGATACTACCAGGCTCTAAAACTTAACGGTCTGTCTTCCTCTTCCTGCCAACCTCGACTTGCACAGACATCTTGTGTCTCCCCTTCAGGTCTGCCGTGATTTACACCTCCTCCTAACCCTGGTATCAGAAAGTAGCTCAGGCTCTTGTATGTGTGTGACCTTCTAAATCATCTGTGGTAAGCATGGACCGGCTGTAACTGCTTTGCCCTGCACCTGGCCTCTTTCTTTATTTTCCTTCCTATCCTTGCATTCCAGTCTAACATCGTATCCAGATTGAGGCCTGTACTTTTCTCGTATGATGTACATTTCTGCACATTTCCCTTCTAAGTCGTGTGTTGACCAGAGTAGGCCTTCTTTCGTTTTCGTGCGAGCTGTTACACTGGAAGTCATGTTAGATGGAGACATTTATTTTTCTCCAGGTAAACACAGTGATGAAGAGCATCAATTTGCACTTGCTGCTTTTGATCCTGTGGAAAACCCTTCTGCTACTCAGTACCGAGAACTGAACAGATTTAACAAGAGATTTGGTAATGGAACACCTGGAATCAATCTGGGCTCCTTGAGAAGCTCATTGACAGGCTGCAGAGACTATGGGGGTCATTTTGACACTGGCGGTCGGTGATAAAGCGGCGGCCAACCCGCCAACAGGCCGGCGGTCCAAAAAATGCAATTCTGACCCTGGCGGGAACCGCCAACACAGGCCGCCGCTTTAACACTCCGACCGCCACGGCGGAACAAACAAACAGCGCGGCGGTCCCCGCCAACAGCCAGACGGCAGACAATGTACCGCCCACCCTATCACGACCCACCAATCCGCCACCTTTTCCGGGGCGGGAGCCCCGCCGATAAAAACACGGCGGAAACAGACATTTTCAATGGAAAACGCTCACCTCGAGACACTCCACGCGGAATCCGGACAGCATGGAACCCGAATTGAACATCATACCTGCTCTCGTCTACCTGCTCATCTACCACGAGTACGAACTCCGGCGCAGACGTCAACGGTGAGTACTGCACCTACGACACACGGGAGGGGGGAGGACGAAAGGTTACGGGCACACACATATGCGTCCGCCCCCACCCCCCCAATATGTACACACCAATGCAGAGCAACAAGTCACAGTGACACCACACAAACACCCGTAAAAAATACAATGACACAACCAAATTTCGAAGAAATATTTATGTACAAAAAAAGCTCCTGGAAATCATTGACCAACCGTGATAAATATATACAAAAATAAAAAATATATACACATCAGTGTATAACTGGAGTAACAAGTCCTGCACATCCTACGAATCGAACATATCCGTGGGCCAATGTTTTGCGAAACAAGGGCAAAGCCCACACACGAGACCTGAGTCCTTTGGAGAGAACACTGCAGGGGCATCTGATGTTAAAACTACAGGCACCTCAGGGGGAAGGGAAGGGGGGGGCACCACAGCCACATGAGTCCACGACGCCAGATCCACGAGGAGCCACCATGCCCACTGCACCATCCTGGGGAGTGCAAAGCCACAGTCTCTCAATGTCTCTACAGTGGGTGGGCTGCCCACTGGACCATCCTGGGGAGTGCAAAGCCACAGTCTCTCAATGTCTCTACAGTGGGTGGGCTGCCCACTGGACCATCCTGGGGAGTGCAAAGCCACAGTCTCTCAATGTCTCTACAGTGGGTGGGCTGCCCACTGGACCATCCTGGGGAGTGCAAAGCCACAGTCCATCCGGTGGATGACAGTCTCCACTGGTCAAGGAGGAGGCATGGTGGGCACAGTGAACCATAAACAGTGCCTGAGACGGCGGTTCCCAGCGGAGCGGTGCTTGACAGGAAGGGCCCAGCGGAGCGGTGCTTGCAGGAAGGGCCCAGCGGAGCGGTGCTCGAGAGGAAGGGCCCAGCGGAGCGGTGCTTGACAGGAAGGGCCCAGCGGAGCGGTGCCTGAGACGGCGGTTCCCAGCGGAGCGGTGCTTGACAGGAAGGGCCCAGCGGAGCGGTGCTTGAGAGGAAGGGCCCAGCGGAGCGGTGCTTGCAGGAAGGGCCCAGCGGAGCAGTGCTTGAGAGGAAGGGCCCAGCGGAGCGGTGCTTGCAGGAAGGGCCAAGCGGAGCGGTGCTTGAGATGAAGGGCCCAGCGGAACGGTGCTTGAGAGGAAGGGCCCAGCGGAGCGGTGCTTGACAGGAAGGGCCCAGCGGAGCGGTGCTTGAAAGGAAGGGCCCAGCGGAGCGGTGCTTGAGATGAAGGGCCCAGCGGAGCGGTGCTTGAGATGAAGGGCCCAGCGGAGCGGTGCTTGACAGGAGGGCCCAGCGGAGCGGTGCTTGAGATGAAGGGCCCAGCGGAGCGGTGCTTGCAGGAAGGGCCCAGCGGAGCGGTGCTTGCAGGAAGGGCCCAGCGGAGCGGTGCTTGAGAGGAAGGGCCCAGCGGAGCGGTGCTTGCAGGAAGGGCCCAGCGGAGCGGTGCTTGAGAGGAAGGGCCCAGCGGAGCGGTGCTTGAGAGGAAGGGCCCAGCGGAGCGGTGCTTGACAGGAAGGGCCCAGCGGAGCGGTGCCTGAGACGGCGGTTCCCAGCGGAGCGGTGCTTGACAGGAAGGGCCCAGCGGAGCGGTGCTTGACAGGAAGGGCCCAGCGGAGCGGTGCTTGAGAGGAAGGGCCCAGCGGAGCGGTGCTTGAGAGGAAGGGCCCAGCGGAGCGGTGCTTGACAGGAAGGGCCCAGCGGAGCGGTGCTTGACAGGAAGGGCCCTGCGGAGCGGTGCCTGAGACGGCGGTTCCCAGCGGAACGATGCTTGCAGGAAGGGCCCAGCGGAGCGGTGCTTGCAGGAAGGGCCCAGCGGAGCGGTGCTTGCAGGAAGGGCCCAGCAGAGCGGTGCTTGAGAGGAAGGGCCCAGCGGAGCGGTGCTTGCAGGAAAGGCCCAGCGGAGCGGTGCTTGAGAGGAAGGGCCCAGCGGAGCAGTGCTTGAGAGGAAGGGCCCAGCGGAGCGGTGCTTGACAGGAAGGGCCCAGCGGAGCGGTGCCTGAGACGGCGGTTCCCAGCGGAGCGGTGCTTGACAGGAAGGGCCCAGCGGAGCGGTGCTTGACAGGAAGGGCCCAGCGGAGCGGTGCTTGAGAGGAAGGGCCCAGCGGAGCGGTGCTTGACAGGAAGGGCCCAGCGGAGCGGTGCTTGACAGGAAGGGCCCAGCGGAGCGGTGCCTGAGACGGCGGTTCCCAGCGGAGCGGTGCTTGACAGGAAGGGCCCAGCGGAGCGGTGCTTGAGAGGAAGGGCCCAGCGGAGCGGTGCTTGCAGGAAGGGCCCAGCGGAGCGGTGCTTGAGAGGAAGGGCCCAGCGGAGCGGTGCTTGAGATGAAGGGCCCAGCGGAGCGGTGCTTGAGAGGAAGGGCCCAGCGGAGCGGTGCTTGACAGGAAGGGCCCAGCGGAGCGGTGCTTGCAGGAAGGGCCCAGCGGAGCAGTGCTTGAGAGGAAGGGCCCAGCGGAGCGGTGCTTGAGAGGAAGGGCCCAGCGGAGCGGTGCTTGAGATGAAGGGCCCAGCGGAGCGGTGCTTGACACGGCGGGGCCCTGTTCAGCGGTGCTCTTCTGCACGGCGGGCCCTGTTCAGCGGTACCTGTCTTCACGGCGGGGACCTCTTCAGCGGTGCTCTTCTGCACGGCGGGCCCTGTTCAGTGGTACCTGTCTTCACGGCGGGGTCCTGTTCAGCGGTGCTCTTCTGCACGGTGGGCCCTGTTCAGCGGGACCTGTCTTCACAGCGGGGCCCTGTTCAGCGGTGCTCTTCTGCACGGCGGGCCCTGTTCAGCGGTACCTGTCTTCACCGCGGGGCCCTGTTCAGCGGTGCTCTTCTGCACGGCGGGCCCTGTTCAGCGGTACCTGTCTTCACGGCAGGGCCCTGTTCAGCGGTGCTCTTCTGCACGGCGGGCCCTGTTCAGCGGTACCTGTCTTCACGGCGGGGCCCTGTTCAGCGGTGCTCTTCTGCACGGCGGGCCCTGTTCAGCGGTGCCTGTCTTCACGGCGGGGCCCTCTTCAGCGGTGCTCTTCTGCACGGCGGGCCCTGTTCAGCGGTACCTGTCTTCACGGCGGGGCCCTCTTCAGCGGTGCTCTTCTGCACGGCGGGCCCTGTTCAGCGGTGCTCTTGCAGTATGTCAAGGGAGTCAGACCTGGCCTGGACACCCTGCTCACTCGCCCTCCGAACGTGCAGGGTCAGGCCCCTTCGGGGACGGAGTCCTGGGCCCTTTGGTGTCGTCCCTTGCAGGCGGGATGGGGCTTGTGGGGCCCTCCTGCTCCGCGCTCCTGGTGGCTGTCCTCTCCGCCCTGCTGTCCTTCCGCTCCTTAGATGGGGCTCTCGGGCCCTTGCCTCCCCTGGCTGTTGTGGCAGGTGAAGTGGCCGGAGTTACCTCCTTGGGTGCAGCCGTCTCTGTCCGCTCACGGCGGCCCTTCACTTTCCGGGTCCTCTTGCCTGGGGGGGGGCTGGCTGTCCCCTTGCTGCTCACCGAAGTGTCACTGCCGCCAAAGGGTGGACTCCACATGCCATGCACCACTTGCACTTTAGAAGCTGGGCTGGTGGTGGCTGAGGTGCTCTTGGGACTTTTCCCAGTTGGAGGGGGTGGGTCAGGGGAGGGAAAGAGGTCAAGATTGGAGAGGTAATATTTCTTGGGACCAAGGTAAGGGGTAGGAGTAGTGGTGAGAGAAGTGGAGGAAGAGGATGTGGTTGTATGAGAGTCAGGTGTGCTGTCCTTGGGTGCAGGTGACTGGGACGTAGGCTGTCGTGAGGTGGTTGGCTGTTGTTTGGGTGTCTGCCTGCGTTTATGTGTCTTGGAAGAGGGGGTGACAGACACAGTGGGTGAGGACACAGGGGACGTGTAAATGCCAGTGGGGGTGGTGACTGCAGGTGTGCGGACTGTAGTGGAGGGTGTGCTGGTGGTGGAAGAACTGGCTGATGTTGGTGTGCATGCAGGTGTGAGTGTAGATGTCACAGGGAGGGAGGAGGGAGACGAGGAGGACGGGGACACAGAGGTGGTAGTGACTGTTGATATGTCTGCATCTGTGTGTTGCTTGGGTGAATGCTTGTGTTTTCTGTGGTGCTTATGTTTGGAAGAGATGGCCTTGGGTGTTGAGGTGTGTGCAGGCTGGTCTGATGGTGTGGATGGGATAGGCTGAGGTACAGGAGACAGAGAAAGGGTGGAGGCAGATAGAAGAGGGAGACTGGAGACAGGGACAATGGCTGCCGTCAGTGCTGAGGCCAGAGCAGTGAACGCTCGTTGATGGGCAGCCTGACCCGAATGAATGCCCTCCAGGTAGGCATTGCTCCGATGCACCTCCCTTTCCACCCCCTGGATGGCATTCAGAAGGGTAGTCTGCCCAACAATGACCGTCCTCACCAGGTCAATGAGCTCCGCACTGAGGGCAGCAGGGGTAACAGAGGCAGGGGCTGAGGTGCCTGGGGCGAAGGAGACGCGCGCCTTCCTGGCCGAGCGGCCAAGGAGCGAAGAGTGAGGGGCTGCTGGGAGGGCGGTGCTGGTGCGCTGGGTGGCGGCTGTACCTGTTGTTGCGGGGGGCACAGATGTTGCCGCCACCGCTAGGGAGCTCCCAAACGAGGACGTGTCCGTGTCGCTGGTTTCTCCACCGGCCCCCGTTGTGGTGCTCCCCTCGCCCTCCGGATCACTGGTGCCCTCGGTGTCTGTGTCAGTGCCCACCGGGGCCTGGTGACCTGCAGCTCCCTCTTGCTCCGACGCCAAATCTCCTCCGCCTGATGATGCTAAAGCACAAGAAAAAAAAGATTTAGGGTGGGGGGAGAAATAAAACAAAGTTGAGTGCATGCCTTATCAATGCCCTTTGCGGAGAGGACAGACACAGGTGCCTCATGCACTAAGTCGCGAACTAGGGGTACACTACTCAGTACTTCTGACTAGGCCAACAGGTCTAGGGACAACAGACGCGCAACTGGGTGATGCTGGACCATGGGTAGCTGCGTTTGGCACCCTACAGAGGTGGGGGGCGGGGGCACAGGGCCATGCCTAAGGGAGAGGACTACACTACAGAAAGCGCCCTGGCCTAATGTCACCCACAACCCTCCTCCCCCACCCAGACGCCTCCACTGCGCATACAGATATGAGAATGTGCAGATGCTCACCCCCTTGTGTCTGCTGTGCTGTCCTCAAGCGCCCATCCAGAGCAGGGTAGGCCACCGCCAGGATCCGGGACATCAGGGGGGTCATGGTGCGACTGGCACCCCTCCTAGGTTGGGAGGCCATCCCCAGCAGTGTTTCTGCGGTCTTCCTCGTTCCGCGGCGGATGTCCTCCCACCTCTTGCGGCAGTGGGTGCCCCGTCTGTTGTGGACCCCCACGTTCCGGACTTCCTTGGCGATGGCACGCCAAATATCGATTTTCTGATGGGCGCTCACCTGTTTGACATGTACAGGGTGGGAAAGAGAAAAAGTCACATATCTGTTTGTTTGGAGTACATGCCCCCCCTCCCCAACCTTGCCATGGGTCCCATTCTCTCATCTGTCGTGCGTTGCACTCCTCATTTCCTCCCCACCCCACCAACTTGCATCCCCCCCACACCACACAGGCATAACCCATTCAATGTGCACTCAGTGTACTCACCTGTTGGTCTGGAGGACCGTAGAGTAGCGCATACTGGGGGAGGACCCCGTCCACGAGCTACTCCAACTCTTCTGAACTGAAGGTGGGGGCCCTTTCACCAGTAGCAGCAGCCATTGTCACTTCCAGACCGAGTTCACAGCAGCACTTGCAGTATAGGTCCTCTCCTGTGGATGATCAGGTCTCGAGTGATTAAGCAGATAGGAAATGGCGGTCACGCCCGCGGCGGTGCGTACCACGACCGCCGGCGCACATCGTCATTGGCTCATGAAGCCCATAGGCTTCAATGTTAACCACTGCGTCTTCGCACGGCGGTCTTCGACCGCCTACCGCCACGGTGTGTCCCGCCAGCGCAGTGACCTCACATCCCATTGTCCCACTTCACAGGTCAGGCAGCCGCCATTTCAAGGGCCCACATGGCTTAATTTCTACTGCGTCACACAGGCCTAGGCCTTGCTATGGCACACATACAAACATAGCAACCCATACATTTACCTGTCCTGTGCAAGCTGTGTTGTACGTACCAGTGAGTGGATTGACTCTGTACTCCATGTTCTCCTTCCTAGGCACCGTCCGCTGGGACTTGCGATGAGAAGGAGGAATCCTCGCGTGTACCGGCCGCTGGTGGACCTGTCGACAATGGAAGAACGCAATATAATACTACGATACCGACTTGACAGAGCCACCATCCATGAACTGTGTGGCCAGCTGGAGCCAGCCCTGATGTCCCCCATCCGCCAACCCACAGGAATTCCCCCTCTAGTGCAGGTTCTGTCTGTCCTCCATTTTTTTGCAACTGGCTCATTCCAGACAACAGTGGCCATGTCATCTGGGATGTCTCAGCCTATGTTTTCAAAGATCTTGTCCAGAGTGTTGTCTGCCCTGATGAAACTCATGCGGAGCTACATCATTTTCCCAGAGGAGGGTGATTTGCCTACAGTGAAAGCTGATTTCTATGCCCTTGGACATATCCCCAACATCATTGGTGCAATTGATGGAACCCATGTGGCTTTAGTCCCCCCAAATGACGATGAACAGGTGTACAGGAACAGGAAGAATTACCATTCTATGAATGTGCAGGTGGTCTGTTTGGCTGACCAGTACATCTCCCATGTAAATGCCAAGTTCCCTGGGTCAGTGCATGACGCGTATGTTATGCGAAATAGCAGCATTCCCTATGTGATGGAACAGCTACAGAGACAGCGTGTGTGGCTAATAGGTGACTCTGGTTACCCCAACCTGCCGTGGCTACTGACCCCAGTGAGGAATCCCAGGACCAGGGCAGAGGAACGGTACAATGAGGCCCATGGGCGTACTAGGAGGGTGATTGAGCGAACCTTTGGGCTCCTGAAGGCCAGATTTAGGTGCCTGCATATGACTGGTGGATCCCTAATGTACTCACCAAAGAAGGTGTGCCATATCATCGTGGCGTGCTGTATGCTTCACAACCTGGCTTTGCGACGCCAGGTGCCTTTCCTGCAGGAGGATGGTCCAGATGGTGGTGTTGTAGAAGCCGTGGAGCCTGTGGAGAGTGAAGAGGAGGAAGACTCAGAGGACGACACAGACAATAGGGACAGAGTGATACAACAGTATTTCCAGTAACACACAGGTAAGATTCACCCACGCCATTTCACAATTGCTTATAGCCTCCTGCATCTGTACTTTCTGTAGTTCCCCCCAGATCTTTTTCATTAATTTTTGCCTTTCCCTTCCCTTCTCAGTGCTGTCTGACTCAGTGCCTGACTTCTGCTTGGTTTGCCCATGAACTACACCGTATTGACATTGGTATGTTGTCATCAGTAATTGACAGAACAGATATTGAACAGTAATATGTAATACATTTGTTAATAATACAGCATGACTCAAAACAGATTTGTGTGCAATATGTGATTTATTTACAGTGCTAGATATCGGTACGTGTGATTCTAAGGGTGATGGGTGGGGGTGGAGGAATATCCATGGCAGAGTCCAGTTCTCAGTCTCACAGGTGCATTGTCCTTTTGCCTGTGGAAGGATGGAGCATAGGCAGTTCAAGGTTGGACAGGGTGGCAATGTGGGACAGTGGGAAGACTTGAGGGGGTATGTCCTGCTGGCGGGGGTCTTGACATCCTACTCTGTCTTTTTCTTTGATCTCAGGCTCCTCTTACGGGGTGGTTGTTCTTCAGCAGGAGGTGGGGTTCTGGTGGGCTGTCGTGGTGTTGGGGCCTCCTGTCCACTAGCGCCGGCGGAGGTGGTAGGCTGTTCCTGGTCCGGGCTAGTGACAGGGGCCCTGTCTGGTGCAACATGGTCCCGCAACGCGTCCTCTATCCTGTTGAGGGCCAGGACGATGGTCCCCATTGCGGTCCCGATGATTCTCAACTCCTCCCTGAACCCCATGTAGCGTTCCTCCTGCTGTGCCTGGATCTCAGTGAACCTGGCCAGTACCGTCGCCATCGTTTCTTGGGAGTGGTGGTAGGCCCCCATGAGGGTGGTGAGGGCCTCTTGGAGAGTGGGTTCCCTGGGCCTCTCCTCCCCCCCCTGTCGCACAGCAGCCCTCCGAGCTGCCCGGTTTCCCCCGGCCTCTGTCCCCTGGACGGTGTGCCCGCTACCACTGCCCCCAGGTCCCTGTTGTTGTTGGGGTGTTGGGTTAGCCTGGGTGCCCTGTAGTGGCAGACACCCCGCTGATTGACCTGTACTAGAGACAGAGGCATGGGCCCGCTGGGTGGGAGCTGTGCTGGTGTTGCCAGAGGGGGTCGGGTCTGGTGTGGCCTGTGGCTGCCTGAGGGGAACCGACTGCCCAGAGGTCCCCGATGGTCCGGGCTGGTCATCAGGTTCACTGTCGACAGAGCTGCTATCCTCAGTGTGGGCCTGTTCCGGTGGTGGGATGGACATTTCTGGACCCTCCTGGCTGGTGTGTTGTCGTTCGGGTCCTGCATGGGGTAAGAGAGTTTGGTTAT
Source organism: Pleurodeles waltl (assembly GCF_031143425.1). Lineage (NCBI taxonomy): Eukaryota > Metazoa > Chordata > Amphibia > Caudata > Salamandridae > Pleurodeles > Pleurodeles waltl. Next base: position 1,490,053,895 of record NC_090446.1, on the reverse strand, counting down.
TGTTTCTGTGTGTGCAATAGCGTGCGTGTTATGGATGCCCTTGTCCCCCAGTGCAGGCATTCCCTTGAGGGAGGTGTTGTGAGGGTAGTTAGTGGGGGGGGGGGTTAGTGCAGTGGTCATGCTTAGGTGATGGGTGTCCATGGTTTGTGTTGGCATTCAGGGTTTGGTGTTGGGATGGGTGGGTTGTGCTGGTGAGACATTGTCAGGGAGGATGTGTGCTGGGGGGTTGGGGGTGAGGGTGGGGGTGTGGGTTGGCATGCTGGTGGGGTGGGGGGGATATAGTAGTTGAGATTGGACTTACCAGAGTCCATTCCTCCGGCTACTCCAGCGAGGCCCTGAGGATGCAGGATGTTCAAGACGTCTTGCTCCCACGATGTAAAATCGGGAGGGGTGGGTGGGGGTCCGCCGCCAGTCTTCTGGACCGCGATGTTGTGCCTGGAGACCATCGATCGGACCTTCCCCCGTAGGTCGTTCCATCTTTTGCGGATGTCCTCCCTATTCCTGGGATGCTGTCCCACCGCGTTGACCCTGTCCACGATCCGCTGCCATAGCTCCGCCTTCCTAGCTATACTGGTGTGCTGCACCTGCGAGCCAAAGAGCTGGGGTTCCACTCTTAGGATTTCCTCCACCATGACCCGGAGTTCGTGGTCCGAAAAGCGTGGGTGCCTTTGGGGTGCCATGGGGTGGTGTGGGTGAGGTGTGCGGTGGTGTATGTGATGATGAGTATGTTGGTGTGCGGTGCTTTGTGCTACTATGTGGTGTGTGTGATGGTGTAGTGTGCCTCAGTGTGTCTTGCTATGGTTTGTCTGCTGTGTCTCTCTCTCCTTCTCTCAATAATTGTGGTCGCAGGGGTTTGTGGGTGATGTGGGTGTGTGTTTTATAGTTGATTGATTGTGTGGGAGTGGTGGATGTATGTGTTTCAGGTGTGTGTATTTCAAATTGTCCAATGTGGCTGTGTTTTGGTGCTGTGTGTGTATTTTGGTGTGTAGCGCCAATGGACTACCGCGTTTGAAAGACCGCCGTGTGGATTCGTGGGTCAGAATGGCATGGGCGTATTCCTGTTGGCGTGACGGTGGAGGTTTGGTCATCTGCAGTTTATCGCTGCCCGCTGATGTGGCGGACTGCAGTGGAGGTCGGATTTTTGGAGGTTTGGCCGTTGTGGGTCAGAATGACCGTGGCGGCTTTCTGCGGCCGCGGCGGTGTTATGGCGGTCTTCTGACCGGCGGTAAGCGCCTTTTACCGCCGAGGTCAGAATGACCCCCTATGACTGAACTTACAAACACATCAACCTATAAAACCTTCCTGGAAATCACTGGCTCCCGATGGATGCGAGGAACAAGTTTAAAATCCCTTTTACCACCCACAAGGCCTAGTTGGGCAAAGCACTGATGTGTGTAATTTGTACATTACAACTCCAACATGAACTTGCATTCATCAACAGCAAACCTCATTGCCCAGAGGTTGTACATGGATTATAGAGTGAGATCAGTGGTAGTCCAGGGCTTCAGGATGTGGAATAGACTGATTCTGAGCTGGAGGGCAGAACTAAACTGTGTGAAGTTAAGAAAGGACCTGAAAACTAAACTCTCATTCATCACTTGTTTTCCAGAACTCCTCACAAAAGGGGTAGGTGATTGAGCAATATTGGTCTAATGTGCCCAAGCACTCCTCCCAACCTCTAAATACCCATCTACATCACTATGAAATATCTGAAAGGTGACACACATGCCCAGATTCTCAAAGGTTTAGCATCAGTTAGCGTTACTTTCGTAACGCTAAACTGATGTTAAACCTTTTTTGGGATTCACAAACCAATGCAAACTGATATTTGTGTTGGTTTGTAGGGCAAAGTAATGCAAAGCAGCACAAAATGCTGCTTTGCATTACTTTGCATCAAGGGGGTGTTACATGGGTGATACATGGGAGTACTCGTGCTGTCTCCCAGGCTTTTTGGACACTAAACCCTATTCTCCAATATCAGTAGAAAGGGTTTAGTGCCAAAAATTAACACAGCTGAAAAGCAGACGTTAAACGGAGAAATGCCTTAATTTCTTAGTGCTTTTCTGACTTTGCATGAGTGCTACATTGTACAGCATGCATACAAAGTAGGAAAAGCTTTTTCAATTGTCTAGCCATGGTATTTTATATAGGAAGGATACCTTCCCGTCCAAAACCTATGCTAGACTCATGCATTCACCCTAGCAGTATGGCGCTAAGGTGTGTGCATGGCGCACGACAGCTGAAATCAGCGCTGGTGCTAGGTAGAGAGGAGGAGAGAGTCCTTTCTATGTGACTATGGTGCTCTCCTGCTCTCTCCTTGTCACACAGTCCAGCATTTTTGCCTGCTGCGCTGCATTGCATGTCACCTCTCAGAATCTGGAGCAAAGTATTTTATTGAGCTCCTAAAATAAACAAATACAATATTGGCAGAAGGAGAGGTATTTTTAGTCTAACAGTATTCCATTAAGACTGTTCATCTCCACCACTCTTCCTTCGTAGTATTTTGCATCAACTGCATGAAGATGAAATAAGGTATTTTGGTGCTGGTTTGAAGGGCAATGGTGCCTGATGAATTCTCCACCAGAGTGAACTCATCACATTGCCTACCTATGCCAGCTTCTAACATTGTTCTGCAGATTCAACTGCCTATTTCTGAGCCTGCCTAACAGTATTACCCCCTTCATGCTTGATATGCCATCTCACACTACTCTCCAATGCCATAGCGTGTGAGGAGGCAGCTATGAAGTCAGTGCCAACCTGTCATAATCCCAACCAGTGCCTTACCCTATCACTGACGGACCGACTACCTGTCTCTTAGATCTCTTAACAGCACCAGCTACTCACACTTTACACCAACGTGTAAATGCCCATTACTGGCCACGGCTTACTCTACCCACCATCTACCAATGTTTTCTCCTCACACTTGAAGAGTTCCTTCTGTGTCAAGCTGCCTATGCATAGACACCAGACTTCACAAGATGATAGTCTCACTTGTGCAGTTTGCACATGTGCAACCAACACATGTGTGCATGTGTTCAAGTGTAAGTAGCTTATCTTATCTTAAAAGGTGAACACTCTCAGCCCAACTACTGTGAATTAATTGTGAGTGATACTCCTGAGGTGAGACTTGCTAATAGTACAAGTCCAAAAAGCCAGTAGTCAAATGCAGAAAATCATGGGAATGACAGGGTGGAACCTTTTTGCTACACAGGTATGAATCTCATATCTCACATCAACAGTATCCCTAAGGCCTACTTGTTCAAAGTTGACAACTTCATAGGGTATTACCATACAATCACCTAGATAAGAAGGCTGGTGTTTCCAAAGAGAACAATGGGAAGTACTATTAAAATTACAAATTGTATATTTGGCTAGGAAACACGCAGAGATATTATGCTTGGATTATTTATTAAAGGCCCAAATCAGTGATGAAGTTGGATTTTTAAGAAGTATAAAAGAAACGTCAGTTTAGAAAGTTAGCTTTTACCTGCCTACAGGCATTGAAATAGGAAGACAGGTAGAATGATCATTTGGGTACTTCCCAGGAATTTAATTTACCTCAATAAGGCTTACCCTGTCAGAAATGGTTTGAAGTGACTACAGAGGAAGGTTCGCTCATTTCCCTAATCATAACTCTAGGGTGACAATGAAGGCTCTGCACCACATTAAGGAAAGATGCATTTCCTGTAACAAGCACTCCCCTGAGAATTTGGAGATTAGAAATAGAACAAGTTTATCAAAACTATTTTTGGCAAGAGATTATGCTAGAACACAAAGAAGCCCTTTTGTCAAGTTGATTGTTTTTGAGTTTGTACACTGCTTCAGAGACTCTGTGAAAGTATTGTAAAAAGAGGAAGATACTTGTTCAACCTTATAGAACATATGTAAAGAATGCACTATGTGTCAACAAGAACTGACATTATGCAACGTATAATTCCACAACAGTTTATTCAAGTTCAATGTTTTTTTGCAGCCGAGAATCTAAAAAAACAAAAACCAGTATTTTGAGAAATCTGCAGTACTGAAGCCCAACAGGGCACGCAGACCAGGGTCCAGTATTCCGATTCTGTCCTCCACAAAGCAGAAGCTGGTATTTTCTCTTTTTCACTTCCCAAACCCCATTTCCCTTAAAGACTATCAAGAGGGCAAAGTATCCGGCTGACAAAGGACCTTTTCTTGGCAAGAAATTCAAATTTCTCCCACTTGAATCATTCCAGTTAAAAGCAAATGGTTTCACCAGGACCTTGTCTGACAGTTATCTGACAATATGGGCCCTCCTTAGCCACAGACTGCTGCCTTGCCCTGCTGAAGACTTTGGACTTCCATTTTTTAGACTTGGGGGTTTATTTATAGGCCCCTAGCGCCACAGGAAGGTCACTTTCCGTGACGCTCCTGTGGCGCTAAGCACTGCGCCGTATCACAAGGTGATATTAAGCAACATTTTGTGGCTTAACATCACCTTGTAAATAAGGCCCCTTCCCACGCAGCACTGTGCGTGGAAGGGGCGTGCAATGGGTGTTGTTGTGGGCCACCAGGGGTGGTGTTAGCAGGGTGCAATGAGGAGGAATACTCTTATTACTCTTATTCCTCCTCTTTTTTTTATTTATTTTTTATTTTTTCTATGCATGCTGCATTCTGCAGCACGCATAGAAAGAGCAAAATGCCAGAAATTATTGTTTGTGTGCAGGAAGGTGTCCCTTCGTGCGCATAAACAGTCACACCCCTCAACACAGACATCCTTGCACGATGGTGCAAGGATGCTTGCTTTGGCAGGTAAATTTAGCACCATCGCAGGGGCCAACACAGGGGTGCACCGTATTCACTTAAATACGGAACATCCCTGCGTTTCTAAAGTGACGCGGTGCGGCGCTGCCAATTTTGGCGCAGCACCATGCTGCACCACTTTACCGTAAATCCGGCCCTAAATCCTGAATTAAGGCCCATATTTATACTTTTTTTAGTGCCACATTTGTGCCGCTTTTTGATGCAAAAGTGGCGCAAACTTACAAAATACAATTGTATTTACTGTGACCTGTTCACTGCGGTAGGTGCTTAATTCTTTTTGCCACTGTCTTTATTTAAAACTTGAAAAATCATAACTCTAGTTCTCCTTATTACATTTTCGGTGTCATTTTATTCCATGAAATGGATTCTATTTTTCTAAATGGGGTTGGAATTTTTCTTGACTTTATTACTGTTTTGATAATGCATATATATTTTACAGATTACCTGTATATTAAGCCTGTTTGCTCTGTGCCATAGTTACCGTTCGTTGAGCTCAGGTTAATTTACTGAATTTAGTAGTTCACTCTGCCAAGGACTATGTTTATTACGTAAGGTGACTCCCTTAACTAATGAACCAATTTCATATATTATTTATCTCACTTTCTGAGATTCTTTTTTATGCCTGAATTTTCCCTTTGTTCACATCATCTCTCTGTTGCTTCTGATACTCTATTCTTTAAATTATTTTTGCTTTATGTCTTTTATCTCACTATTGCCATCTGGTAATGGCACACAGGGTTTTGTGGGCATTACCGGAGGGCCTCTGCAGGTTCTTTGCACAGACAGTTCAGAATGACCGCGGTGCAGTCCAACAGATCTTGCATTTTGGCCTGGACTGTCTGGAGTCAAGTGCCTCTGCTATGATAACAAATTTCATCATCCACAGACATGCTTGAAAGGCATATTCAGATTATTTGGAGACGTTTTGCCTTCCTTGTTCGACTTGTCCTTTGATGGAACCTGATTTTGATGAAAAAGGGGGATCTGCATTGGTGAGATTCAAGAATAGTTGAGCAACTCTGCACTCTATGGGTTTAGCCTTCGCAGGCCACCAGACTGACCAGCATCACTGGAAGTTAAGGAGCTATTTTGTGCCATGTTTCACAACCTATCCAACAGCCAATGCAGCCTTTCCAGGGCTTTTGCGGTAGAGGGGGTGGTAAGGGAATAGGGCAGTAACATAATCACTGTCTATTGCAAGAGGATATGCTGAAAACCTGGCATGAACTTGGCATGATCTGTCACTCATACAAACAGTATTGATGAATGTCCTCAATAGAAGTTTGGAGAGCCAGTTTGTTTCCTGCGTTTAAGATACACTTCCTTGCGCTGGAATTTTAGGATGTCCTTGAAATCCAAGGCAATGACTTAGAGTTGGGTGGCAATTGAAAATGTTCTGACTTCTGGAGGAAATCCCACATTTGAAGGAAAGCCACCCACTGGAGTTTTCTCCACCATCATGGTAGCATATAGAGCAAATTCCATTGGTGGATTCTCCTTCAGAATTTGCACTTCCTCCCCAGATAAGAAGAGTGTTGGAAAGTGGATTATGGGTAAAACAGGTAGGTACCTACACTAAACAATATGCAACAAACCCCCACTAGGTGAAGTCATGGTCTCAGTAAATGATTCCCTGCTCAGCCCTTGGTAGCTTGGCCATGAGCAGTTAGGCTTAACTTAGGAAACAGGTGTGTAAAGCATTTCATATCAACAAAACAGTAAATAAGTGAAACACAAAAACACCATGAAAATCCAATACTAATTTATAGAAATAGATTATATTTTTATCTTTAAAATGACACCAAAATGACAATCATCAAATCTAGGAAACCGGAGGTATTAATTTTTAAAGATTCAGGCCCTCATAATGAGATTGGCAGTCTATTGGCAAGACCGCCGCGCTGGTGGCTGCCAAACGACCGCCAGTGATGGCGGTACAGTGACATTCATATTGCAAATCACAAACTGAACGCTGTCCAAATACAGCCACAAATCCCAAACCGCCAGGAGTGTCCCACCATCAGCACCGCCAACCACACCCCGCCCTCCATATTGCAACTCACAAATCAGCATGGCAGTCATTGCACTGCGGAAAACCATTGGTGGTGTGAAATCGCCGCTGTCAAATAATCGCCACCATCAATGACACCACATTGGACAATCTGAATACCCCATACCTGACACACACCACACACACCTGCACACTGCACTATATACACCCTCCCACAATCCTGTGCAACCACAACTACCAACAGAGACATCGAGGAGCGCACTAACAAAGAACACTGCACATCGATGCCATAGGCATCAACACACTTCCAAACCATCACACAACACACAACTGCACCATCAACACAATTCACACATCGCCATTGCACACATACACCAGATACCACCAGCACACACAACCAAACACCCCCACCCCACACCACCAACCACCACATACTCCACCGTACACACGCAACACCCCCTCAAAAGCACCCACATTTCACAGATGATCAGTTGAGGGTCAAAGTAGATGAAATTGTCAGGGTAGAGCCACAACTGTCGGAGCTCAGGTCCAGCAAACCTTGATAGCCAGGAAAATGGATTTATGGCAGAGGATCGTTGACAGGGTGAACTCAGTGGGCACCCATACACGCACAAGGGAGGACATCAGGAAGAGGTGGAACGACCTACGGGGGAAGGTGCATTCCATGGCATCCAGAAACCAGATTGCCATCAACAAGAATGGCAGTGGGCCCCAACTTCCTCCCCCAGAGTTCCCATTCTGGGAGGAGATGGTCTTGGACATCATGCATCCTGATAACCTGAATGGAATCATCAGAGGACTTGACTCTGGTAAGCCAACAACATTTCCCAGGCACCAACCATTCTTATCCAGAATGCGTCCCCACCATCCATCACTCCCTAATCCACCCCATCTCACACTTTTGCACCCCCCTTCATCCCACACCCCTCCCCTGCATTCCACCCCACCCCACTGCCACTATCCCCACACAGTCCCTCCCTCATGCACGGATACCAATCACAATGCCAAGCACCACATCTGCCACATTTCATCACTCTGTGTACATCAAAAAATCACAGCCCACTTCACAGTTGAACATCTGCATGGAAAACCATAGCAGATACCACACCAACTTGATGCTTGTGCTGCGTACCAACACATGGCAATGACAGCAATGCTATCCATAATCCACAAGCCACAATGGAAAATGGATACAGTGCCACAATATGTCACACGCAAGCAATGTCTGCAGTGCTGCAGCTGTCTTTGCCTTCACTGGGAAGAAAGTCAACCTACCCCATGCATCAGATGATGACGGGAACAATTACATCTCCACAATGTAACACCCACCCTTTCCATCCCCAGGACCCACTGCCACCCCGCAGCCGATGCCAGAGACAGACAGCCCTCCTCAGGATGAAGGCCCCAGTGGATGTCTGGAAGATCTCAACCTTCCTGGCTCCTCTAGGGCAACTGGTCAGTCCACCACCATAAGCCCCACCCTGGACACATCGGAGAACCCCACCCATGTGGCTACCACACCACCGCCCCAAAACTGGGTCCCAAGGACAGGTCAATCCGCAGTGTGCCCCACAGTACAGGGACCAAATTCAAGCCCACACACCCAAGACCATGAAGGCCCTGGTGCAACAGGGAGTGGGCACACTGTGCCAGGGGCAGATGCACAGGAGGCCGAGGCAGTGGGAGGGCACCTGTGAGCCAAAGGATGGGGTACCCACAACAAATGACTGGCCAGAAGGCCATCACCCGGGTCCTGGGAGCATATCACCAGTCCCAGGACACTATGGGCAAGATTCTCACAACCGTCCCAGAGAACCAGAAGTTGCACAGGGAATACCACCAGGAGGCCATGCAGCAGTGGCAGACCCTCAATGCCACCATGGGCTCCAATGCAGGGGTACTGAAGGAACTGACCACCATCCTGCATGCATCCTCCACCCACCAGCAGGTCCCTTCCACTAGCCACACTCCAACAGAACCCTCCACTTCTGCTGTAGCGAGTGGAATGGAGGCCATGCCAGAGGACCCACAGACCACCAGCACCACACACCCTGTAGCTAAGGAACCCACACGCAAGTGAGGACATCCATCCAGACATCCTGCAGGACCTGATGCCAAGGCCAAGACCACTGCAGGAAATTATCCTCTCTTGAACATTCTTCCATGTCTGCACACTGACCCTATTAACTGTCCACTGTCATGTTTCTATTTTCCCATGGCCCCTTGGATACTGGACCTGGACTACCTACAGCTGGGACAACTACTCTGATGATTACACCCACCATGACTCCACTCATCATCCATTGCACTTGTGAAAACCATTAAACACCTTTGAGCACAGCTAATGCCTATGTGCCTTTATTGTAACAAGATCTCCTGGTGTGTATCATGTCATTACATTCAAGCCATTGCTCTGCAAATGTCTGTGAGATTGACAGAAGGGGGATCAATTTGCAGCAAGGTTGATTGTAGAGCAAACATACACTGGATACATGTGTCAAGGGAGCCATCAGGCAAGGCAGGTACCAGAGTTGCACCCCACAAATGCCCTGCAAATAGACCGAGACAGGGACAACTATCACAATAGGAGTCAGTGTAGGCCACTAGTCACACATGCTGTACAATGTCACATTCCCTAGTGTGTTTTGGCAGGTGGAATCACAAACCATATGTCCATGTCAGATCTACATTTCCAAGACATCCATACCCAATGGTATTTCCCCTCACAGCTAACAAAAGTCAGCTAAAGGCCTTTTCCATAGTCAGTAACAGTTGGGTCACACATTTCCTCATTGTGGACTGTGAGGATTAATAGCAATACTGAAGACACCACTATCTTTGGCACTACAATTCCAGTTGACAAAGCATTACGGGGAACATAGCACATGGATAGTAAATTGCATCAGTGATGCTACACAACAGCAGAGTGAAAATAGCACTCACATTTGAACAGTAACATCTCCTCTGATGGGGAAAATGTACCCCACGAAGCCACCGAGAAAGAAAGCTGCACTCAACACCTCCACTGATGACAGACACCAGGTGGGGCTATCTCCCAAGGCAGACAGGAGTACAAGTCACATACAGAACACTTGACACATACCTGTTTCTCATTGGAAGTATTGTTGAAATAACCCTGCACCAGAGTCAGCTGCATCCTCTTCATCTTCTTCCTCATCACTCACTATTTCCCCTTCATCAGCCACTGGTCCAGCTACCACCTCCTCTACAGCCAGTAATGGGATGTGACGCCTCAGGGCCAGATTGTGTAGCATGCAGCAGGAAACAACGATCTGGCAGACTTTAAGTGGTTTGTAGAGTAGGGCACCTCCGGAGACATGTAGGCAGCAGATTCTGGCCTTCAGTCGGCCAAAGATCCTCTCAATGACATGCCTCATCCTCCCATGGGCCTCACTGAAAGGGTTTTCACCATCTGTTGTTGCATATCTCACTTGTGTCAGCAGCCGGTGAAGGTTAGGGTACCCAGGGTCACCTGTGTGCACAAAGGTAGGGCACATCTCAATACCAGTGGGGAAACAGGGCACATTGTGAAAAGGGATGAGATTATAGCGGCACACATACTATTGGACACATACCGATGAGCCAGGCTCCGTCCCTCTGTAGTTGTGCCATCATATGTGGGACGTTGCTGTTCTGCAGAATGAATGAGTCATGCACAGAACCAGGGATCTTGGCCGTAACCTGGGAGATATATTGGTCAGCGAGACACACCATCTGTACATTAATGGAATAAAAGTTTTTCCGGTTACTGTATACTTGTTCATTTATCCTGGGTGGAACCAGGGCTATGTGGGTGCCATCTACGTCCCCTATTACATGAGGGACATGTGCCAAACTGTAGAAAGCAGCCTTAACAGTGGGCAAATCTGCACATTGAGGGAACCTGATGTAGCAGGGCAGATGTTTGAGCAAAGCACACAGTACATCCTTCACCCATAGTTTTACATCGGCTGTGACATCCCTGCTGCCAAGCCCACTATCATCCGAAACAAGCCTGTGGCAAGGAAGTGGAAAACTGAAAACACCTGTACTAAGGAAGGGATGGTATAGGGATGACCTATGCCAGACAACAGATCAGGCTCCAACTGGTACACAGCCCCATGATGGCCTGACGATTAAGACGATACGTCCGTTTGACATACCCCTCTTCCAGGGTAGCCAGGTCAAGTATGGGGTGGCATGTCTCATTATCACCAATGCACCATATCTGGGAATAGGAGAGAGGTGAAGTCAAAAGTTGATGTATGCAATGTGTGGACATTGTCAATCTATGCAGTAGTCACTCTATATCATCCATAACGCACCTAAAATTCTACACACTTATTGCATGTAAATTGGCAGGTGCCTTTCCTGCATGCACAGGACAGTTGGAAGTAACCTCATTCTGCCAGCGTTCAATGTCATGGTGGTAGGCGGTCTAAACCGCCGTTCAAATCCTTATAGGATAATATTGTTGCCTATGGGAGACTGGGGCCAATGGTGATAACCGCCGGTGGTGACAGTCATGTATGCGGCAGGCGTGACTGCCATTTACTGCTACATAGCTCACTTAACTCCTGACACTCGTGCAAGCAAGACCCCCGCTGTGTGTGCTGCTGTGCTCTGACTCTGGAAGCCAATGTGCCACATCCTGCAGGAGACAGGGCCCCAGCCTTCACCCAGGATGAGCTGGACAAACTCGTGGACAGGGTCCTACCCCTGTTTAGAAATTGTTTGGGGCACCATAGCAGCAGGTGAGTCTCATGTCACTGTCCTGTGTGATTGTGATGTGTGTGAGGATGAAAGACGTTGAGATGAGGCAGATGGAGTGGATGCATAGAGATGGTTGAGGAGTTTGAACATTGGTGGTGTGATGACACGTGAGTGCGATCATGAAATGTGTCTGATGTGTGATGTCCTCAGATGACCCTGTAATGCCACTCTACATGACTTTGTCCTTCTGTCTGTGTCTTCCAGGCAGGTCCGCACCCATCAGAAGAATGGGACCTGGCATGCATCACCAAGCAAATGCAGACCGTGTGGGTCCATGCCCAGTGGAGCAACCACTGCAGTAAGCGGTGGGAGGACCTAGGATACTGGGCCCAGAAGACCGCAGAGGCCCAGGTGGGGACGTCCTCCCAATGAGTCAGGGATTCCTGTCACATCCTGACCCCCCTAATGGCCCTCATTTTGACTGTGGCCTACCCTGAGGCGAATGGGCACTTGTGGGCAGCACAGTAGCCACAAGGGGGTAAGTACACACTGACACGTCTATAATGTTATGTCTGTAAGGCTTTGAGTTAACTGCTAGTGGAACGATGTACGTAGGTCATTGTCAGTTGCACGCTGAGTATGAGTATCAGCCACCCTGGCAGGATTGATCAAATTTGTGTGCCCATACCATGCAAACAGGGACTTATTAGGGCATTTCATTCAAATTTGGGATTTGTGTGGTCACCCGCAATAAGGTTTAAGAGCCCAGCTCCTACCATCAGCAGCAGTACAACTGAGGTGTCAGGGCATTGCTATTAGTATGAGCCTTCTGCCGTGACAAAGGTAATCAGTGAGTCCTCATTCAGCTGCCATGTACTGTATGTGTGGATAGGCACAGTGGGCCCATAAGTCACTGTGCTATTTGTCATTGGATTAGTGGGCATGCTACCTACCCATGAAGGATTGTGTTGAGTAAGGAGTACAGGAAATGTTTCCATACATGACCATGACAATGTGCCAGGCACTGGCTATGTCTGACTAGGATGACCCTCATCAAGTACATGAGTGCTACTCTACCACCAGTAGCAGTTTACTTCAGCATTGCTGTAGTTTCACCACTGGTGTTCTACTGTTGTAGCATGTGTAGGTGAGGGTATGCCCTGCCATGGCATAGAAGCACATGATGATGTTGTTACTCTGTGTGTAAGTAGGATTGGTATTGACCCATTGCACCCTGTCTCTCTCTGCCACCCTCCCTATCCACCTCTCTCTTTGTGTGCATCAACATCATCAGACGAAGGAGAAGGGGCACCGGCGAGTGGGGAAGCTGCAGCCCACGGAACCCAGGATGCTGATACCAGTGGAGCTGAGTGGACCAGTGGGACAGAGGGCAAGGGGAGTGCCACAGGGGAGACAAGATCGGCGACAACATCTTTGGATTCCTCCTCCAATGGACGCTCCCTGGCAGTGGAAGACCCATCTTTGTGCACCACCCCCCTTACCAGCACCGCCTTTCCTGTAGCTCCTCACCCAGCTGCCCGTGCCCGCATCTCCTTCGCCCCAGGTACCTCTGCCCCTGCCCCAGTCAGCCCTGCTGCCCTCAAGGAGGAGGCTATTGACCTCCTGAAGTCCATATCTGTGGGGCAGTCAACCATTGTGAAAGCCATCCAGGGACTGACATCACAGATGCAGCAGTCCAATGCCTACTCTTCGTCTTCCGCCCCCCCTCCAACTACCTGTTCCCTATCCCACAGCCCTCTCCCCTCACACTTCAAAGGCACACCTTCTTACCAACATGCATCCATATCAGCATACACAGATCGCAAGGACAAACACAAGCATCACAAAAGACACCACCGCCATGCACACACACAACAGATACATGCAGACACAACAACTACCCTCTACACGGACTCTTCCACCACCACCCCCCCACAGAAAGCACACCACTCATTTCTGCAGTCACCACATCATCATTCCCAGATCCTGCCACAAGTGCCCTGAAACCCACCGTCACTACAATAGCAGACACTCAAACATGCACCACATACGCACTCAGCACAACTGTCAACACCCCTACAATCAGCACATCCACCCAACCTGCAGACACCCCCCAAATTACATTCACACATCCACCCTGCCCTCTCCCTGCATCTCTTCTCCCCTCCTTCCACTACACCTAAATGACCACACTCACACACCCAATAGTCACACAGCACACACATGACATCCACACTCGCACCTGCACCCAAGGCACCTCACCGTACATAGCTCACAACCACTCCTTCTCCCTCCACTCCCAAACGTCTCTCCCATGACCAACCTTGTGCCCCTCAAAAACATTTCCTGCATGAATTTTCCCTGTTCCTTCCCACTGACCCAGTCCCTGTTCACCCAAGCACCCCCTGTTCCCCTCCCCAAACCCATGAGTCCCACCTCCTAGTCGTCCGATGGTCCACCTGGTATTAGCGATGCCCCTCCCCCACAAAGCCCAAGGTCACCCCTCCCAAAGAAACATCCAAGCCCCCTCCCCAATATCAAAGTCCAAAGCTAAACCGCCACAATCAAAAGCAAAGGAACCCCCCACTCCAAACCCAAACCGAAGTACCCCCCTCAAAACCCAAGCACCCACCTCAGCCAGCCCCCCCATCACCACTGAGGTGCCTGCATACCCCTTTGATGCCCCTGCCATGTGGAGGCCACTTTGCAGTCAGAAGTCAAGTTGGGGTCATGGACATTACCCTGTGTGCCTGGGGCACACGTCCTAGTTGGACTGGCCAATAGGCCTCTGTTGTTCATTGTTGCCATATTTATTGAGATTGCACTTTAATATATCTGCACCAGGGACCCGTTGGTGTTGAGGGTTACATACTTGTCCTGCTTTCCTTCCACATGTATGTGTTGCATATATACAAATTGTTGTGGGTGGTTTGTGTGTGAGTGTGTGTTGGTATGGGTGCTTGTTTCCGTGTGTGCGTGATGTCCGCTAGCCATGACGGATGTGTGTGTTGTGTGTGGGTGTGTACTAATGTCCTTCCCTCCAGTGAGTGCTAGGCGGGTGTATTTACGGTTGGTGTCTTCATCACCGGTGCTGGTTGTGGAGGTGTATGGGCAGAAGGAGCATTGGGAAGTCTTCCAGTTCGGGTTCCAAGGCGGCTGCGGACGTGCCTGTGTTCCTAAAGGTGGGTGTCTCCCCTTATGTTGTTCATTTCCGCCAGGCTTTTCGTGGAGGGGCAGCCACAGCGGACATCCTGGCAATGCGCAACCTCGTAATATGGTCGGTGGTAACATGCTCCCCGCAGGCCTGGAGATGCCGGCTGTGGTGGGCCACACTCACTGGCAGGACTGGCAGTGACTTAGCTGTGTTCTGGTCGGAACACCGCCATGGTCATGATATGACGGTCTGCTCCACGGGGCCCGCAGAGGTGCAAACGCCACCTCCACCGTGGCGGTCCTCGGACTGCCAAGTGCCTAAAAGTTAAAAGCACTATTCTGGGCATCTGGTCACACTTGACCGGGGCAAAGTCAAAGTTTGAGACCAACCGCGATGGAGCCCTGCTCAGCTACACTGAGTGGAAGGCCTCGGTTAAAGTTTTACCATCACAGTAAGAAAATTCTTGAAGATTTCTCTCTGACTGGGATGAAGTCACAAGTTGAGGTCAACCACACTGGGGGTCTCTTTGTATACACTGCAAGGGAGGCCTCAGTCAAGTTTCTATATTGGGACCAAGAAACTTTTTTCAGGAAGATTTCCCTAGACTGGGACAAATTTGTAAGTTAAAGTCAAAAGTTGAGGCTGACCACGCTGGAGCCCTCATCAGTAGTGCACTGAAGGCCTCAGTCAAACTTTTATCTTTGGACTTAGAAACTTTCTTGGAGCTTTTCTTCCCCGATGTCGGGCAGTCTTCCTCAGCAAGCCGATTTAGATGCAACGTTGTCAGATTGCCTTTCTGTGAGCCCCAGGTCAAACCCTGGAAGTCTGGGGCTCCAGAGCTTTTCAGCGGGACGAACCTGCAAATCAGAATGGGTCGCAGTCGACGTTGGCTAGCTTGACTCTCAGCGTTGCGTCTGTCCACTTATGGAGCTTTTTTCCAAAATTGCTCCAAACTTCTCCAAACTTCTGGATCTTCTTCCAGAAATACTTGCAAGGTCCTTCAAGTGTCCACAACTCACCCCAAGGTTGCAGAAGCTCTGAGTTGCTCCTTGGGGGTTAGGACTTGAACTCTCAGAATGGACCTAGTCTAAATCTTTAAATGGCCACTGATCAGCTGTTCTATTTTTGCAGCACTTGATGCAGGGGAGTCTGTTCAGCTCCTTTCTATCTGTAGCTTACAAAGAGTCCCTTCCTGAGGTCGAAGAAGGAAGGAAAAGTCCTTTTCTTGGTGAAGCCCAAAGTGTGCAGCTGGTGCAGTCTTTCTTTCTAAGTGCAGTGTCCAGGTGCAGGCTAGGGGCCCAGCAGGGCAATCCTTCTTCTTGACTTTTGCCAGTAGGGATCTGAAGTGTGGACAGTTCTGCTATATTCATTCTTGCTCCTGGGGTGGAAAGCAGGGGGGTGCTCCTGTCTAAACATGTGCAGGCCACCACCCTCTTGAGTGACCGCTTCCTGGGAAGTGTGGCAAAAATCAATGCCAGGGAGCAACATTCCTCCAAAATCCAAGATGGCAATAATTAAATCTTAGAGTTTAGATCTGGCTGAGTCCACCCACTGGTGTGGCTAAGTCTCCCTTAACACACCAGCCCTCTCTTAATCTAGTCAGGGGCATCTGGTTGTCTGGGGCTGCAGGAAATGGAAGAGGTCTAGTTGCTGTCCCAAATGTCCTTCCCTCCTTTGAAGTCCAGTTTGGCTGCTCTCCCCCCTATCCTGTTCTACCATCTGCTAAGGCAGTTCATCTCCCACCAGATGCTTCCTTTGTTTCAGTCCAGGCCACTTCACACCTCATCAAGGCAGCCTGGCTCAGGCTGCCAGAGGCTGACCAATCCGAGAAGAACACTAAAGGGCTGAAGTTGGTAACGTTCAGCAAGAGTTCTAAAACTCTTTCCCTGTTCAAGTTATATTAAATTCAACAGTGGCAAGTTGTTGAGTGTATTATAACTTTTAATTTGATAACAAACTTGCTATATTCAGCTCCTTACAATGGAAAATTAGACTTTATTATTTTAAAATAAAGTCTCTCCATGTTAGCCTATGGCGCCTATTCACTACAATTGGGAAAACAAATTTGGCTCTTTTTCCCTCACCAGGGATTATAACACAACTTTTATAAAGTCCCTGCTTATAGTTACACTGCACTCAACCCTGTGGGCACTCAGGGCATACCTTAGGGGGTACAAATAAGGTAGCTTAGGACTTTGGAAGTACTTTTAACTCCAAAGTTGAATTTGGGGTTAACTATAACTTAAAAGCAGGCAGCAAGGCAGGCCTGCTTTTAAAATAACACTGGTCACCACAGCACTGCACCTATGGGTCTACTATCTATACTGGAGCCCCTAAACCTACATGCCCTGCCATATACAAGGGACTTATTTGCAGGTTGATACAGCCAATGATAATTAGCCTAATTTGCATATACCCTTTTAATCAAAGCGCAGGCCATGGGACTGTTTAGTAGTGTCCAGGGTACCATCAGAGTCAGGAAAACACCAATATGAGTAAAACATGGGGACAAAAAGTGAGGGGGATTCTGCAATCAGCCCATTTCCCCCACAAGGAGTTTCCAATATGGTTGGCTGTAATAATCAGCCATAGATTATTTTCCTTGGCATTAGAAACGTTTGTAATCATTTTTCTCTTGTTGGATACAGTTCACTGTTCTATACTATGCAACCTGTAAAAATAAGGTGCTAATCATAACTGGACCAAAGCCGTGACATCAAAGGCAACAACAGTCCAGAACTGCTTGTTATTTCAAAGCTGCTAAAGGCATGTTTATGTTTTTCTAATTTCATCTTGAAAATAATGCTTTGAGGGACTTCATCTACAGTTAATGAAAGTTTTTAAAGTTTGGCTTTCCAGAGGGTCTCAGAACAGAACAATCAGTTGAGAAGGAGAGCGGGAGGAAGATGGTGGGTTGAACTTGTTTTCCTAAGCACCTCCCCCTGAGCACCTCCCTGTGATCGCTCCACCCGCCACCACCGCTCCTGACCATTAGCTGCCGGACACTCTGCTATGCTGCTGTGCTGCTCGCCCTCCTCCCTGTAATGTTCGATGTCGGAATACCTTGCTGATAGCCGTGTCAGACCACATTGATGCTGCAGCTCTGGGTCAGGAAGCACCGCAGGCTGGCGGTGTTGCAGCTCTTCAAAGGAGCAGTCACCTTCTCGTTTTACATCCCTTGTAGAGCCTGGGAGCACAGCAGATTGGCACCATCTTGCCCGTATGCATCCCGCATCAGGCACGGAGACCGCTGGATGGCAAAAGTGGGCAGCGAGCGCTCTATCACAGGAACAGCCCCAGGGATATTATCATCCGTGGGGAGAAGGACGCCACAGTAGTAGAGCACCCAATTTTGGATTTATTGGAGTCGGGGTTGCAATGGACCTCTTGCACGCTCACGCCCAAGAGAAACAGTTATTGACTGAGGTGGATGAGCCCGCAATCGTGGAGGCTTTGATGGCTGCAGCTGCAGTGCACTGGAGGCATAAGGGAGAGCCTGCACTCTGAGCTCTGTGAACATGGATAGCAACGATGTCGCAGCTGAGAAGCTCACTGAAGGGATACAGAAGATACAAGGTAACATTTTCCATGAAGACTCACTTCTAGCAGCTGCTGTTCTGCTTTGCAAGCAGAGAGCACAATATTATCCTTGTCAGCTGAGCCTAGTCTTGGAATTAGTGCTCTTCAAACATCCGTAAGTGCAGTGGGAGGTGGCTCTCCTACAGAGACAGAGGGTGGCTGAGAACATTGAAGGTGGTGAGCCTGAGAAAGATGAGTGAGGGGGTTACAAAGGTCTGATTTGGGACATCAGACCATACAGTCGGGCCTGCCTTAAAATATATATGATTCCCCTTGACCCCTCTGCTCGATTCAGGACTCCCGAATTGCTCTGATTCTTGGTCGGAATAGGACAAATGTAATTAAGGATAAGGTGAGCATCTCTGGGATGGACTGAGAGAATACAGTGACTGCAGAACCAGAGCCAATCCCCCCTTCCAGATTAAATGGTCAGACAGTAAGGGATAGGAGGGATTCTATTAAGAACCCCAAGAACCCTAAGAAATCTAAATCAACACCAAAAGGCACCTCAACTAAGCCCATACCTACTCAGATGAAGAGAAGGGCAGTAAGCAGCAGCACTACAGACAGCCCACTTCGAGACTGGGTCAGGTCAAAGGGTGTGGTGAAGGCTCTGATTTCACAACTATCTACAGATAAATGGCAAGGGACAGTTATAACCACAACAGCCCTTTGTGATAAGGAGAGTGCAGTGCTTACTGATGATTATATCAATGTTGGAGTTGATCCTGATAGCTTACTTCCCCCTACTGTTTCAGAACCACAGGCTGCTGCAGCAAGAGATACCCAAAAACCTACCTTGCTGTCTGTCTTGCAGCTTCTTCAAACAGAGCGGGCTGGAGCACAGCAACTTTATGCTCAAGCGGGGGTGATAATGTATTAATTCAAAAAAACCTTGTCGAAGTAACTGGTAAAATAACAGCTCTCTCCGCCGATGTTTTAGAACTGCAGCAGCAGGTTGCTTGCATTGAGGAAGTGGGGTCTACCACAGCCAAAGCAGTTGAGAATCAGGATCGGTATCTAGCCTCGGTTCAGTCTAAAGTAGACGATTTGGAGAACCGTCAAAGAAGAAATAATCTTTGTGTTATCAGGATAGCAGAAGGCAAAGAAGGTGATGACATGAGGCAGTACATTGTGCAGCTTTTTGGGAGAGCAGTCCCAGATCTGGCAGATTGGAATATGGATACACAAATACTGAGGGCTCAGCGGTTGCCCTCAAATCAGAAGCATGCTTTGCTCAGATCTAAATCTGCATAACCTAGGTCAATCTTTATCTTTGTGGGAGATTAACTGCTCAGACAAACTATCTATATGAAAGCCCACCCTGCTTTACTGGTGACCATTCACTCTTTGTTGATTTTTTCTACAGTCGGATTTCTGCAAGTCCAGTATGGACCGACTCTGGAAGCTTTGCCAGCTGATAGACCCTCTCAAGGCAGTCGGGGCTCAAGTGTTCTTGCAAGAGCCAGCCAGGCTGAAGATTATAAAGGATAGATGCACTAGGATCTGTTTTACTGAACATGAGGTGGAAGAGATTCTAAATGACCTAAAAAGCCTTGTGTCACAGAAAGGATCCTGATAGTGGCGTGTTTTTCCTTTCCATAGTGCATGCTTCATGTATGCGTTGCTAATGAAGTTATTTGCTTTCCTCCTTGGGTTGTTTTTCTTCTCTTGTGGGGGCTGGTGGTGGTGTAGTTGTGTTAATGTGGTGGGGCTGGGCATGGAGAGGTGACTCATAGGCTGTCTGATCCTTCTCTGACACGGTAGGATGGGGGGACTCTCACAGGTGGATATAGGGAGGGGGTGAGAAATTGAGTGGTTGGGTGGTTGGTAAGGGAGGTATCAAGCGGAGATGCTTTTGGTAGACTAAGGGAAGAGGGGGTAGTGGTAGAAAGAGGGAGAAAAGGTCAGAGAAGTCAATTGGCTGAGGACCAGTATATTCAGGTGCATGTGTATCAATATGGTGCTCAGGCATGGATAGGTGCTCTCTTTCGTTTGTAAGATATAAAGAAGCAGGTAAATGGCAAGTGATGAACTAAAGGGCATACTATGGCATGTTTGGGGCCTCAATTCAAGGGGTAAATGACAGCAAGTAGAGAAGGAAATTAAAATGTGCAACCCTCATGTGCTTTCTCTATCCGAGATGCATTTAGTCTACCAAGATCGCGGCTTGCTCAATTCATTAGGGTTTAATTTGGTTATTAGCACATCACAAACTGCCCCTTTAAGAGGGATGGCTATTCTGATAAAAGAAGAATATAGATTAAGAGGTGCAGAAGACCGCCTCAGACCGTAGAGGGAGGTGGGCTATTGCTCAAATGGTTACATTTCAGCAGGAATGAGCGATATATGCAGTTTATGGCTCTAACGTAGATGAACCAGGAATTATAGATATGCTAAGTACCAAGCTACTGGATTGGCATAGGGAACTACTTTTGATGGGAGATTTCAACTGTGTGATGGATTATAGTATAGACTCAAGCACCATTCAGCGGCTCCTTATATGGTTAAAACAAGGGCATCTATCTGTGAATTTGCTCGGATTATATGGGATACCTGGCGAGGGGCCATCCTGCAGTACCAGGTTTTACATACTATTCTTATCCGCATAAGCATTATTCTAGAATTGATATGTTGTATGCTAGACTGCATTTATTGCAGGATATGAGGATTAAGATCAGCCGGAAGGTCTCTTCTGATCCCAATCCTATTCTCTTCTCCTTGAATGCAGGTTTGGCAAAAGAGAATCTGTGAAAATTGACCTTTCCTCATCATCTATTTTCAAACCCTGAATAATATTGTAAGTCTGTGACTGAAGGTCTTCAGCAGTTTATACAAGTGAATGTTGGCACAACCTCTCTGCCTCCTGTGTGGGATACTATGAAAACTTTCATGAGGGCGTAACAACACAGTTTGTGTAGCTGAAAGGAGCAGCGTGATGGAGAAAAAGAGTTGGGCCAGAGGGTTTACCAGTTGGAACTCTTGCATTCTCAGACAATTAAAAGCAAAAGCTCAGAGGAATAGGCTATCTACGGTCAGTTAGATAATTAAAGTCTTTGAAAGAGAAGGTTGCAGCCAAATATCATAGGAACCAGACGCCCCAATATGAACAGGGGAAATCGGTAGGTAGGATCTTAGCACATCAGATAGCAGATAGGAAAGCTAAATGCTTAATACAGCATGTAAGGGGGAGCGATGGGGCACTGCATACCCTATCACAGAATATTACAGAGCAGTTCTTGTTATTCTATCAAGAGCGGTATAGTCAGCCTCAACAGGTTAATCTTAAGGGATGTGAGACATGTATACAGGCATGTAGACTGCTGTGTGTGGGTGACCTTGATGCCTGTCCGCTACAGACAGATATTCAGACAGGAAATTGAGAATGCAATAATAGCTCTGACTTCGGGCAAGGCTGCTGGGGAATATGCTATTTAATTGGAATTTTATAAGGTATTCAAACCCCTTATTGCTCTGCTTTTTCTCAAAGTTATTCAGCATTTAGATGAAAGTGGTAAAGTCCCAGCCTAGGGGTCATATCGACCTATTTCATTAATTAACACCAACACAAAGGTTTTTTCTAAGATCTCAGCTTCTCGCCTTGCCCCGATATTGCCAGATCTGGTCTCTAGACAGCAACATGGGTTTGTGCATGGTAGGGCTACAACGGCACATACTAACACGGCAGTTGCAACATCTGACATGGCTAATAGGCAAGGTAAGCAGCTGGGTATGATATTATGGGACGCTAAGAAGGCCTTCAATAGAGTAGTGTTGGAATGTTTGTGGTGTACAATGTATGCATTTGGGATATGCGATCAGCTCTGTAAGTGGGTGCAGTCCTTATACTCGGCTCCTAGTGCTAGGTTGGTGTTTCACCTTCATTTAAGATCCATTGGGGAACCCAACAGGTGTGCCCATTATCTCCCCTTCTATTTGCACTGTATATGGGGCTGTATTTGCAAACTCTGCAGATGAATCATAATATCCAGCCATGGTCGTCGGGTGGTCTAGAGCTCAAAATAACGATGATGTGGCAGTATATACTACAGATCTGGCAGCAACATTAGACTATATTAAAGAAGAGGCAAACAGATTTTATGTTTTTGGGGATATAAGTTAAATATAGATAAAACACAGCTGTTGCTGAACTTTAAGCCTGACGTACCAATCCCCGGGGTAGTCTCTTCCGATGTCTATTTGGGGGTTAAATTAAGTGCACAGGTAGCCCAAATTGTAGGCATAAATTATGGGCCTACGCTGCTTTCAGTTACTAGCAAAATCCGATTCTGGAATAGGTTGCCACTTAGTATCATAGGCAGATGTAATATTATTAAAATGAGTGTGCTACCAAAATTACTTTATCTTTTTCATTCAATCCCACTTAAGGTACAGAACTCCTTCTTCAAACGTCTGCATGGTGAGCCCGGCAGCTTCAAATGGGGTTATAAATGAACTAGGCCTGAAATATGCTGTAAAACGCTGCCATTTAGGCAAGGAGGTCATCAGCTTCCAGATTTCAAACTATCCTTTTGGCCTGCATTTTCCGGCTGCTTGCATAACCTGCTGATTGCAACAGAACCTGACCTGTAGATCTTCTAGGCGAGGGTCCTCCGTATGCACGTAGGGGCGTCAGCACCCCCCCCCCTTTTACATGGAAATGGGCGGGGCATTGGGGGTGAACAGCTGAGGGGAGTGCACTCCCCTCAGAGCGCATGTGTGTTTGGCCGGCCATCTCAGGCCGGCCAAGCACAGGGCTCTCTCCAGCCCAGCAACACGGTCGCACACCCCCGTGACCCCTGTCCCGACAAAGCCAAACGAGATGCTCCTGCGATCTTTGGCTATCATTTGGCTCTTGGAAAGGAATGCAGGCTTTTTTTGTATTGAATGAACGATCCTAACTACTACAAGCGGATAAAACTTAAGATCAGGAGAGATATTATACGCATTTGGCAGGAAATATCGGGGGCATAATTTTCTGAGGCTGATTCATGCGCATGCACCATTATGTTATAACCCGGCATTTCCAGCTGTATTTCTCCAATCGATGTGTAAAAGTGGGCAGAGGCTAGGGGTTGAAACAGTTGGGCAACTATATCACTCCGTTGGCTTTTGCATGTTTGCTCGGCTACAAGGTATTTATAATCTCCCGCAATATCCTTTTTTTAAGTATCTTCAACTAAGAACTATTTTGTAGGGAGTAGTAATCTTCAAACACCCGGCTAGCTCCGAAGCTTTGATTCAGCTATATAAGGCGGATAAGCAGTCTCTGATTAGTACGATGTATAGAGTGCTTTCAGAAGGTCAGCAGGATGAAGGGCCATATGTATGAAAACTGGGGTCTGCGAATCGCAAAATGCGATTATTTAGAAATCGCTATTTCCGAGTCGCAATTGGCTATGTTACAAAATTGCGATTTGGAATTAGAGATTTCTTAAAAATCGTTATTTGTGCTTTGCGAGGCCCATTTACCGAATCGCATTTTGCATTCTCGCAATTTGCAATTTTTTTGCGATTCGGTAAAAAATCGCAAAATGCGAGAAAGTTCGAGAATGCACACCTGGAGGAGCCTGATGACATCACCAGCAGGAAATGAGTCATCCCAGGCAGTTTCAGGTGCCACACCCAAACCAGCATCCTAAATGAGAGCAGCCCAGCCACATAGAGCAGCATTCTGAAGGAGCAGCAACACCTGAGCCAGAATGGAGCCCCAAGGTACTTCACAGGAGAAGCAGGAGAGGAAGCGCAAACTCAAGTTCAGTGAACAGGAGCTGGAGGTACTGACAGAAGAGGTTGTGAGGAGCCATGACCTCCTGTTTGGTAAATCATCACTCCAGGTTCCTGAGAGCGAGAAAAGAAGGCTATGGCTTGACATCCAGGGTAAAATCTGCACCATTGGAGTAGCACAGCGCTCCATTGAGGAGATTAAGAAAAGGTGGTACGACCTGCGGTCCTGGGCAAAGGAGAGGGTGGTAAGGAGACTTGCAGAGGCCAGGGGCACAGGTGGCGGACCACCAACCAAACCACCTGCCACACCACTGGAGGACCTGGTGGAATCCACACTCCTCCCTGAAGCAGTGACAGGGGTCACAGATATCGACACCTCCGCTCAACCGAGTACCAGCCAAGGTAAGTGCAATGTTGTTGTGTGAACCCAATATGTGCATGCATAAAAGCCCCTTAGGAATTAGCATGTAATGTGAAGTAGTGTGTGAAGTAGTCCAGTCCACATCTGAGAAGCAGCACAACAATGCATTATGGGAGTTGCGGTCAACAAACTAGTACAGACAGTAGCATGACAATGTAAGGAAGCATAGTGACACCCAAGGTAACACAACACACACAACACCATGTAGAGCAGTACCTGTACCTTTATTGCCATTTTCGGACAGATAATGTAACATACAGAACTGACATGCTGCATATTGTTGTTGCAGGTGGGCCTGGCCCAGCAGCCACACACAGTCCTTGTGTAGGGGAGACGGACACCCAGCAGCCCTCTGACACCAACACCAGTGGGTCCCTCAACATCTCCACTGTGCGTCGCAGGCCCAGGCCACTACCACTGCCAGACCTCAGTGGCGACTCGGATGTGCAGCAGGAGGGGCCAAGCACACCGTCTGCACCAGACAGGCGCAGCCAGATACCGGAGGACAGGGGTCATGCAGCACAATGCAGGAGTGCCACAGTGTCCCAGCAGCAACCGCACGAGGCAGGTGAGGGTCCATCCTTGTTCGGGGGACTTGAGGCTGCTATGTTGCAGCAACAGCGCCTGCAAAACAGGAGAATATTGAGTTTGGACCAGAACCTGAGAGTCCACAATAGACATATGATGGGCCTGCATCAGCAACTTGACACACTGAACAGCAACATCACCCAGCTGCGTGACGAACAGGTGCAGGCCTCTGAGGACACTAGGGAGCTTACTTGTGCAGTGCGTGACCTCTGTGAGGAGCTGCGACACGAAAGGGTGACCCGACGCAGACATGAACACCGCTTCAGGACAATGCTTGCAAACTACTGCAGGTCCTCAAACAGGATGGCAAACTCCACAGCACTCATCGCCCGTCACGCTGTGGCGGCCCAAGTGGAGGCTGCACACACCAGCACGGATGTGGTCCAGGGCCTTGTACAAATCGCTAATGTGATTGAACTAGTCATGGGACAGAGATCTGCCACTCCCAGTGAGGTAGCCTTGGGGGACACTGAGGACAGTTCGAGCCTTAGTAGTGTGGCAGTACCTGCATCAGACACCAGACGGCGCAGTGCCAGGCGCAACACTGCCACTGAGGGTGACATTCAGGGTGCCAGTGAGTCAACTGGGCACCCGAGTGGTGTGCGTGGGAGGAGGAAGTGACTCTTGCCGCATTGACACTGGTGTTCCAACTATGATGTGATAGTGCGGGACTCAGTTCATTTGTTTATGTTAGTTTTTGCCATCACCTGTTTACTTCATTTTTCACCATTCATTACCAGACGTAAGGTAATAAATTTCTATCACTACAGGTACAGTTGTCAGTGGAGTTTTGTCATTCATACTCACGTCTGAAATGGTTGTGTGTGATGTCAGCACGCCTTTGCCTTCCCTCTGCTGCACTGGTCCTGTCTGCTGGCTGTAGAGGTGGTATGGGATTGTCATCCTCATCTGATTCAGTGTCACTGATTTCTATAGGTATGCCCCTGGTTGTAGCTATATTGTGCAAGATTGCACAAGTAGCCACTATTCTACATGTGGTTTCTGGACTGTACTCCCTGGGTACCTGGCCACGAGATCAGTTATGATATAGGAGGCATTGCATATCACCTGTATATTCATGGAATGTTGGTGTTTACGGTTGCGGTACACATACTCTGTGACTGATGGTGGACATATTGCCACGTGTGCCATCTATGGCACCTAGGACGTGGGGGAACTGTGCTATCTGATAAAACTCAATTTTTGTCTGCTGTATTTCCTGTGGGGTGTGGGGGAATCTGATGTACTGTTGGAGTTTGCTTAGCATGGCGTTGATAATTGCATTGAAAAATCTGGAGAGGGTACTCTGTGACAAGCCCCAGCCGCTGCTATGACCCCTTGATAGCTCCCTGAGGCGAGTAGGTGTAAGGAGCATAATACCTGCACATGGGTGGGGATACTATGTGTCCTTAGTGTTCTGCGCTGCAGTATGGGTTGTAGCTCAGCTATCAGATTAAGTATCATGGCTGAGTTCAACCTATACCTCTCATATATTTCCTCCTCTGTCAGGTCAAAAAGTGTAATGCGCACTCTGAAAATGCGCTCCTGTCTCCTCCTCCCTCTCCTCAAAACCTGCCAGGATCCTTATCCTCCTCACCATGACGTAGAGTGCAGCCATTGTGGAACAGAGTCGGAGGCATTCTGGGCCTCTTTATATAGGTTGCACCTGGTTACCACCTGCTTTCACTTAGTGGTATTTTGCATGTGCAAAATGCCATTCTGCGAAAAATCGCTATTTGCGATTTTTTGATGCATCTCTTTGCGATTTGGATTTTGCGATTCGCATTTTGCACCTCGCAATTTCCTACTGGAAATACCGAATCGCAAAATGCGACTCGCAAAACCAGGTCGCACTGCAAAAAATCGCAAATTTTGCGATTTCGTATTTTTGGTCTGCGAATGCCTTTCATGCATCGCAGACCACGTTTTTGCACTCGCAAACGGCCGAATTTACCGATTCGCACCGTTTGCGAGTGCAAAAATATTTCATACATCTGGCCCGAAATTCCTATATTAGCGAAAAAGAGCTGGCCTGTGAAATTTTACCTTCGGAAATCTATAGCCCTCTTGAGACGTTTGCCAGTTTGGTTCATTCAATTAAGCTAAAACTACAGCAATTTAAGACTGTAAATTGGACTATGCCGCTGAGCGAATTAGTAAATGGGGAGCAGTTTTGGGTTCTGGTAAAACTATCTGGGTGTCGGCCCTGCTGTTGGAATGCTACAGATGCTTGTGACGTACCCGAAATTGCAGGATTTTGGGATGGGGTGTTTCGGGCAGCATCCACGTGTCTTGGGGACAGCATTAGTTTTACCGATAAGGAGATAATGTTGGAATATCGCATAGAGTTCGATCAGGGGCGGAGGAGGTTGTCTATTAGTGTTGCTATTGCCAGATTGTGTATCCCACGGTCCCGGGATTTAGGTCTCTCTGTGGTTGGGAGTCATGTGACAACTGCACGAGTCAGAGGCTGCTCTTGCCAAACCTAGGCCTGTTTCCTCATTTAAAAGGCTGGCTAAGATTTGGGAGGGATATTCTTAGGAATTTCAAGATACAGATTTGAGATTTAAGTAATTACTGTTCTTTTTATAATGTAGTGCTGATAAGGGGCATTTGGAGCTAATTTCTCTTTTGGGTTTTGTGTTGATGTTGGCATTTCATGTGCTTGTTAGGCAAAATGGGGATTATTCCTTAATTTAAGTGGCTGTTTTGGAGAATAGTTTGTGGGATTTCATTTTTTTGCCTGTCTGCTGGTTTACATATGTTGACTTTCTCTGACCATCATAAAAATATATTTTTAAAAAACTATTGGATTTCCACTGTAGGAGATTATCATTCGTTGCATAATGCAGTCTGCAATTCCCAGCCTGAGTCCACCTTCAGAAAGGAATAAAACCTCACATTGGGCTCAAATCGTTCATTTTCTGAAACTGCACAGAGGCAGATAAGATCCGATGTTAATTTTGAAACAGACATGTCAGCAACACGTGCCTCTGACTCCAAAACCATAATTCCTTTATTTGACGAAACTGCATTGCTTTCTAGAGATACCAGGCCAATTCACTGAAAGCACAGAACATCTTTTATTTGGCTCTCAGAGCACAGTACATCTTTTCTTTGTTTCCCCGTTCCTATCTGATGTGCCAGAATCCATCCCTGGCAATTATAATGCATAGACATTCACAGCTGTTAAAGCAAGAAGGAGACAGAAAGAAGCTTGAGTTACATTTTTCATATCTTTGATTCGGAAAATGAATATTATTGCGCGTCAAAGCCTAGTTAAGAGAGGCAGGAGAACAGCACGTTCCGCCGCAGAACCCCCCTTGGGGACCAGTGTGGAGGGATGGTGTCAACATCCGCGCGGTACACTGCACGAATCGCTAATTTGGTCATTAAAAGTACCCAGAGTAAGACGGTAATTTGTTATAGTAGAACACATCAATGCATTAGAGGACTGCGACCATTTATTGAGTTCATTTTTCAATTGGGAATTCAGAGCCAGGAGGTGGGAAGAGAACTGATCTCTAAAACCTTCAATTATTCCACCAGAGCAGATATGGGACTCTGTATTCAGCTTCAACACAAAAAGGATTGCTAACAGTGCCCTCGATTCGACTACCCTCATAATTGCCATGCGACTATTCGTGGGAGTCACTGGCCCCATCGTGATTACCGGATCCATAGCAGTATTTTGGAGTATTATATCTGAACACTTCGGCTTCTGAAAGCCTGCCTCCTGAACGCCTTCAGGAATCAATGGGAAACCACTAATTTCTGCATGGTAGTCCCCAAAATCCCATAATCAGGTGTATCATTAACCCACTAGGGGGTTACAGACAGAGGTCGTGGTGGGCGGGATCGGAAGGGTATGACGTGCCCATACTTTTTTGATTTCTGAAAAAACTTTGCCTACTTTTTGTAAAAAGACTGTTGTCCCTGGACGGTTAATTCCAATAGTTTAAATGCTTCAACTGAAGTGTCATTCAGTGAGTCTCCTGTGCTGTGAAACTGAAGCCAGGCAAGCAGCTAAACAAGCCTTCCTGCCAGGGTGCCTGCTTGCCTGAAAGAAATGCAAATGTACATTATGAGTTAACCTTAAAATGTAAGGGGTAATCTGAAAATGTAAAGGATGCCTGGAGGAGGTACGGGCCTTAATTGATCTACTTTTGTGAAGACGAAGTTTTATTCTTTTTGAGTGGTACTACAGAGAGTCAACAACTGAGCTGGGAAGTGTGTTATTTTAATTGTATTTATACAGCACTTACTACACCTGAAGGTGTTGAAGGGGCAGTAATGGAAAAACAATATTTATATATATTACGTACAGTCTCAATATAACTAAAATCTATATTTTTGGAAGCACCATTTCATCGTAAACTCTTTTGCTCATTTTGTAGCAATCTATCTTATACTGTGTGTTATGTAAACTTAAAATAATGACTTACATATTCGCAGTGCTTTCTGTCACAGTCTGTGACCTCGTAGCACTTAAAATTCACAAGTCACTACTCTCCACTGCACCAACCAAGATTAAATTATGTTGCTTTTTGGTCACACACAGACCTCTGCAGTGCATTAACTGAGAGAATTGTTATAATGTACAATAGTGCATTTCCCATTGAGTAGCAGCTTTTTTATTTCTTTTTCATTTCAGCTGCATGTTATTTTATATGTAGCTACCTGACGGTAAGAATGTTTAAAAAAGTTGATAGAATATTTAGTTTTTTAGCCACACCTTTGACCCCACCCTCACGCTCATTGACCACGCCCCCACTGCATGCAGCATCACAGTTCCCATACTTTTTTCAGTGCTCTTCGACCACTGGTTGCAGAGGCCTGATACCTCTACTCAGATAATGAGGCCATAAGAGTTGGATGGAAATTCATTAGCCAGGCACATCAAATTTCCTGAGGAACAAGGATGGATTTTACTCTTCAAGTATTGTGTATCCGTGTAGGGAACAAGAGATGGGTATGTATTGCACTGCCTGTAAGGGTGTGTAAGTTGTGGAAAATTCAATGCAAAATTCGCAAAATTGTGTGTACATCAGACAAATTATGAAGGCTACAAACTTTTCAGTTTTTCACATGAGTGAAAATCTTGACTTTTGTGACATTTAATGATGTGTATGTCCTTATTTCAATCTAATAAAATATTTCTTTGTGAGACTTACTTTGCAGAAAACACTGTTCTTCCTGTACCCAATTCCAGTGTCCATAAAAAATGGTGTAAAAGGAAAATTTTCAGTGAAAATATCAGCATACATGTATCAGCTCTGATGGTTTTGATTTGAGTGAAAATAATATCACTATTAAAAATAAAAGTAAAAAAGCTTCAAATGGGTGAAGGAGAAAATAAGAAGTAAATAGGAAAGCTTCACAAAAGGCTTAGTCCCCCCCCAAACATGTCATCTTCCACCGCACAATGCACCTTATTCACAGTGCCCAAGCATAAATCTGTAAAATACTCCTGCAAGATTACTCCCACATTTCGGAGATTCACTTTTTAGGAAACCACAGCGAGTCCCAAGAGTACTGTAAGATTCTACGAGAGCCATATATTTCTGGGAGCACCTCATTGCGTAAAATGTATCCATGCAGAGAAACCAGGGTAACCTTTTTTCTCAGGACCCCATAAGTTTTGCAAGCATGAGATAGCATATATTCCTCACACAGGGTCATACGTATATGTTCCCAGTTTACAATACCACCCGGAAGTGGTATTTGGGTGTTCTGCAGGATGCCACCCTCCACACACACATGTTAATATGAATGAGAAAATTCCTCAGTTCTGGCACGAATTCTGAATTTATCACGCTGTGAAATTTATGTTTGCATAGTGATTTGTTTAGGCATCTAAGGCCCATACTTATACTTTTTTAGCGCAGCATTTGTGTCATGTTTTTACACAAAAGCAGCTCAAACTTACAAAATATAAGTTTGCGCCGCTTTTGCATAAAAAAATGGCGCAAATGCGGCACTAAAAAAGTATAAATAAGAACCTAAGTATCATCTAGATGTATAAAAATGTATATGACTTGGACCCCACCTCAGAAAGGTTTTGTTTTCCTTGAACCATTTATTTCAAAAGGACTTTCTACCTGCAAGTTCGCATTGTCATTCAACCTCAGAATATCCAGTCCATGTCTCTCAGAAAGGTCTTGTTGTACATTAACATATTCCCACCTTACTAAACTCTGTTTTTTGTCAACCTCAAGAAATTGTGCTCCACTTCATCTTGCTTTGTTTCTGAGGTAGGACAGGCACCTACACTTGTGTTCATCTACCTCAACCTCTTCTCTATCTCATTAGAACTTGTTTCACTTCACATGTCCTCTCCCACCAGAGTGTCCTAATTCCATGTCAAGAACTGTGTTTCACCACATTAATTCTATTACATCTTTGTCTATTATAATTCTACCTCAAAATTACGTTTATTCCACAACATGATCTTACCATAAATTACCACAACTTGTTTGCATCCATTTCATTAAATTCATATTCTATTGCAACATGTCCTTTTTGGTTATGCCTAGTGGACTTTAGTGTGTTCTTTTTCCACCACAAAATGTTATCATTACGCATCAGTATGCCCAAGTCAACTTCAACTAGCTATTATTCCTGCACCACATATTCTTCTTCAACTTGTACAAGGTTTTACTCAATTTCATCAAGTTCTTAGCCCACCACACAAGTTTGTATTTAATTGCAACATCCCCTATCCTTCATGACTGTCCCAATGATGCTCCAATTTAGTTGAGGACTCACCTCTTTAAAGATCACTACATCACATTGCATTAACTGCCCATAACTCAGTTGCTTCTCCTGTCACTTGTTGACTTTACGCTTGTTTTTGCCCTTGTACAGTGGCCCACTGCCTTTTGGCTAAGTTCAAATACCATACATATTCATAGATACATATATGTTTCATCCATTTTTAGGTTCTGCATAGCAGTGCGCAAGCGGTGCTTTTCCGAAGCGTTAGTACCTGTGTGGGGGAGTTTTAACCATGCCCACCTCACACTCATCACTTTCCCTTGTTCGTGGGCTTGCCTTTTAAAAATCCTTTGAAGCATTGGTAAATGCTTTACGTTTGAACCGCCTTGTGGTGGTTTTGCTATCCCATTGGGGTCCCACTCTGGCAGCTGTGGCGCTTTGAATTGACTTGCTTTTGTAAACTGTTTTACTTTTCTTTTTCAATTTATGTGGCAAGAATAGTCCAGTTAGGAATTTACAAAGCTAGTAGCTCTAACTCAAGTAAACGTGAGACCAATTACATTGCAAATGCTTGTCCTAATAACGCCCAAGGTACCCACGATACGTCACAGCACAGCAATGCATACAACCTCATCATTTGCATTTCAGAAGCATACTTATAGACGCAACTTATAAAACTTACAATGTGGCAAAGTATTTTAATTACACATATTTTGTTCATGAAGTGTTGGTTGAAGTGTTACGCTTCACTATAGGAAATGGTGTTGTGTCTTGTATGAAGTTCAAATTGACACACTGCACTCTAATGCATGGCATAGGGTGACCACCCGTCCGTAAATTTCACGGACTGCCCGTAATTTCACCCTGCCATCCGTTGTCCGTGATGAAAGGCTTAACGGACAGCATTTGTCCGTAATTTTAGTCTTTCACCTAAAGGACAAAACGTAATAGGACAGATCAGTTTCCCCTGCTGGATTAAAAGACAGGGAGTCTCCTGTGCTCTGAGGGAAGGAGGGGCAGACAGATAAGGAACAAACCTTCTTTCCAGGGTGTCTCCTTCCCTAAAGAAATGCAAATATGTGGAACTGGTAGACCTGCAAATGTAAGGGGGCTTGGAAACCTGCATTGACTTTAATTAAAGGAGTCACTTGAAGCTTTTTGATGGCAAAGATATTTTCTTTTGGAGAGGAACTGTAAGGGTGTTCCAAGGTGAGGTGTGGAGTGTGTGGTTTTATTGGACTGTTATAAAAATGTTAGTACTAAGTATAAACTGTTTATTATTCAAATCCGTATCTTAGAACCTCTTCTTTTTATTTAACCGAAATGTATTTGCACATTTTGTAGCAGCCTATATTATGATGTAATTGTGTTTATACAGCACTTACTACCACTGACGAGGCATCAAAAGCATGTTTAAAATAAGGACTTACATATTCACAGCTCTTTTCAGAGACCTCGGTACCTCATAGTACTAACAAACATTGGCAAAGCCAATCGGTCTCACCTACGCAAGAGTTATAGGCTTTGCCAATGTGTTTTTGCCATGTTATACACCAGGGTGTCTGCTGTCCAGCATGGATAAATGTTAGTGGCATAGTGGTGTAGAGTGGCATAGGAGCAGTGGTGTAGAGCCCAGTGGTGCAGAGTATAGTGTAGTGGGGTACAGTGCAGTTGTTTGGAGTGCATTGGCATAGAGTGCAGTGGCATGGAGTGGCGTGCTGCAGAGTAGAGTGGCATAGAGTGCAGTGGAGTAGAGTGGCATACAATAGAGTGTCAGAGTGCACTAGTGTAGAGTGGTGCAGTGGCATAGAGTGCAGAGCAGACTTACATGACAGAGAGTGCAGTGGCATAGAGTGGTGCAGAGTGGAGTAGTCTAGAGTGGTAGAGTATCCTGCTGTACAGTGCAGTTGCGTAGAGTCGAGTGATGCAGAGTAGAGCGGCATAGAGTGCAGTGGCATAGAATGCAGTGGCGTAGAATGCAGTAGTACATTACACTGTAATGTACATACAGTAGAGTGGTGTACATTACAGTGGCCGAGAGTGCAATGTTGCAGAGTAGAGTGTTAGTGTAGTGATGTAGAGTGGAGTAGAGTGGCACAGAAAGCAGTGACGTGAAGTACAGTGGTGCAGATGTTTTTCGTAGCATTAGCAATGCCACGAAAACCATGGTGGTGGGCTCTACCGGTGACAGGGAACTCCTTCCCTGTCACCGGTATGTGGCTCCTCCACCCCCCCAACACTCACCAGACACCCCCACCTCCATCCAAACACCCTCACCCACTCCGATTCTCACACTCCTCCCTCCACACCCAACCCCATACACACACACACCCACAGACAGGCACCACGCTTACACCCAATCACTCACACTGGCATACCCGCATTCATACACACCTACTTCCAGACATGCTCGCACTCATTCTTACACTCAATCACACTGACATGCAGACACGCACTCACTTCACCATTCTTACACGCATTCACTCACACGCATACAACCACACAAACAACACAACACACACACACACTCACACATTCATGCACACAACCAGACACACACAACACCCCCCATGCCCTTTCCTGTCGGAAGCCCGACTTACCTTTGTCAAGGAAATATTCTGGCAGGGAACGGGAAGGGGCACTGCCTCCGCCAGCAGTGTCCTGTGAGAAAGTAGCCTCTTTCTGGCCTTGTTACCCCCACTTTTGGCCTGTTTGTGAGTGTATGTCAGGGTGTTTTCACTGTCTCACTGGTATCCTGCTAGCCAGGGCCCAGTGCTCATAGTGAAAACCCTATGTTTTCAGTATGTTTGTTATGTGTCACTGGGACGCTGCTAGTCAGGACCCCAGTGCTCATAAGTTTGTGACCTATAGGTATGTGTTCCCTGTGTGATGCCTAACTGTCTCACTGAGGCTCTGCTAACCAGAACCTCAGTGGTTATGCTCTCTCTTTACAAATTGTCACTAACAGGCTAGTGACCAATTTTACCAATTTACATTGGCATACTGGAACACCCTTATAATTCCCTAGTATATGGTACTGAGGTACCCATAGTATTGGGGTTCCAGGAGATCCCTATGGGCTGCAGCATTTCTTTTGCCACCCATAGGGAGCT
This sequence comes from Pleurodeles waltl, assembly GCF_031143425.1. NCBI lineage: Eukaryota > Metazoa > Chordata > Amphibia > Caudata > Salamandridae > Pleurodeles > Pleurodeles waltl. Next base: position 1,490,019,066 of record NC_090446.1, on the reverse strand, counting down.
CTGACAATTCTTACACAGGCCTGCCACTGCAGCCTGAGTGAAATAACGTCCACGTTATTTCACAGCCATTTTACACTGCACTTAAGTAACTTATAAGTCACCTATATGTCTAACCTTTACCTGGTAAAGTTTGGGTGCTAAGTTACTTATTGTGTGGGCACCCTGGCACTAGCCAAGGTGCCCCCATATTGTTCAGGGCCAATTCCCCGGACTTTGTGAGTGCGGGGACACCATTACACGCGTGCACTACATATAGGTCACTACCTATGTGTAGCTTCACAATGGTAACTCCGAATATGGCCATGTAACATGTGTAAGATCATGGAATTGCCCCCTCTATGCCATCCTGGCATTGTTGGCACAATCCCATGATCCCACGGGTCTCTAGCACAGACCCGGGTACTGCCAAACTGCCTTTTCAGGGGTTTCACTGCTATGCTGCTGCTGCTGCTGCCAACCCCTCAGACAGGTTTCTGCCCTCCTGCGGTCCAGCCAGGCTTGGCCCAGGAAGGCAGAACAAAGGACTTCCTCAGAGAGAGGGTGTTACACCCTCTCCCTTTGGAAAATGGTGTGAAGGCAGGGGAGGAGTAGCCTCCCCCAGCCTCTGGAAATGCTTTCATGGGCACACATGGTGCCCATTTCCGCATAAGCCAGTCTACACCGGTTCAGGGACCCCTCAGCCCTAATCTGGCGCGAAACTGGACAAAGGAAAGGGGAGTGACCACTCCCCTGACCTGCACCTCCCCTGGGAGGTGCCCAGAGCTCCTCCAGTGTGCTCCAGACCTCTGCCATCTTGGAAACAGAGGTGCTGCTGGCACACTGGACTGCTCTGAGTGGCCAGTGCCAGCAGGTGACGTCAGAGACTCCTTCTGATAGGCTCCTTCAGGTGTTGCTAGCCTATCCTCTCTCCTAGGTAGCCAAACCCTCTTTTCTGGCTATTTAGGGTCTCTGCTTTGGGGAATTCCTTAGATAACGAATGCAAGAGCTCATCAGAGTTCCTCTGCATCTCTCTCTTCACCTTCTGCCAAGGAATCGACTGCTGACCGCGCTGGAAGCCTGCAAAACTGCAACAAAGTAGCGAAGACGACTACTTCAACTCTGTAACGCTGATCCTGCCGCCTTCTCGACTGCTTTCCTGGTGGTGCATGCTGTGGGGGTAGTCTGCCTCCTCTCTGCACTTGAAGCTCCGAAGAAATCTCCTGTGGGTCGACGGAATCGTCCCCCTGCAACCGCAGGCACCAAAGAACTGCATCACCGGTACCCTGGGTCTCCTCTCAGCATGACGAGCGAGGTCCCTTGAATCCAGCAACTCTGTCCAAGTGACTCCCACAGTCCAGTGACTCTTCAGTCCAAGTTTGGTGGAGGTAAGTCCTTGCATCCCCACGCCAGACTGCATTGCTGGGAACCGTGACTTTTGCAGCTACTCCGGCCTCTGTGCACTTTCAGCGGAAATCCTTTGTGCACAGCCAAGCCTGGGTCCACAGCACTCTAACCTGCATTGCACGACCTCCTGAGTTGTCCTCCGGCGACGTGGGACTCCTTTGTGTAACTTCGGGTGAGCACCGTTTCACTCCTCTTCATAGTGCCTGTTCTGGCACTTCTGCGGGTGCTGCCTGCTTTTGAGAGGGCTCCTCCTCCTGCTGGGCGCCTCCTCTGTCCCCTGACGCAATTGGCGACATCCTGGTCCCTCCTGGGCCACAGCAGCATTCAAAAACCCTAACCGCACGACTTGCAGCTAGCAAGGCTTGTTTGTGGTCTTTCTTCAGGAAAACACTTCTGCACGACTCTCCACGGCATGGGGCATCCATCCTCCAAAGGGAATGTCTCTAGCCCTTGTTGTTCCTGCAGAATCTTCAGCTTCTACTGTCCAGTAGCAGCTTCTTTGCACCCACAGCTGGCATTTCCTGGGCATCTGCCCATCTCCGACTTGCTTGTGACTTTTGGACTTGGTCCCCTTGTTCCACAGGTACCCTCGTTTGGAAATCCATCGTTGTTGCATTGCTGATTTGTGTCTTTCCTGCAGAATTCCCCTATCACGACTTATGTGCTCTTTGGGGAACTTTAGTGCACTTTGCACTCACTTTTCAGGGTCTTGGGGTGGGCTATTTTTCTAACCCTCACTGTTTTCTTACAGTCCCAGCGACCCTCTACAAGGTCACATAGGTTTGGGGTCCATTCGTGGTTGGCATTCCACTTTTGGAGTATATGGTTTGTGTTGCCCCTATCCCTATGTGTCCCCATTGCATCCTATTGTAACTATACATTGTTTGCACTGTTTTCTAATACTATACTGCATATTTTTGGTATTGTGTACATATATCTTGTGTATATTTGCTATCCTCATACTGAGGGTACTCACTGAGATACTTTTGGCATATTGTCATAAAAATAAAGTACCTTTATTTTTAGTATATCTGTGTATTGTGTTTTCTTATGATATTGTGCATATGACACTAGTGGTACTGTAGGAGCTTCACTCGTCTCCTAGTTCAGCCTAAGCTGCTCTGCTAAGCTACCATTATCTATCAGCCTAAGCTGCTAGACACCCTATACACTAATAAGGGATACCTGGGCCTGGTGCAAGGTGTAAGTACCCCTTGGTACTCACTACAAGCCAGTCCAGCCTCCTACATTGGTTGTGCAGCGGTGGGATAAGTGCTTTGTAACTACTTACCACTTTTGTCATTGTACTTTTCATAAGAGAAAAATATACAAAACAAGTTCAGTGTATGTACACCTAACCAAAAAGTTTTGCATTTCTTTTCTCACTTTTTTTCTAAAGTGCTGAAAAGTACCTCTAAACTTTCTTAAAAAGTTCTTAAAAAGTTTTAAAAGTTTTTTCTGTCTTTCCAAAAGTTCAGAAAAACTTTTTTCTCACTTTTTCTATCCCTTAAACACTTTCTAAAATGTCTGGCACAGGCCAAACTGTTGATCTGTCCAAACTTGCTTATGATCACCTTAGCTGGAAAGAAGCAAGGAGTCTCTGCATAGAAAGAGGTTGAAGTATAAGGAAGAATCCCTCTAGAGAACTGTTGGTAAATATGCTTGTTGAACAGGATAAGGCCAGAGCTGGCACTCCTGTTGAAAAGTTAGATGATGGTTCCCACTCTGATTCTGGGGCACCCCTAGCAAAAGATGTGGGAGGGAAACTTCCAAGCCTGCCCCCTAGCAAGCCACCTAGCATAGCTGGTACTGATGTAGAGTCACACCATACTGATAGTGTTGTCTCACATCACAGTAAGAGTATCCCTTCTCATCATAGTAGAAGTGTTGTTTCTGTTAGTCAAGCTATTAGGGTGCCATCTGTTAGGGCCAGGTCTCCTTCTGTCCTCTCTCAGCATACTTCTGTCTCTAGACATGCCTCACCCACCCACCCTGATGACAGAGTGTTAGAAAGGGAGCTCAATAGATTGAGAGTGGAACAAACCAGACTGAAGCTCAAGAAGCAACAGCTGGATTTGGATAGGCAGTCCTTAGAAGTCGAAAGAGAAAGACAGAAATTGGGTTTAGAAACCCATGGTGGCAGCAGCAGTATTCCCCATAGTCATCCTGCAAAAGAGCATGATTCTAGGAATCTGCACAAGATAGTTCCCCCTTATAAGGAGGGGGATGACATTAACAAGTGGTTTGCTGCACTTGAGAGGGCCTGTGTTGTACAGGATGTCCCTCAAAGGCAGTGGGCTGCTATCCTATGGCTATCATTTAGTGGAAAGGGTAGGGATAGGCTCCTTACTGTGAAAGAAAGTGAAGCCAATGATTTCAAAGTTCTTAAGAATGCACTTCTAGATGGTTATGGCTTAACCACTGAACAGTACAGGATGAAGTTCAGAGAAACCAAAAAGGAGTCTTCACAAGACTGGGTAGACTTTGTTGACCATTCAGTGAAGGCCTTGGAGGGGTGGTTACATGGCAGTAAAGTGACTGACTATGAAAGCCTATATAACATAATCCTGAGAGAGCATATACTTAATAATTGTGTGTCTGATTTGTTGCACCAGTATCTAGTGGACTCAGATCTGACCTCTCCCCAAGAATTGGGAAAGAAGGCAGACAAATGGGTCAGAACAAGAGTGAACAGAAAAGTTCATACAGGTGGTGACAAGGATGGCAAGAAGAAAGATGGTGAAAAATCTCAAGATAAGCATGGGGATAAGGGTAAAACCAAAGATCCCACTTCAAATCTTAAACACTCTTCAGAGGGTGGGGATAAAACAAATTCTTCCTCTTCTTCTCAACCTGCACACATTAAAAAGCCTTGGTGCTTTGTGTGTAAAAACAGAGGCCATAGGCCAGGGGATAAGTCCTGTCCAGGTAAACCCCCTGAGTGTACCACCACTAATACATCAAGCTCTAGTGCCCCTAGCAGTAGTGGTACTAGTGGTGGGACTGCTGGCAACAGTCAAGTTAAGGGTGTAGTTGGGTTCACTTATGGACCCATAATAGAAACTGGGGTAGTCAGTCCCAAGACAGTTTCTGTCACACCTAGTGGCATTGGCCTTGCCACACTGGCTGCTTGTCCCCTTACAATGGATAAGTACAGGCAGACAGTTTCAATAAATTGTGTTGAGGCCTTGGCCTACAGGGACACAGGTGCCAGTATCACTTTGGTGACTGAAAACCTAGTGGCTCCTGAACAACACATCATTGGACAACAGTATAAAATTATTGATGTCCATAACTCCACTAAGTTTCTTCCCTTAGCTACAATTCAGTTTAGTTGGGGTGGAGCTACTGGCCCTAAGCAGGTGGTGGTATCACCTAGCTTACCTGTAGACTGTCTCTTAGGTAATGACCTAGAGGCCTCAGGTTGGGCTGATGTAGAGTTTTATGCCCATGCAGCCATGCTGGGCATCCCAGAGGAATTGTTCCCTCTCATTTCTACTGAAATGAAAAAGCAAAGGAGAGAAGGCCTGAAAACTCAGGATCCCTCTCCATCAACAGGTAAAAAGGGTATCACAGTACCCCCTAACCACCCTGCCATTCAGGATACCATTCCTGTGGTGGGAGAAACCTCTCCTGGGGTGGCACCTGTTCCAAGGGAAGCATCAGCTGGCAAAGCTGTACTCCCTGAGGTAGAAGTACCTCTCTGTGGGATAACTAACATTGGTGAGAAAAAGAACACCATTTTAGTTAACATGGAGCATCCCTCCAACCCTCCCAGAGAAACTTTAGTGCAGAAACCCTGCACTGCCTCACAACACTTAGGACAGCATCCCTGCCCTAGTGTGGAGCTCATAGGACAGCATCCCTGCCCTGCTCCAACCCAAGAGAAACAGCATCCCTGTTCTCTCTTCCAGCCATATGGACAAAGTTTTTGCCCAGCTGTGGCTTTTCTGAGACAGCATCCCTGTCTGGCATTTCCATCACTACAAATAGGTTCAGTGGACAATTCCCACTGCTGTAAACTAAAACTTACTGATACAAACTCTAAAAATACATCTTCACATTGTTGCTTAGCTAAAAAACTTCAAACAGGGTGGTTTACATCCCCACAGGGAAGTAACCATATAGTGGATGATAAAGGTAGTAACCAGTCTATTGCAGAGCTACTCTCTACTTATCACCACTTAGACAATAAAGTCTCAACTGGCCAAGGTTAGCCTTATTGTCCTTCGTTTGGGGGGGGGGGGGTTGTGTGAGAAAGTAGCCTCTTTCTAGCCTTGTTACCCCCACTTTTGGCCTGTTTGTGAGTGTATGTCAGGGTGTTTTCACTGTCTCACTGGTATCCTGCTAGCCAGGGCCCAGTGCTCATAGTGAAAACCCTATGTTTTCAGTATGTTTGTTATGTGACACTGGGACCCTGCTAGTCAGGACCCCAGTGCTCATAAGTTTGTGACCTATAGGTATGTGTTCCCTGTGTGATGCCTAACTGTCTCACTGAGGCTCTGCTAACCAGAACCTCAGTGGTTATGCTCTCTCTTTAAAAATTGTCACTAACAGGCTAGTGACCAATTTTACCAATTTACATTGGCATACTGGAACACCCTTATAATTCCCTAGTATATGGGACTGAGGTACCCAGGGTATTGGGGTTCCAGGAGATCCCTATGGGCTGCAGCATTTCTTTTGCCACCCATAGGAGCTCTGACAATTCTTACACAGGCCTGCCACTGCAGCCTGAGTGAAATAACGTCCACGTTATTTCACAGCCATTTTACACTGCACTTAAGTAACTTATAAGTCACCTATATGTCTAACCTTTACCTGGTAAAGGTTGGGTTCTAAGTTACTTAGTTTGTGGGCACCCTGGCACTAGCCAAGGTGCCCCCACATTGTTCAGGGCCAATTCCCCGGACTTTGTGAGTGCGGGGACACCATTACACGCGTGCACTACATATAGGTCACTACCTATATGTAGCTTCACAATGGTAACTCCGAATATGGCCATGTAACATGTCTAAGATCATGGAATTGCCCCCTCTATGCCATCCTGGCATTGTTGGCACAATCCCATGATCCCACGGGTCTCTAGCACAGACCCGGGTACTGCCAAACTGCCTTTTCAGGGGTTTCACTGCAGCTGCTGCTGCTGCCAACCCGTCAGACAGGTTTCTGCCCTCCTGTGGTCCAGCCAGGCTTGGCCCAGGAAGGCAGAACAAAGGACTTCCTCAGAGAGAGGGTGTTACACCCTCTCCCTTTGGAAAATGGTGTGAAGGCAGGGGAGGAGTAGCCTCCCCCAGCCTCTGGAAATGCTTTCATGGGCACACATGGTGCCCATTTCTGCATAAGCCAGTCTACACCGGTTCAGGGACCGCTCAGGCCTGCTCTGGCGTGAAACTGGACAAAGGAAAGGGGAGTGACCACTCCCCTGACCTGCACCTCCCCTGGGAGATGCCCAGAGCTCCTCCAGTGTGCTCCAGACCTCTGCCATCTTGGAAACAGAGGTGCTGCTGGCACACTGGACTGCTCTGAGTGGCCAGTGCCAGCAGGTGACGTCAGAGACTCCTTCTGATAGGCTCCTTCAGGTGTTGCTAGCCTATCCTCTCTCCTAGGTAGCCAAACCCTCTTTTCTGGCTATTTAGGGTCTCTGCTTTGGGGAATTCCTTAGATAACGAATGCAAGAGCTCATCAGAGTTCCTCTGCATCTCTCTCTTCACCTTCTGCCAAGGAATCGACTGCTGACCGCGCTGGAAGCCTGCAAAACTGCAACAAAGTAGCGAAGACGACTACTGCAACTCTGTAACGCTGATCCTGCCGCCTTCTCGACTGCTTTCCTGGTGGTGCATGCTGTGGGGGTAGTCTGCCTCCTCTCTGCACTAGAAGCTCCGAATAAATCTCCCATAGGTCGACGGAATCGTCCCCCTCCAACCGCAGGCACCTAAGAACTGCATCACCAGTACCCTGGGTCTCCTCTCAGCACAACGAGCGAGGTCCTTTGAATCCAGCAACTCTGTCCAAGTGACTCCCACAGTCCAGTAACTCTTCAGTCCAAGTTTGGTGGAGGTAAGTCCTTGCCTCCCCACGCCAGACTGCATTGCTGGGAACCGCGACTTTTGCAGCTACTCCGGCCTCTGTGCACTTCCGGCAGAAATCCTTTGTGCACAGCCAAGCCTGGGTCCACGGCACTCTAACCTGCATTGCACGACCTCCTGAGTTGTCCTCCGGCGACGTGGGACTCCTTTGTGTAACTTCGGGTGAGCACCGTTTCACTCCTCTTCGTAGTGCCTGTTCCGGCATTTCTGCGGGTGCTGCCTGCTTCTGAGAGGGCTCTTCGTCCTGCTGGGCGCCTCCTCTGTCCCCTGACGCAATTGGCAACATCCTGGTCCCTCCTGGGCCACAGCAGCATCCAAAAACCCTAACCGCACGACTTGCAGCTAGCAAGGCTTGTTTGTGGTCTTTCTTCAGGAAAACACTTCTGCACGACTCTCCACGGCGTGGGGTATCCATCCTCCATAGGGGAAGTCTCTAGCCCTTGTCGTTCCTGCAGAATCTTCAGCTTCTACTGTCCAGTAGCAGCTTCTTTGCACCCACAGCTGGCATTTCCTGGGCATCTGCCCATCTCCGACTTGCTTGTGACTTTTGGACTTGGTCCCCTTGTTCCACAGGTACCCTCGTTTGGAAATCCATTGTTGTTGCATTGCTGATTTGTGTCTTTCCTGCAGAATTCCCCTATCACAACTTCTGTGCTCTTTGGGGAACTTTAGTGCACTTTGCACTCACTTTTCAGGGTCTTGGGGTGGGCTATTTTTCTAACCCTCACTGTTTTCTTACAGTCCCAGCGACCCTCTACAAGGTCACATAGGTTTGGGGCCCATTTGTGGTTCCCATTCCACTTTTGGAGTATATGGTTTGTGTTGCCCCTATCCCTATGTGTCCCCATTGCATCCTATTGTAACTATACATTGTTTGCACTGTTTTCTAATACTATACTGCATATTTTTGGTATTGTGTACATATTTCTTGTGTATATTTGCTATCCTCATACTGAGGGTACTCACTGAGATACTTTTGGCATATTGTCATAAAAATAAAGTACCTTTATTTTTAGTATATCTGTGTATTGTGTTTTCTTATGATATTGTGCATATGACACTAGTGGTACTGTAGGAGCTTCACTCGTCTCCTAGTTCAGCCTAAGCTGCTCTGCTAAGCTACCGTTATCTATCAGCCTAAGCTGCTAGACACCCTATACACTAATAAGGGATACCAGGGCCTGGTGCAAGGTGTAAGTACCCCTTGGTACTCACTACAAGCCAGTCCAGCCTCCTACATGTCCCACCAGCAGAACACCGCCAGGCCGTATCACAGGTCATCATATGGCTGGCGGCATTCTACTGGCATGGCGGTGCTAGTGGTAGCAGCACCAGTTTACCACTGTCCACCTGTATAATCACTGCCGGATTTCCGCCCTTCTTGTGGCGGAAGTCTGGCAATAATCATAACAAGGTGGACGGATGGGAGCCACGGTGACAGTATGTTGGCAGCCGTCACCACGGCAGTAGGTGGCTTTTACCGCCATTGTTATAATGAGGGCCTAAGTTCCTACCGAAGACAGAGCCTAACATATGACCTTGTTCTTTGAATACACAGCAAATGTGATGAGATAAGAACAAGATTTACAGGCCAGTTTACAGAAAGGGAGCACCCGGAAGGATACTGTAAATAATGTTTGGGCAAGGGAAGGGACAAACTCAAGCTGCATAGCCTAAAACAAATAAAGCCACCAAATTGAAAGTAACTAAATGCGAGTTACAAACCACAAAGCCATTGGCAAGCAATGGGCAGAATGCATTCCCAAGGAAGCTTTATGAATGTACTTAAAGTGACAGCCGCGGGATACTTTGTGGGGAAAGTCTAGTATTTTAGTCCAGTCCCTATCTTGCAGAGGTTTGGCCACATCAATCACCCAGGTAGTATGATGAGAAGACCCAGAGTGGAGACCTGGAGAGAAGACCTGGAGTGGTCTCCATGTTGCAGGAAAGGTCTGTACACCTATTTTATCAGTTTCCCACCAGTTCCTATGGTGTAGAGCTTCTGGCACACCTCTTGTAGGGTTAGTGCTAGGTGGAAGACATGAAATAGGGCATTTCATGATTATTTAAGGTGGTTGTAAATAAGGAGTTGACCGGGATGAAGATGGTAGTCTGCCCCAAGGGTTTGGAAATTTAGTAGCTCACCGTCCAGAAACAAACACCCTATTTTTGAGACACCTGGAACATGCCACTGATGGAGATGCTCTCAGCACAGCCGTCCTGTTTGAGTGGGACGGCTTTGAAAAGGTAGTGCAGGAGCACAGGGCTTATTTGTGTCAGTGAGTTTACAGGTTCTAGCAAGGCAAGAGAAAGTTGTGCATGATAACCCCAGATAGTGATCCATTGAATGGTCAGTAAGGAACAATGAGCAGTGCAGTAAGCCTTCCTTATAAGTCTTTACTGATGAACCCCATCTCAAGCAGGGAGGCGGCAGAAAGCCAGCGAGCCACCCATTGAACCTGTGGAGCTGAATAATAGCATTCTAAATACAGAAGACCTAATCCACCCGCAGTCTCAGGTAGCTTTACAGTGGAAAGAGCTACCCGACAGTGCCGCAGTGACCAAATCAGATGTGTGGCATGTCTGAAGAAGGAACGAAGGAAGAGCGGCTGAACGTTTGCAAAATAATACTTTCATCAGGGTAGCACACCATCTTCAATAGTGCCACGTGGCCCACTACAGAAAGCAAAAGAGAAGACCAAAAAGCAAACTGGGCTTGGAGGGACCAAGATGATCTGCTGAGATTTCCATCCTGCAAATCAGTGGGAGAATAGTAGATATTAATCACTAGGTATCGAAAGTTAACTGGGTCCCAGTTCAATCTTTAATCTAATTGTATGTAAAGGGGAAAACAGTGCCATATGTTAAAGAAACACTAATTACATTTTAAAATGTTTACTTTTTGTTTGTGAAATTTACATCCCAAATATTTTGAAGATTGTATGTGTACTTGACACCTAGGGGTAACCCAGATCACTAGTTTGGCTTTTGCTCAATTTCAAAACCATTTTAAGACATGGACAAAGCGGACAATTGCCTAGCACAACCTTGCAATGGGTCTGGCCCCTGCTCACCTTTCACAAGCACGAACAGTGGACCATTGCAACAGAAGAGTTTGCCAAGGTGGATGGGTGTTGCTTTTTCAACCACTTGACAGTGCCTCTTCTGTTTCTCTCCTGTGTGCAGAGACTACTCCCCAGGTACACAATACCTTCCGATAGTCTTGGTGGACCCATCTTGTCTGATTTTAGGAATTGTCCCACCTTGTTCTTCTCTTCCTTGTTTATCCAATTCTTAGCAACAACTCTTTGAATCACTTGACATGGATCTCCCATTTGATCTCTATTTCATCCTCCTCTTTTATTATCTTTGATTGGTAGTCCGGGCTCCCATTTCTGAGATAAAATGTAGAGTCCTAGACAAACACTCTAGTGCTGTGAGACTACAGACAAGTTGTGGATACCTCACATCCTGACATTAGGTGTGAGACCGTTGCCCACACCATCTGACCTGCCTCATTAAATGTTTTTAGGTTGAAAGTCCATGGGCTGTTAGGGTGAGCCAGATGTTTTTGTTGAATTTGTTTAAACTAGCAGAACGTTAATTACCTTAATGTTTCCCAAACTGTTTGCCAGGGGTTTTAAAATGTACAGAAACATATTCAAATTTTTGCTGTTACTTTCTCTTTAAGAAAGATTGGGTAGATTTGGGTAGGGGTGATTGGCCTTGACACGGTGCTGAAGGGCATTAATTTAGTACTGAACAAGGGCGTAATGTGACACCTGAATGTAGCAAACCAGGAGGCAGTCACAAAAAGACCACAGTGAATAAATAGTGCTATGTTAAAAAAAAGTAAATAAATTCACTGACAACATAATGAAGCATGGCCTCTCTTGGGTTTGTCTGTAAAACTGAAGTTTGTTCTTGAATTTCTGTCCTGTATTTTGACCCTTTGTCCTAAATTTGTGTCCTGAATTTTGATCCTTTGTTCTGAATTTTTTACAGTCCTGTCCAGAATTTGCCTCAATGCCAGATGGTCACCCTAGCATGGCATAGTGCACTTTAAAGCTTGGCACACAGTGCGCTGTAATGGCGGGAATACATCACACTCTAATGCATAGTACAAACTGCACTCTGATGCGTGGTATACACTGTACTCTACTGGCTGCCACTCACTGCCCTATAAATCATGTCACTTAATGACCTCCACTGTTTGGTACACAAAGCATTTTAGTGTCTGGCACACACTACATTCTAATGCATGGTACAATGCACTCTAAAGCAAGGCACACAATGGACTGCAACAATGGGAACATTGCACTCTAATGTCTGGCATACAATGCGCTCTAATGTCTGTCAAACACTGCCCCTTAATGCATGGCACATACACTCTAAAGCCTGACACACAATGGACTGTAATGATGGGAACAGTACACTTCAATGTCTGTCGCACACATGCCCTTTAATGCATGGTGCAGTGCACCTTAATGCCTGAAACATGCTGCACTCAATTGTTTGGCATATATTGTGTTCCTCTGCCTGGCACACACTGCACTTTCGTTCATGGCAGAGTGCTCTCTAATGTCTCGCATTCAATGCTCTCTAATGTGTGGCACACACTGTACTCTAATGCATTGTAAAAATGCACTGTGATGCCTGGCACACACATAGCGCTCTAATCATGTGCTGTGCACTCACTGAGCTCTAATGCATGTCCCAGTGCACTCTAATGTGTGGTGCACACGCTGCACCCTAATGCCTGGCACGCGGTTTGCTCTAATGCCTAGCATAAGCTGCGCTATCACACATGGCACACACCTAACGGGTTCCTCTTTCAATCAGTGTACATTATGACCAGTGGTGTCAGTGAAGAAGGCACGTGCACAGTGGCAAGTGGAGGACAACATGTAAACCAGTAATTGCATGGTTGATATACACTAGGGAAACACCTTTGTTGGCAGTCTGCGTAGAGGGGCCAACTATTGATTGGGCATTGAGCCAGCATTAATTTGCCTACTTCCACTTTATCAGAAAGTCACCTGAATCAAGTTGGGCCACTACAAGCTGAGATTCGAAGGCACATATTTAACTGAAAATGACAGAGTGCGACAATTGGCAGCGTCGCGCTCCATCATTTTCACAACGCAGGGATGGGTGGTATTTAACGGCGCACCCCTGTGTTGTCCCATGCGCTGGCACTAAATTGAGCTGCCTAGCGCCAACACAGGCACCCTTGCACCATCGTGCAAGGATAACTGCATTGAGAAGTGTGATTGTTTATGTGCAGGAAGGTGTCCCTTCCCACACATAAACAATCATTTCTGGCATTAGGTTCTTTCTATGCTTGCTGCAGAAAGCAGCACACATAGAAAAAGCAAAAAACGAGGAGGAATAAAAGTATTCCACCTCATTGCACCCTGCTAATACCACCCAAGGTGGACCCAAGGGAACCTCAGGGACTTCTGGCCTATCTCCCTGCTCCCCTTCCCGGCAAAAGTCTTTGAGAAGGCTGTCAACAGACAACTAATGACATCAGAACAATACTGGACAACAGCAAAACCGCGGCCCTCAGACTCCTGGACCTCTCGGCCGTGTTCAACACCATTTGCCACCACACCCTACGCTCACGCCTCACCAATGCAGGAATCTGCGACAGAGCCCTGGACTGGGTCACCTCCTATCTCACCAGCAGACCCCCAGAGAGTCCACCTCCCCCCATTCTGCTCGGAGGCCACTGAAATCATCTACGGCATACCCCAGGGTTCGTCCCTCAGCCCGACTCTTTTCAACGTCTACATGGCCCGCTCGCTAACATCGCCCGATCCCACAACCTCAACATCATCGCATACGCCGACGACACCCAGCTGATCCTCTCCCTCACCAAGGACTCCACCACGACCAACCTCCATGAATAAATGAAGGCCATCGTCAAATGGATGAAGAGCAGCTGCCTCAAACTCAATTCCGACAAGCCGGAAGTCCTCATCTTCGGCTCCACCCCCTCCACATGGGATGACTCCTGTCACTCTCGGAGCATCTCCGACTCCCACCGGCCACGCACACAACCTAGGATTCATCTTGGACTCCTAAATATCCATGACCCAGCAAGTCAACGCCATCTCTTCCTCCTGCTTCAACACCCTCTGCATGCTCCGAAAGATCTACAAATGGATACCCACTGAAACCAGAAGAACTGCAACGCATCCAGAAAGCCTACACACGCCTCATCCTGGACATCCCCCGCCACTGCCACATCACACACCTCCTGAGAAACCTGCACTGGCTCCCAGTCAACAAGAGAATCACCTTCAAACTCCTCACCCACGCTCACAAAGCACTGCACAATACCAGACCAGAATACCTCAGCAGACGGCTGTCCTTCCACCTGCCCACCTGCGCCAGACCAAAGACCTCCTTACCTTCAGGTAACCTCTCAAGACCTGGCTGTTCGAGCAGTAGCAGCACCTTCCCCCCCAGCAACTTGAGACCCTCACGGGTGAGTAGTGCGCTTTACAAATTCCTGATTGATTGATTTATTGAATGACATTTTTTTTTTAAACTGAAGAAATGAATGCTTTCAAAATGCTCTAAATAGACTTTTAATGAGAGATAGTAGGCAAGCGTAAACAAACAATTAGCCCACATGCATTTCTGCATCTTTACAATGGGACACATTTACAAGACTAGGAGGGGAGAGAGATCTGAGATTATAATAAAAAACAAGCAAAACTTCACATTAAAATATCTCATTACACCATATCATAATGTGATTTTTTAATCAATTTACATGATCATTGTAATACTGACAAGAAAGTGGATTTGATATAAAGTGACTAATTATTAAGCAACAGTCAACCAACATAAAGTATAAGCATAAATGGAATTCTTAGTTAAGCAGATATCTGGGGACTAGAGGGGTGAGGGATTGGTGGCAGTAGAGAAGTGGCAGTTCTCTAGCTGCAGAAGGGCAGTTTCAAAGGTAAGGAGAGAAGAGACAACATAAAATCGTCTTTGAGTCGGTCCCTGTAGTGCGGTTAAATTGATAGATTAAACGATCCAAGATGCAGCTCAAGGAAATCTAAGTTTAAAAATAAGGTTTAGATTTGTACTACATAGTTAAAGGATAGTTCATTATCATATAGATAAGGATTGGTTGTTTTTTATAGTGCTTAAGTTACTGACAGCCAGCGAATTTGGTAGGAGTTTAGCTTTTGTGCGCCCCAAAAATATATAGGGCTTTGAAAAGCAGGCTTTTGGACCTTGACTAAAGGTCAAGCAAAAGTGGGTGAGACCTTCCAGTAATCTAATTTTTTAAGCATTTTTGGAACATATCTCACTTCACACACATGAAAAAAAAGGACATGGAGACTGGAGATAACAATAACGGACCCTTGAGATGACTGCAATGTTGGTTTACTTCCCATTCCATCAGGGTACCTAATCCATCAGACCGTGAAAATTGTTCCCAATTCAAGATGACAGAAGAGTATTTCCAGGTCAAGTGGGAAAGAGATGGTATTTGACCGAGAACCACTGTAAGCACCATGCCTGTGGGCTCAATTTGCTTTCGTACCTGTTTGACTCCGGCCTATGCTTTCCCCCTTGTTGCTTTGCCACTCCTTTCAGTTCTCCTTGTTAATATTCTCCTTAACCTCTGCACATCTTTACTTCAGTTTACTACTCCTACAAACCTGTTCCTGATGCTGCTGCTACCATCTGCCCCTCTCCCCTGTCTGCTACTAGGGCGGTATACTAACTTTTGCCTACAGTGGTGAGTACTGTCAACTATTTGAATTAATACCTATAAGAAGCTTGCTATCGATGTCCGTACAGAATGGTAATAAAATACTGTGTCTTGTCCTAGGTGGAGGACAACTACAGTTTGGGTGCCATAATCCTGAGGACTCTGCGGGTCATTCCAGTGCTTCTCCCTCACACTTCTTCAAGTTTACCTCAGTGTTAGACCTGGCATCCTCAGGGTGGGCTTACCCCAGACTTTTTTCCTTTCCCTCCAGTTTTGTTGCTGTATCTTTTTGTTGGCCTTAGGGTTCTCAGCACTTTACCACTGCTAATCAGTGCTAAAGTGCATGTGCTTCTCCCCTAAAAACATGGTAACTGTAGTAAACTCACAATTTACATATTTAATTTACCTGTAAGTCCGTTGTAGAGTGGTGAATCATACCCCAGGGCCTGTAAATTAAACTACTACCAGCTACTAGTGGGCCTGCAGAACTGATTGTGCCACCCACCTATTTAACCCTATAAAACTGTCTCAGGCCTGCCACTGTAGAATCTGCGTGTGCCATCCCACTGCCACCCCAATGGGGCACTTGAAACCCCTTGCCAAGTCTTACTCTCTCCTTTTGCTTACATCAGAGGCACCCTTAGGGGAGGCCCTGGGGAGCCCATGGGGCATGTCCTGCCTTTCTACAATGTAAGTAGAAAGGCAGGACACGCACCTCACCGTTTTCATTTCCTGGTAATGAAAAACCCCTGCAGTGCTTTTGAGGTTGAGTGCGCAAGCGCTCTTACCTGTCATAAGTCTTCTGGGCTTTTAACCACACACACTGCACGCCCATCACTATAACTTGTTCATGGTCCGATACGTTTGACTGCAAGAAAACTTCTTTTTGTGTCTCTCCTTTATGCTCATGGCGGCTGTGGCGCTTTGAATCGGCTCGCTTAAGTCAACTGTTTTACTTTTCATTCTCAATCTAAGTGGCAAGAAAAGTCCAGTTAGGAACTTACAACGTTAACAGCTCTACCTCGAGCAAACATGAGACCCATTGCATTACAAGTGCTTGTTACATATGCTTATTCTACCTCAACACCTTCGTTTTCCACTTCCACAAGTGCTTAATTTACCAGAATCTTTGCTTATCCCACCACAATAACATCTCGCTCCACCTAAAAAATATTTTCATTCCCGCACATGTTCTCATTGTACCTAGACATATTTTATTCGACTAAAATCTGCTCGCATTCTTGTAGGTTTTTATATCACCACGACCTGTTGTATTTCCACTGCAACGTGTTTTGATTCCACCAGAACCTGCTCTAACTCCTTCTCATCATGTTTTTATTCCACTAGAACATATCCATATTTCACTTCCACATGTTCCTATTCCACAATCAATCTTTTAGCCAATCAACCATGCCATGTTCTTCTTCCAATTTAATATGTTTAAATCCCTCATAATATGTTCTTTTTCGATCTCAAACTTTCTTTCCCACCAACAAAAAGTTCTTGTTCCATCTTAACATGTTTTCATTTCACTGCATCCTGACTTTTTTCACATCTACGTTTTCCTATTCCACCTTAGCACGTTTTAACTCCAACTCAACATGTTTTATTCTCCCTCAGTGTTATTTTTCAGCATTACCTCTGCATGTTCTTATTACACCACACCATGTTCCTTTCGCACCTCAGCTTGTTCTTATTACAACCCAGCCTGTTAATATTCCACCACACCTTGTCCCTACTCCTCCTGAACATGTTCTTGTTCCACCAAAAACTGCAGTTTTTCTAACTACTGTTATCAGAACCTGCTTGTAAGCACTAATACATGCTGAAGATCACACCAGTTGACAGCTGGGGTTTAGGATTGAAGCAGATGAAAGCCCAGAGTCGGACTGGCCTAAAGAACAATCAGGCAGTGCCAAAAGGGCTGAGCTGACATGCCAGTTTTTTGTCTGTGGGTCTGTTTCATAGTTTGCTGGGTTGGTTTGTACTGTTGATTTCTGTTAGACCTAGCATCCTTGGTGTAGTCTCCCTGTCTTTTTGCCTCTACTTTCTGTGTTTTTGATTGTGTGCTGGACTCTGTTTTTGCTGGTTTTGGTACGCTGGGCACATTACCACTGCTGACCAGTGCTAAAGTGCAAGTGCTCCCTATGTGAAATTGTATGTGTTATTGGCTTTTCCATGATTGGCATATTTGATTTACTAGTAAGTCCCTAGTAAAGGGTACTGGAGGTGCCCAGGAATTGTAAATTCAATGCTACTCGTGGGCCTGCAGAACTGATTGTGAAACCCACATGAGTGACCCTGCAAACATGGCTCAGACCTGCCACTGCAGTGTGTGCAGTTTTAAACTGCCAATTCAACCTGGCAAGTGTACCCACTTGCAGGTCCAAACCTTCGTTTTTTTTCACATGGAAAGCATCTCTAGAGTACACCCCAGGTAGCCCCATGGACAGGGAGCAGTGTATGTTAAAGGCAGGACATGTACTGATGTGTTTTGCATGTCCTGACAGTGAGATACTGCCAAATTCGGTTTTCACTGTTGCAAGGTCTATCTCTCTCATAGGTTAACATGGGGGCTGCCTTTGAATATCTTTTAAGTGCAGTTGGGAGCAGATAGAGATATGGAGTTTGGGGGTCTCTGAACTCGCAACTTAAAAATGCATCTTTTGGTAGAGTTGGTTCTTAGGTTGTCAGTTTAAAAATGCCGCTTTCAGAAAGTGGGCATTTTCTTGCTTAACCATTCTGTGCCTCTGCCTGTTTGTGTATTTCAAGTCAGGGCCAGACTGACAGTTAGACTGTGTTAGACCTGGTATCCTTGGTGTGGTCTCGCTTAACATTTTGTCTCTACTTCCCAGGTTGTTGCTGTGTTCTTGGCTCTGTTTTTGCTGTTTTTGTTACTCTGGGCATTTTACCTCTGCTGACCAGTGCTAAAGGGCAAGTGTTCCTTAGGAGAAATTGTATGTGTAATTTGCTTTTTCATAATTGGCATTTTTTATTTATTACTAAGTCCCTAGTAAAGTGCACTAGAGGTGCCTAGGGCCTGTAAATCAAATGCTACTAGTGAGCCTGCAGCACTGATGGTGCTACCCATATGAGTAGCCCTGTAAACATGGCTTAGACCTTGCACTGCCATTTCTGTGTGTGCAGTTTTAAACTGCCAGTTTGACTTGGTAAGTATACCCACTTGCCTGGCCCAAACCAGCCCTTTTTATAAGTGTAAGGCACCTCTAACGTAGGCATTAGGTAGCCGCATGGGCAGGGTGCAGTGTATATTAAAGGTAGGACATGTAGTGAAGTATATATCCTAACAGTGAAATACTGCCAAATTCGTTTTTCACTGTTGCAAGGCCTGTGTCTCTCATAGGCTACCATGGGGGGTGTCTTTAAATATCTCCTAAGTGCAGTTTCCCTTTGACAGCAGATAGAAATATGGAGTTTGGGGTCTCTGAACTCACAAATGAAAATACACCTTTTAGTGGAGGTGGTTTTTAGATTGTTGGTTTGAAAATGCCACTTTTAGAAACCATTCTGTGACTCTGCCTGTTTGTGAATTCCTTGTCTGGGTCAGACTGACATTTGGGCTGTTTGTGCATCTCCACTAGACAGTGACACAAAGGGTGCTGGGGTGTAACCTGCATATCCTGATGGGCCATCTGAGCTAGGCTGGGCTAGGCTGGAGGGAGGAGTGGTCACTTACACCTCAAAGGGATGTGCCTGCCCTCACACAAAGCAGTCTCCAACTCCCTGGTGTGTGTCTGGAGCGAGGCTGGGCAAGGCAGGATCCTGTAAACAACAGAGACTTTTCTTTGAAGTTGGGCAACTTCAAAGGCAGAAAGGGGTATAAGTATAAGATCACTTCTGGATTCAAGAGGAACCTCCGCCATGGAGAAAAGCTTATGAGCTGAGGAGGACTGCTGCCCCTGCCTTTGACTGTCCTTTGTTGGGCTATCCTGCAGTTGATGCTTCTGCCTGTGGAAGGGGACAAAGACTGGACTTTGGGGTATTTTTCTGCATGAGAGGAATCTCCAAGGGCTTGGATTGAGCTTGTCTCCTGTTTTGAAGGCCATCAAAGACTTCCTCTGCCAGCACTTGGAGTCTCTGCTGGGACTCCTGCCCTGCCAAGTGGTGCCCGATCCAGTCCCTGAGCCCCTGAAAGTTGAAGCTGGTAGAAAAAGGATGAAAATCCACTCACAGGAAGCAGTGCGGGGAAAATGTTGCCACACTACCTGCAACGCGGCTGAAAAACGACACACCATCTGCTTGGCGGCTGAAATCGACACACCACCTGCGTCGCAGCTGGGAAATCAATGCATCACGGCTGGAGAAACTATGCAAGTCCTGCTTGCGGCTACTGATAGCGACACAACCCTCATGCAGCACGGTTTTACAACACTGTGCGTCCAGATTTCTCTCACATTGTTGCTGCGCCTCAAAGTCACATGCATGGATCCGAGGTGCACTGTCCAGAAATCGACGCATCGCTTTCTTGCAAGAGAGAAAAACAATGCAGCACCTACCAGACCGGAGAAGAAATGACACACAGCCTCACTTGTGAGTAAGGAAGAGATGCATTGCTGTCTTTTCTGCTGCACGCTCACCCATGCGACTTTATTATTGACGCAAACCATGTACTTTGTGCAAAATCAACACTTACATTGTTTTCTATGGAGTAAGACTCTTTTTACTTTGGAAATTCATATCTTGACTTGAGTATGTTGGATTTTTGTCATTTTGGTCTTGTTTCATTTAGATAAATATTACCTATTTTTCTAAACCTGTGTGCTGCCCATTATGTAGTGTACTGTGTGTGTTTGTACAAATACTTTACACATTGACTTTGAGATAAGCCTAACAGCTTGTGCCAAGCAACCAAGGGGGTGAGCAGGAGTTATCTAAGTGTGTATCTCCATTGCCCTGACTAGACTGAGGGTCCCTGCTTGGACAGAGCAGAGCTTGGACAGAGCGCAAACTGACTGCCAACCAGAGACCCCATTTCTAACAATTTCCCTTATATTAAAAATACATTCCCTGCAGCAAACCGAAACTGATACAGTCTTTCATATCTTGTACCACACTTATGCAGAATGTCTTTAACAGTTCAAAACTACCCACATTTTCAAAGATGGGTCATTTTTTTAACAATCAAATTTGCTCATGGAGCCAGATCTGCTAATGGGTCCACTTTTACTTTGGGGCCCAGGCCTATTTTCTGTCCCAGTCCACCACTGCTAGAATGGTGTAGCAAAGAGAATTAGATAATGAATTCTTGGCACTCTCAGGCCATTCACTGGGAAGGCTATCATGGCCTCCAAACAATCGCTTGGCCCACATTTTGTAACATTATTCAGCTCAAGAAGATACTCTACTGAAGCTCATAGGCTGAATACTGTTTAGTAAAATTCCAAACAACTTTTGCAAAATGAACTCAATAGGCAAGCAAATAAAGGCAGCAATGGATTCATCGATCCAAAATAAATATTCTAAACTATGAGAGAATACACCTAAGACACCGAAGTGGAGAACATTGTGGACACAGAAAGAAACCTGAGTAAAGGTTATTTTGGGGCATCAGGCTGACTGTGGAGGAGTTAGAACAGGCACTGGGATTAGATGAGCCAGGATGGTCCAAAGGAGGACAGAAGGGTGTGAATCCCCTGAAGTAGGGGGATCTGGTTTAATTCTTCATGCAAACGTCTGATGAGGCAAATTGTTTGTAGACTTATTTTATATGTAATGTGGCTCCCCTTATGGTGTGACTACATCGCAGGCACAAAGCATGTGACAGTCACATTCCTCTCCGAGGGTGAGCAGAGATTCACCTGGCCAAGTGGCCTGAGTTTATACAGTCAGGAGGAAACTGACTTAAGACTACCTCCTCTGGATAGTCTTTTTTTTCTTTCCTTTGTCGTCATGCTCCCATCTATGAAGGTCATTTTGTCTCCCATACTAGACCACACATTCATCAGTGCAGTGGCTATCATTTTAAGCTTAGTGGAATAACATCTTTGTTTCATAATCAAAATTGTTCCTAAAGTGCAGTATGTCACCTTTCAATTACTTCAGAGTGCTACAATAAAGATTTGTCAGGAGGGGAATGCGGGGTGGGTGGATAGCCCAAATCATCTTGCCCCCGGTGTAAAAGAATTAGTTGTAGAAAAGCCATAACAGAGCACATCCTAACACTCTGGACTCACAAGGATATGCCTTTAAATGTAACCTGCTCAAGGTTTCTTGGGTAATTAGGTGGGCCATTGCAGATCCTTAACTGAGATCCTTAACAGGGCCAGACTGGCAGTTGTGACAAATGAGAAAACCTGTGGCAGTCTTGTGGCCCGGAAGCCATTAGTCTCCTTGGCTCTATATTTAAGGGCACATTTATGTGGATAATCACACAGTGCAGCAAGTTATCTTGCTGTGCTTCACTGCCTGACAGTGAAAGGGCAGCAATGCAGTGTTTAAAAGAATACAGCACATTCCTGCCTTTTTCCATGCACTGGCTCCGATTTGGCTGCCTTGCACCAATGCAGGCACCCTTGAACCAAGAAGCAATGGTGCCTGTGTTGTACACACAATTGTTTTTGTGCAGGAACGGGCACCTTCCTGCAGAAAAACAATCCTGAGAGAATTGTTCCTCAATCTGTGTGTACTGCATTCTACATTCTTTCTATGTATGCTGTAATCAGCCCTGTTTCTCACACTCTTTCTATGTGTACTGCAGCTCTTTGTTTGTGTGCTGCATTTTGCAGCACACATAGAAAGAGTATGAGGAAATTGGACTGATTGCAGAAGTCCCCTCACTTCTTGCCCCCTTTTGTCATTAATACTGGTGTTTTCTGACTCTGTTTGTGCCCTGGGCACTGTTAACCAGTTCCAGGGCATATGCCCTGATTAAAATGGTGTATTCAAAATAGGCCTAGCTATAATTGGCTCTGACAACCTCCCTATAAGTTATTAGTATATGGTAGGGCATGTAGGTTTAGGGACACCAGTATAGTTAGTTCATCCATAAGTCACTGCTGTGGTGTCCAGTGTAATTTTAAATGCAAACGCAACAGAAGATGGACGGAATGCAGAACAAATCAAACATTCCCCCCCAGTCACAGATCTGGGTTTAATCCGTCAGTTTTTTTGCTTGCCATGCCATTCCAGCTCAGACCCAGCCATATGCAAATCAGTCTTGACCCTATCAGTGTCATTTTAAAGGCAGGCCTGCCTTCCAGGCTGCTTTTAAGTTATGTTTAACCCCCAATTTGACTTTGGAATAAAAAGCACTTCCATAGTCCTACACTATCTACACTACCTTATTTTTACCAAAACAAGTAGTTTAAATCAGTCTTCCACCAACGCATTTTAGGCATTCCGGCCTTGATCACGGTGTTAAGTCTGTCAACAATAGCGATGTTAATTCCACTCCCTTTTATCCACCAGTGGGAATTCTGGTACTTGTAGTGTCTTGATTATTTCGACCAAAAGTAAAAAGTGAATCACATTGTTGTGTGAAAAGGCACAGTCCATGCTCAGTTGATAATCTCTGTGCAAGCATCACTTTTACTAGAGTGGAATGTGCCTCAAGTTTCCAGTTTCTCTTATAAGACTTATGAAAGAAACTGGAAACGTTTAGGCATATTTTGCCCTGAAGCACCCAGAGTTTATCACTGATACCTCATAACAGTGTGGGGTGGGGTCATTTGTCTCACTAACCCCAACACACTCTGTGATGATGTAAAGACAGCCACCTCCCCTCATTGGCTGACCTATATTCAGTCAATGAGAGAATGCTGCAGTCACAACCTTTCAGGAAACACAGAGGCTTCCCTGCCCGGAACCCTGCAGAAGGTTAGTGTTGTTTTTTAAAAATGTTTGGTGCGTGAGTACATGCATGTGTGTATGTATGAATGTATGTGTATTTGTGAGTGCATACTGTGAATGTGTGTGTGTTTGTGAACGGTGTGTGTGTGCATGATTGTGAATGGGTGTGTGTGTGTGCTTGCGAATGGTGTGTGTGTGCACGATTGTGAATGCATGAGGGTGTGAGTGCGCATGTATGTGGGTGAGTGTACGTGTGTGTGTGGCCCGCAGGCTCCCCACCAGTTTGAATTACTGACTGACACTGATTACTGTCTCACACGTCCGACGCACAAGAGGTGACACTTGTTCTGGTGCCCATGCATTCAGTGCATGTGATCCAAAGTGCAGAGGAAAAGCCACAAAGCAGGGGCAGAGAACACGGAGGAGAGACTGAGGCGAACAGCAGGGATCTGGATTCAACAACCTGCCAAGAGCAGCAGAAGAGACATCCTACCCTCCAACCACAGTGACATCAAAGTGACGTCTTTTGATCTGACTCTTAATCGTCCCAAGCGATGGCATATGACCTTGACCCCAATGACATCACAATCAAGGCATTGCTGAAGTTCGGACTGCAATAAGTGAAAAGTTAATGTTATAACATCACAGCCATTAAACAAAGAAAGACGTCTATTTTATATAGCACCTGTGTTTTAAAAAATGTGCTGACATGATAGAAATCTTAACCATTTTTACTGCATGACAAAAATGTGTTAATTTAAGGACGACGATATTATGATATGTTGCAAAACACAGAACAACACTGGGAACCAAAATTATTTATACCATGAACTATCATGATTCAATGACTCCCCTACTACATACATGACCAAGAACATGTATAGGTAAATTACAAGAAACACACAAAAGTGGACTAAAAGAAACAGCAGTTATGTTCACTTGAATAAATTCCTATTCGTCCAATATTGAATATGAAACCTGTTATAGGCTTCAAATACCCCTTACCAATGTTAAGGCGTCTTGATTAAAATCAGTTGTTAGGTATTACCACTCGTGAAAACACAGAAAACATGATATTTCCTGCATTTACAGTAATGAAACTGTCCAAGTGGTTTAAAAATGTCTACATTTCATGTATTTAATTTGTAATGCATTCAGATGAATCTGCATTGTACTGCTGAAGTTATATGGTGTACAGAGTTGAAAGGCTGGGTGGCAGGGTAGCCGCAGAAGGTGAGCACTGCACATCAAGGCACTTTTACTCTCATGATCTTGGCATTAATGTTGACAACTCTGAGGACAGCATCACCTGGGCATTGCCAAGGGTATCTAGTGTCAAGCCAGCGGCCGTGGTGCCACCTTCGTCAGCCCCTAAATAGCACCCATGAAGAGCAGCTTGCAGTTACAGATAGAGGCTGGCAGAGACCTGAACCAATGCAGATACAGACTGTTTGTTGCATGTACAGGACAGAAAACATTTTGCACGCATCTTGCGTGACTAAGAGACCCTAGAAATAGAAATCTTTCTCTATCAGGTCTAATTTTGCTTAAAGAAATGAAAACCTACAGTGACATTTGAGCGGCAATATTGTCACTACCCAATGCTTAATTTGTGCTTGTTGTTTCCGGTGCTGAGCACCGGCACTTCTTTTTGAGGGCCGGTGCTTAGTCTTCTGCCTCAAGCATTTTCTGCGACCAAAAGACACATATGGAAAAGACGGAGGAAGGGAAAAACGAAAAAGCGTCACAAAGAGAGAAAGTAGAAAGCTGTAGAGTGAGCTGAAGGGGCAGGGAGTGGCTTTATACGGATGGAAGAGGCCCGAGATGGCTTTGTGATTACGCTGCCTCAGTATTCCGTGTTCGCACATTTAACTACAGCAGCTGCGTGCTTAAGAGGAGGGATCTGGGCACCGGCTGTAGTGAAAACACCACAAGGTATTTGGTGTAAAGCACTTTATTGCCTGGAGCCACTGGGGAAAGCGACTCCTTCAAATGCTTTCCCGTTCGTTTTTCACACATGCGTTCCACACAGCGCATAGCAACTGTGGAACGCGTTCAATAATAAACATAACACATCCCCTTCCTTTCAATACAGAGAAAAAAATAAAATAATGAATACAAATAAGAAAATAAATGATTGAAATGAACATAAACCAAACATTGAAATTTAACAGAAGTGCCAAAGAAGTTCTAGCAGCTGTACTAAAAATATACTATATACATACAACTCCTATGAGTACATACAATTCCTATAAGTTACTTAATGAACTCAACAACCTTCTCCACCCACACAAAATCCTTAAGCCAACCGGGTGGTTTCCTCACTCTTCCTTTCCCTCCATCCAAAGCCTCACTAACCACGCCTTCTACATCCTTGTTCGCTTCAGCACTAGCCTCATATCCACCAATCTCCTCATTCATCTCAGCACTATTCTCACTTCCACCCGTACAAACCTCTGCATTATTCTCACATTCAACACTCTCCATACATAGTCCTTCACTACTTACAGTATCACCTTCTTCCCCTTCCAACCATCTAAAATTAGACGTAGAGGAATTGTGACTCCTAACTTCCCTACGCACCTTGGCCACCCGTTTAAGATTCCATACCTTTCCATTGCTCAACCTGACTGCATTGTTCAAAACCTCTACAACTTCTTCTGCTTCATAAAACTGACTATGTCCTTTCCTGATCTTAACCGGTTTCTTAACACGAACCCAATCGCCAACCACAATGTCAACTGGTTTTGTACCATGCTGCTCATCGTAAAGTTTTTTCATAACAGCATGTTTTTCCTTCATCCTATTCTGAACTGATCCTAAAGACCATTATACCACATTACGCTGATGCAACCAGTTTAAACTGTATTTGGTCCTAGGCTCCCGCCCTCTCATTATTACAAAAGGCGATAATTCTGTTACCTCATTCTTCATCACTCTGTATGCCCAAACAGCCTTGTGCAACTGTACCTCCCAATCCGTACCATAAGCACAGGCTGATTGAATAACTCCCTTAACCACCCTGTTGAACCTTTCCACCATGCCATTGCAACTAGGATTATAAAGGGAAGTAGTTTTATGTTGTACGCCAATTCTTTTGAAGTAATCTTTCGATGCCTTGGACAAGAACTGAACACCATTGTCGCTTAGCACCACCGTAGGTAAACCTTCAGACACAAAAACTTTATCTAAAAATTCCAAAATACATCTCGTGTCTACCCTCTCAACAATTTCTACAACAGGCCACCTAGAAAACAGATCCATCAACACTATTACGTATTTTTGTTCATCACCAAACGGTCCCGCAAAGTCAATTGCCACACATTCCCATGGTTGTTTCGGCAAAAAATGTTCATTCATTGGCGGTCTGAATGTTTGTTACGTCTTGTCGGCATTTGAACACTTGGAACAATTCCTCACAAATCTTTCAACCTCAACATCCACATTAGGCCACCAAAATAAACTTCTTTCCACACCCTTTGTTTTTACAATGCCAAAATGTCCTTCGTGACATAGATCCACAATTACTTCCCTCGAGCTCTTGGGAGGAATAATCCGCTCACCCCTCATGATTGTACCATTCTCCATGGACAACTGCGATCTCACTTCCCAAAAAGGCCCAACCTCTTCCTGCAATTTGTTTTTATCAGGCCAATTTCCTTGCAAAAATTTCTTTACATCAACTAGTACTGTATCCTTATCATATTCAGATATCCACTCTTCCCTGCACACAGCATGACTACCATCTGCATGAACAAAAGCTACTTGGAAATTATGCCAACATTCATCCACACACTCTTCCAATTTAGTAGGCATTCTTGATAAGAAGTCCGCTACTAGATTATCCTTGCCCGGTAAATATATAAGTTTATAAACATAATCCTGCATTCTTATTGACAATCTTGCAATCCTCGCAGAAGCATTAACAGTTCCCCCCGTTGTCAATAATTTCACCAACGGCTTGTGATCAGATAAAATTGTTACAGGTTTTCCCCACACAAAAACCCTGAAGTGATCCAGAGCCCACGCACATGCCAAAGCTTCCCTCTCAATTGTGGGATACTTTTCTTCTGTTGGCGACAAGGCTCTAGAGGCAAAGGATATTATAAATTCCTTCCCATCCTTATCCTTCTGGCTTAATACCGCACCCAAACCTTTACCACTGGCATCCGTTGAGATACAGTTATCCAGGTTAGGATCAAAACAGTATAAGCTTTGGACTTTATCAATTTCAGAAGTCATGCGATTGAATTCTTCCTGGCATTCCTTAGACCATTCAAATTTGACTTTGTTTTTCAATAGCTGTCTCAAATGGAAACTTTTGTCAGCAAATCGTGGAATAAATTTAGCACAGTATTCAACTAGACCTAAAAAAGATCTAACATCATCCTTAGAACTTGGAAGCGAAGCATCTTTGATAGCATTCACAAGAGACTCTTTTGGTCTGACACCTTGGGCTTCAATGTCATGACCCAAATAAGTGACGCTGTCCCTTGCAAATTTACATTTTGAAAGTTCTACAGTTAAACCACTTTTCTCCAATATGTTCATTACCTCCTTCAGTCTTGAATCATGTTCAATGTTGTTCTTCCCATAGATTAGAATGTCATCCTGGAAGAATTTTACACCAGATTTATTTCCAAATAACTGAAACATAGGTCTTTGCAACACTGGAGCAGCAGACGCTAAGCCAAAAGGCATCCTGTTAAATTGGAAACAGCCAAAAGGTGTAATAAATGCTGTGTACTTTCTGGAATCAGTCATAAGGGAAATCTGATGATACGCAGCACATAAATCTATAGTGGAGAATATTTTTCAATCCTTTAAAGAGAGAACCATTTCATTAATCCTATGTAAAGGAAAACGATCAATAACAATATTATCGTTCAAATGGCGTAGGTCCACACATAACCGAATCTTTCCATTTCTGCGTCTGGTAACCACCAATGGAGAAATCCATTCTGACGCTTCGATAGGTTGTATTACTCCTAAAGTCACCAATCTTTCCAGTTCCTTTGAAACTTAGTCTCTAATCAATATAGGAACATTCCTAACCTTGTGTACCTTCGGGACTGCATTAGCTTTCAAAATTATACGGTGTTCAAAACCCCTTAAATTTCCCAGGTTTGTGTCAAACACTGAAGGAAATTTTCGTAACAGATCCCTTGCAAAGTCCAACTCTTCATCCACCACCTTCACTTGTTCTTCACTGTTTGGATCCAGGACAATGTGCAATTTAGCCTGATCAATCCAGCCAAGAACTGGTGGTCCTTTCTTACTTATATACAGCTTAGCTCGAGTGGATCTGTTTTTAAATCTAAAGGTTAACCATCTATAACCCAACATATCAATTTTATCACCACTGTACCCTTGTGGTTGTATATCAGGTTCACATAACTCCATACCAAATTTCCCTATGAATTTATCTCTCCATACCTCTTCATTCACAATGGTATAAGGTGATCCAGAATCAGCAAAAATTTTCATTATAACTCCACCAATGCTTATTTGACACTCAGGCTTGTTTTTCCCTGGCTCCCTATTGACATTCAGAATCAAATTCGTTGTTGAGCATATGACACTGTCGTTACCAAACCCATGACCCTTTCCATCCTATTCATCATCCTGTTCAAAATTTTCCAACACACACTTGACGTTATCTTTTTTCCTGCAAACCTTTGCAAAATGACCAATTAAACCACAATTTCCACACTTTCTTTGGATAGCTGGACATGTCTTGCTATACGCTAGGTGATCCTTACTACCACACCTATAGCATCTATTTTTCTCTTTAGAAAACGATTTTGATTGGGCATTGAAAGACTTACTGGAAGTTTGGGTGGCATTGTAAGACTTACTGGCAGGTTTGTAGTTTATTTTACAGACAAACTCAGACTCCTTAACTTTTGACAATAATTCCTTGGCACATCTACCAGACATCTCTGCTTTATGCACAATGTTCATAACCTCCTCAAGTGATGAATCACCATTCACCCACAAACGTTCTTGAATACTCTGATTATGAACATGCATAACTAATTGGTCCCTAATTAACTCAGATTGTAATGCTCCAAATTTGCAATCAATAGCTAATTTTTTAAGTTCAGCGACATAATTATCTACTAACTCATTCTCATTTTGCTTACGTTGGAAAAATGTATATCTAGTAATACCTATACAAACCTTCGGTGCAAAATAAGTGTCAAGATCTTTCAATGCTGCCTCAAAAACGTTCTGATCCCCAACTACTGGAGCTTTTAACATTTGGTTGTACACTCTTAACCCATAAGGACCCAAAGAATGTAACAAAATACGTTTTTTTTGGTCTGCTGACATGTTGCCAGAATCACCCACTGCATCAATGTAATTTATAAAGTACTCCTTCCACTCTAACCACTTAATAGATGGTTCAGAACCTGTTGGCCAAAATGCTTGTGGTGGAGAAATGCTGAAATTCTGCGTTGCCATTATAAATAACTACTCTCAATCTTAAATTGAAAACCCCCCAAAAAATATATATATATTATGAGGAAAATTCCAAATGCAGCTAGTAATCCGTAGTTTCCATGGAGATTTTCCAAACAGATAAAGATGACCGCTAAGCACACTTGTTAAGTTGAATGTATGAATTCCAGCACGTTTTGCAGCACAAAGGAATCGTTACAAGTGGCAGGATATCCTCAAAAGGTTCACATCCAGATATTACTTGTTGCTAAGAAACTCCAGAATGCCTCAGGATCCTTCAAAATGGCCACAGTACGAAATACACAGCCGGCTTTCAGGTTGTCATGACAACATTGGCGCGCGAACGTCGCGTCAAGCTACTGTTGCTCACAACCAACACAACCTCCGTTGTGCAGTCCAGTGAGAAAGCGACAGTAAAAACACACAGTCAAGCCCAGCAGGAAATCGGCAATGCGCAGCTCAAAACGTCAAGCCCACCAGGAAATCGGCAAAGCGCAGCTCAAAACGCGATGAATCGCTCCGTGGTCAGCCCAAAAGGAATGCTGTGCTGCACCCCAGAACTCCTAACGCCACAGCACGCGTAGGCCTAGGCTCCAGGCGCTCGTCGCCAAATTGTAGTGAAAACACAAGGTATTTGGTGTAAAGCACTTTATTGCCTGGAGCCACTGAGGAAAGCGACTCCTTCAACTGCTTTCCCGTTCGTTTTTCACACACGCATTCCACACAGCGCATAGCAACTGTGGAACGCGTTCAATAATAAACATAACACCGGCACCTTTTTATTTACAAATTAAGCACTGTCACTACCATAGTATAGGAGTTTTGCATTTTTGTTTTGGAATGGGAGTTCTTGCAGCTGTGTTACCTTACCATTTCCTACCCAGAAAATTATACCGCAATTAATTCACAGACGATGAACACATTCTAACCCAGAAATCTTACTGGAGGACTAATGGTCTTTGAAACACGGCTTAATGGTATGTATGGATCAAACACACCAGGCTGTATAGGAGATCTTATGTCAGACATGTTCTTTTAGATGTGCTGTGAAATTCCCAAACACTTCTGACTTGTGAATTGAAATTTGAAGACTGTGATTTGACATTATTTATGTTTTGGGAGATAGCAGGTGGCCTAGCAGATAATTTTAGACTTTTAAACAGCAACCATGTGTCCCAAACCCAACTGTAAGCCCAGCTGAATCCACGTTGATCAAATTGTGTGCTCTTGGGCATTTCACTTTATGTCACTGATGTGCCTATGCTTCTTGTGTACAACATATATTATTGATTCAATAACGTGGTAGACTTAATATTCGAAAAGCACGCGGCAGCATAACCTTACAATGAAATGCATCAGACCAGGGTGAAAGGAGGAGCCATAGGCAACTGCACACTTATCTGAACGTCATGTGTGACAGGCTTTGACTGGCATATCATCATTACCTGCAAAATAATCTTACTGAGCAAATTAACAGACTGGAGAGCTAGGAAACCACCATTAAAGTTGTGGGTCGGACATGTTTTATTGGCTCGGAGTCTCAATGACTCTTTTATAGGGGGTGTGGCCTACGGTAGATATTTAAGCCTCCCTTATTTAGAGGGTCAGATTTTACACTCTAAAACGTATAACTTGTCTACAGTGATTATACAAAGTATGAATCAATCCATTGTATTTCAAATGAAAGTTCAAGTTGCCAAGCCTTTGCAGGGTTGTGAGAAATTCACAATTATGTTCTGAAATACTCACAGTCTTTGCAAATGTGCCCACTTTATGCGAAATACATTTCGCCAATACCGCACGGAACGTTTCCCTGCTAGGGTCTACCTCTCACCTAAAGTACCACATGAGAGCAGCAGGAGAATTGTTTGGGGAGAAGAAGCTAATTGGTTGGACACGTTCTACTCGAACCAATTTCCTGCGGTCAAATTTAGTGCAAAATGTTGCATTATGCGTAATGACAAACATTTTGGCATTTCACGAAATGCAAAATTGAGGAATTACTCGACATCGTACTGGCGTAAATGTAATGCGAGAAGAGACTCCTCGCCCCTATTAAACCCGAGAACGATTGAGTGCTATGCAACAGTGACAAGACTCATTTTTCATGAAGGATGGCTGCCCCAGGAGCAAAGGAGAGGGGTAGTTATTGTCTAATATACTTATAAACAGATGACTATATAGTGATGGTCATTATGTGCAGGCACATTATAAAAAACTATGTATATTATTTATCCTGGCATAAGGTTTTTGATTGTATTAAGCTGTGAATTTGCTATAAATGTTTTTATTGTGAATGGCTCATTCGTTGTAACATTTTACCACAAAAGGCACAAAGTTACGTGAATTGGCATAATAACCTCGGAATTTCGTATAACGAGCGAAACACAAATTTCCCAACATTACGCAAATTATGCTAGTTTAATTTGAATATCATCCAAGTCTAATTTTAAGTGACCAAGGACCTTTTTCATTTCCTAATTGCCCACATTTGTGACCACATGCGGATTATTCAAATAAGGATAACAATTCACACTAAAATGAATCTTAAGAAAGTCAGCGAGTTTGAACAAAACTACTGAGATAAAATGCTCCCTAGTGCCCTTTTTGCGGTCTCAGCTGTCCATCACAGGCAACATTGTATACAATATGCCACATCATTGATCATTATTAGACAGCTTTCTTGTCAGTCTCAGTCACCTTCTTCTTATTGGTGGCTTTCCACCCTGTTTCTTCTGCTTGTCCTCCCCAGAGGAGTTTTTTGGTTTCATCATCTTTAGAGTGTACCTTTTTTTAAAAAATATTTCCCACTTTTTTCCTTGTTTTGTTGATCACATCTGTGACAAGTATACCATCAGCACATCTGAGGTTTTAAAATATTTTTTGATACCCATTTGCTGCACAATGCTATCAGGCCACTTGAGTTTAATCACCTGCTCACTGCCAGTCTATCCCTCATAAAAGTTCTCCTTAGTTCTCTGACTACAGTTTATACAGCTAATATCCTGATGTGTATTGTATTGTCCCGAAAAATTTAAAAAATAAAGTCCAAGGGGGCAGGGTAGGGGTACCATGACACCGTGTACCTTGTAGGAGGACCTCTTCCGAGCCCCTCCCCCCCGTCCAAATTAAAAACAAAAACATAATTGAAATGCTGCAATCCCACGTGACTTTTGTAGAAGTCAGCGGACCCCCTTCTCCCGCAAGAGTTCCATTAGAGAGCAGGGGCCACGCTGGTTCCAGTGAGAGTCCCGAAGGATTGGAAAAATATTTTTTAAAAGGGGGAGGTATGAGTGTCTGTGATGGTTGGCTCTGTATGGGTGTTTGTTCCTGTGGTTAACCCATGCCACACACAGCCACAGGCCCTGCGCAGTGGAGGTGGCTGCCCATGAAGGGCTGGGCGCAGGTCCAGAGGGCAACCTCATGCTGTGTCTGGGAGGTTGACACAGCTACACTTAGTAATAAAATATTATAAAAACTTAGAAATTCAATGAAAAAAACAGAGTGACTCTATACTTAGGTATGATAACAATATTTTACATATCTTACATTGCATTAAAAAACCCGAGAAATTCACTGAAAAAAACACAAAGGCTGAAGTGACATTATAGTTAGGTGAAAATGTCAGTTTGAAAGTAACATTGTAAACTGAAAAAACACTGAAATTCACTAGCTATCGATATTTCAAATAACTATAACTTGCACCCTCATCATGCACTGCTAATGATCTCACATATTACAACACTCATGACGTGTTCCGTGACATTGTTGATTACTTCACTGATGACATCTGAATTGTCATTATTGAAAACAGCACTGTGCCTTGGGAGTGTGTGAGTTATAGTTACCGGAAATAGCTTTAAGTGGTGAATTTCGCGACATATTTACACCAAAGTGGCACAGCGTGGGGCTTCTCTAAAATTGGCAGCGCCGCACTACATCACTTCTAAAACAAAGGGATGCGCTATATTTACACAAATACAATGCACCCCTGTGTTTCCCCGAGCGCTGGAGCTAAATTTAAATGCCAGCATCAACGCAGGCATCCTTGCACCATAGTGCAAGGGTGTCTACTTTGAAGGGGGTGTCCCTTACTGCACATAAACAATCTACAATGGCGATTTGTTAGCAAATCATCATTACTGAATGATTGTTTATGTGCAGGAACGAACACCTTCCTGCACATAAACAATCATTCATGGTGTTTTGATCTTTTTATGTGAACTGCAGAATGCAGCACACACAGAAAAAGCAAAAATGAGGAGAAAGTATTTCTCCTAGTTGCGCCATGCTAATGCCAACACTGGGGTGGAGTTAGTTTTTGAAGCTGCCACAGATTTATGAATTCCTGTAAATCTGGGGCAGCGTCAAAAGCAGTGGGTGTTGCTGTCGAATGCCCACAGCAACACCCATTGCTCACCCCTCTGACGCAGAAAACTGCGTCAGAGGGGCCCACAAAAAGTAGCTTAGCGCCGCCTTGTAAATGTGGCGCAGTGCACACCGCCATCAGAGCATCACAAAAAGTGATGTTCCCATGGCGTTAGCGGCATGTAAATATGCCCCTTTGTGTTTTTTTATTGTAAAATGTTACATTTAAAATGATATTTTATCCTAACTATGACTTCACTTTAACCTTTATATATATATATATATATATATATATATATATATATATATATATATATACACACATACAAACACACACACACATATATGCATACTCACATTTATATGGTTGTGCAAGAATCAAAAATGGACTTGTGCTTGTGCTGCTTACATCACATTTCAGCTTGGGATGCGTTCCTTGAATGGAGCATGGACATTCTCATGCAGCCACCCATGGATTTTTGCACAATCTCAGATTTATAGAGACATATAAAACTGGGAATGCATCAAAATGCTTCCCAAGTGAAGTGCCACAAGGAGAAATATCTTTATATACTTTACCATCCTGCAGCACACAAATAAAGAGGAAAACGCCTCTACAGTGTTTTTGTTTGTACAGCAGGAAGGTGCCCCTTTCCTGCACAAAAACAATCCTGATAGTAACAGTCACCCTTGCACTGTGGTGCCCCACCATGCCTACTCCAGAGGACTGCAATCCTTCAGCGCCATCCTTTCACCCATTCTGAATGCCTCTGTCTCTTCCTTGACCTTCCCAGACACTGGGGAATATAGAACATTCCTCTCACTGCTAAAGAAACCCTCTGCAGACCCTTCAACACTCCCTAACTACAGGCAGATTCCCCTGCAACCATTCACGGCCAAGGTCTCAGAGAAAATCACCAACAGGCACCTTACTGAATACCTGAAGATGCTAAGGAAGATATTCAATTGGCTCTTAATTAGCACCCTGAAACTCATCACACGTTCTTCGGCCACAAGCAAGCTGGACTATGGAAACACCCTCTATGCCAGGATCAGCAAAAAACACACCAGAAAGCTGCAGACCTTTCAGAACTTGGCAGCCGGAATCACCCTCAACCTCCCATTCCCCACAAGGAGCACACCACACCTGAAAGAGCTTCTCTGGCTCCCCATTCACAAACGAGCACAATTCAAACTCCTCACCCACACTTTCAAGGCACTATATACCTCAACAATCGCATCTCTTTTCACAAACCTTCAAGACACCTCCGCTCATCCAGACTCCTACTTGTGCACATTCTACTCATATGATAAAAACAGATCAAGCGGTCAAGCCTTCTCCTACATTGCTCCTAAAGTGTGGAATGACCTGCCACTACACATACGAGCCTCCTCCTCACTTCTTGAATTCTGCAAGAAGCTGAAGACTCTGCTTTCTGAGTAGTTCTACTAGGACCTAGGCTTGGCTAGGCTCATAACTGCTCAATGGCAGGATACCCTCCCGGGTAATAGTGCACTCTACAAATCTGCATAACATAAGAGGGATGATCTCTAAATACAGGGAGAAAAGGCTAACACTTGTTTTTTAAGGAGAGAGAGAGAGAGACACAAGACTAGCATGCTGAGCAGGAGCAGCATGTTATGATGCTGAAGGAGGAAAGCACCCGTATCAAAAGCAGTGAGATCTGTAAAGTAAAATAAGGATTTCAGAGAGGGATTCAGGGGAGATGACACCTGGTTAAAAGGATTCCTTGCATACTGAAGTTACCTGACATTTGGGAAATTAATAGGAATCACAATGGATGAACCACACAGCAGGCTGTGGAACTGCAGATCCTGCTGAGACAGAAGAATAGGAGCTGGATGCATGGAATGAGTCTTGGTGGTGTCTAGCCGTGCACCAGTGAGTGCAATTTCCCACTACTGTCCCGGGAAGGGCTGTGGCTGTTCCAGATGTTTGACCTCTGTCTTGGTAAAATAGAGCTAGAGGGGGCTTACTATTTAGCTGGTGAAGCAAGCACAAGCAGATCTAAGTTGGGTTATTTCATATCTTTTCCTTTTTCTTTTTGTCAGGATTGGGGTTATTATTTTGAGAAAGGGGGCGCCCATACCAAGTCAATAACCTTTTTCTGCTTAGGTAGAAACACTGTTCTGAATACATCTCTGTAGCTATGGTGCAATCAGCAGGCAATCCCCAGCAAAGTATGAACTACATTTAAGCAGTATAAACAATTTCAAAGTAAATAACACAACGCAATAAAATGCCTAAGCCAATTAATCAAAAAAAGAAGAATTTTAATGAGCAAAACAAACCAAGGTCATCATAATAAGTCAAGGAGATCTGGAGATATAGATTTTCAAATTTGTAAGGCAAAAAGAACCTAGAGGTTTATCATTATGGAAAATAAACAGTTCATGGTGAAGAGGGACCTAGATACGATGATATGGAAGTCAGGTACACCAAGTGGGTTGTCCCAGTCAAAAGTTTTACCCTCAGACTGAGGGCCTGATTTAGATTTCAAGGGACGGGTTACTCTGTCACAATATCCTGTCCACAGAAATATAAATCTCATTATTTAATCACTGTTGTGAAAGATTAACCTGTCTGCTAAAACCTAAATAAGGCCCTCAGCCTCCAGGTGCTGGGAACATTTATTCTGGTGAGTCCTGAAGCCCTTGACTCCTCAGGCAGGCTTCTTTGGACAAGGTCTCTCTCCAGCCAGGCCTTTTGCAAGGTCTACTTTTTTTTTAGTCAGCTGGGCCCTCTGGGAGTCAAGACTACTTATTCTTTTGATGTCACTGAAGCAAGTAAATAGAATGTCCACCACCTGACCCTTGAAGACCAGTTCCAGTCCTCGGGTGACACCAGGATTCAGAGGTCCTTGTATGAGTCCTTCTTCCAGCACATTCAAGGATTCAGAACTCAGGATTCTTCTTCTAGCAAGACCTTCTTCAGATGGAGTCTTCCCAGTTCCAGAAATATTCTAAGGTGGTGGTGGTACCAGATTTATCCTGCACACAAGTCAGTGATTGGAGAAATTATTTTCTTTAAATGTCACTTTGCTAGTAAAATCAGATTTCACCATTACGTCAAAATTTAGAAACTAAGCCGGATATAACTTTGAAACGATTGTCTATCCCTTTCCTAAGCGGAGGTGGAAAATAAAGATTTTAATCCCACCTTAGGGAGAACTTTTATTTCAGATGGCAACTACTTATGCAAACAGTTTTCCCACACCACCAAGGTAACATAGACTGACCACCACATGGTCCACTTTACCACTGAGGGGTGATCGGAAGCCGCGACGAGACCACCAACCCTCCCCACCGCAACTGGGGAAGAGTCACGAAAACAACCTGGAACTACGTGCTCAAAGAAGCAAGAGCCTTCACCACCGACACACTTAAACACAGAATCCAAAACATCACCAACTGGATCTCCTCAGCAGCGGAAACCATTACCCACCTGAAGTGCACCACCAATAGAAAACCCACCAAGCACACCAGGTGGTTCACCCCTGAACTCCTAAGCCTCAAACGCCACTGCACAAAGCTTGAATGACACTGATGCAGCACCAAGACCCACATCAACCTCGACTCCTTTAGGACTGGCCTTAACAGTTACCACCACCGTATCCAAAGACCAAAACAGAAGCACTAAAATCCTGCATTGAGACCAGCACCAACCAAGCCAAAGAATGATTTAGTATCATCACAGAATTTTCTTGCCCATCCGACACAGTGAACACTATCCACCCCTCCCAAACCCTCTTTAACACACTCTCAGACTTCATTCACAACAAGATTGCAGACTTCTAAAGCAACTTTGACCCCCCAGCCACCTGACGACCATCTCTGCACCCCAACCCACACCTCCCCACCCCACCCCACCGGATCTCCAAATGGAAACATCTCTCAACAAAGACACTATTGCCATCATGACCTCCATCTACTCTGGAACTCCCATGGACCCATGCCCTCACAACTTTTACAACCTAGGAGAAGAAGAAATCAAAGCCTTGCTCAAAGAAATCCTCAACTCCTCCATCTCCACAGTAACCGTCCCCGATGCCTGGAAGAACACACCAAGGTCAAGCCCCTCTTGAAGAAACCACAGCTGACCCTAACGAGCTCAAGAACTGCTGCCCTTCTCACTCCTCCCTTTCCCCACCAAAGTCTTAGAAAAGGCCCTCAACTGCCAACTCCCGGACTTCCTTGAAGACGACTCCCTGCTCGACCCCTCCCAATCCTGCTTCCGGCCAAACCACAGTACCAAGACTGCCCTGATCGCAGCAACTGACGGTATCAGACACCTCCTCGACCTAGGAGGAACAGCAGCCCTCATCTTCCTCAACCTGTCTGTGGCCTTTGGAATCCAAGAAAATGCACTCCGTTGGATCGTCTCCTTCCTCTCCGGCCATATGCGGAGAATCCTCTTAACTCCCTTCATCTCCGCACCCAAAAACATAATCTGCGGCATTCCCCAGGGCTCCTCCCTCAGCCCCACCCTCTTCAACACCTACATGACTCCACTGGCCGACATCACACGCACCCACGGCTTGCACATCATCTCCTACTCTGATCACACCCAGCTTGCCCTATCCATCACCGATGACACCTCCACCACATGAAGGAACTTCCAAAACACTATGACCAAAATTATCAGCTAGATGGAACTAAGGGGCATATTTAAGAAAATGGTGCTGCACACAGTGCAGTGCCACTTTTCTTGGGCCCTTTACTGCCCCCCTACTGCTACCATTTGTGCGCCGTATTTAAAATACGGCGCACCATGGCACAGGGTAGGGGGCAATAGCATAATTTTTTATGACACTGTTGATGTACTCTGCAGGAATGGCACCACTCCTGCAGAGTGCATAGGGGTCCATTGTAAACAATGGTATGCCCCCTTCTAACGCCTGCTCTGAGCATGCGTTAAAAGTGCCAGAAAAAAATGACACAAGGAAATCTGTTAGATTTCCTTGCACCATTTTTTCCGCCTGCCTAATGGGGGAACGCCCCTTTTGCATACATTATGCCTGGCGCAGGCATAATGTAGCGCACAGGGTTACTCCACTTTGTAAATAAGGCGTGGGGATTTTGGCCTCGATGGGCCACATTAGCACCAGAAATAATGTCGCTAATGTGGCGCAAGGAGGCGCTAGGGGCTCTTAAATATGCCCCTAAATTTGGACAAAACCGTGATCCTCATCTTCGGGAACAACCCCCCCCCCTGGGACGACACATGGTTGCCACCCTATGGACCCCTCCCTCCCCTACCAACCACACACACAATCTTGGCACTATCCTGGACACCCAACTGACCATGAAACAACATATCAATGCCGTCTCTTCTTCCTGCTTCCACATCCTCAACATGCTGCACAAGATCTTCCAACGGATCCCCATCTCAACCAGGAAATCCTTCCCCCAAGCCTCTATCTACAGCTGCCTCGACTACGGCAACGCCCTCTACGCTGGAACCATGAAGCAGCTCCTTAACTGCCTCCAGACCATCCGAAACACAGCAGCAAGACTCATCCTTGACCTCCGTAAAAGAACCAGCATCTCTCCCCACCTCAGGATCCTCCACTGGCTAACTGTCCAGCAAAAATGCCACTTTAAGCTCCTCATGCAAACCTACAAAGCCCTCTATGACGTGGGACCTGCCTAGATCAACAAACGCATCACAAATCCCACCGGCCCACCAGAGAGCTCCGCTCAGCCTACCTTGCCCTGGCCTAAGTCCCCTGCATCCATCAGGAATGCCTCAGTGGCCATTTCTTCTCCCACTTCGCTGCCAAGTACTAGAACGACCTCCCCCTCCACCTGTGCACCTCCCCTTCTCTGGAATACTTCAGAAGACTGCTAAAGAGTTGGCTTTTCGAACGCCACCACCAGCTGGCCATGGCTTTCAGACCTCCCCCTCCCACCAGGGCCAGGAGACCCCCAGGGTGACAAGTTCACGTTCTACAAATCTCTGTTATTGAGTGACTGAATGGTGTAATTTTGTGAAGTTAGCAAAAGAAGCGTGATCCACAATTTCTGAAATAACACACATTATGAGCACATAATTTAAATTTCACCCAGGCTCAATTAGCACCTTACCCTGTGAGCATAAAAGGCACACTTTTAGGAGTGACCTATGCATACACAAACACAGGTTTGTCATACATAGCAAAGACATTCTTCCCTGCCATGAGTCTGCAGTGCATTTAAACTGCAGCCCAGCTACACCACAGTGGCTCTCCTGACAGACATAGATTTTTGTCATATATATAGGCGGTTTAAATACACACTGCAGCCAACCTGTGGCATTTAACTTCTCATGCCATAGGTAAACTTTAGGCAATATTTACAATGGGCTTATCGGAAATTTTTAATAGGCAAAATAGTGATTTACAATTTTTAGAATATGTTTACAATGTCACATTCTTTCTAATGGCTCTTTGTGAGGGCCATGAATAACATAGATAATTACAGATGGGCAACAGTAAATTACGGGAATGTTTTTCAAGAAAGGGTTCTAAGTGACATGAAACAGACAGTGAGAGATTAGCTCAAGTTGCCTTTGGTGTCACTAAGTGCACTGCCCTTTAATGCAGCACTGCTTTCAACTGCTAAGCATGGGCAGAGGAATAGTGAGGGGGCCATACAGAACATGGCCTCTCCTTATTGACACAAAATACCTTAGCCACCTTAACCACAATCCTTAACCAACCCCCACCCACCTCCCTGCCTTCCTTCCCCCTCCTGACACTATAATTTCTGCTTTCAGTCAAAGCTGACGAGCAGCCTATGATGGCAGGCTTTCAGAGAGCCCTGTCCGCCTGGCATGCAAGGTCGTTATGATGTAGATACAGTAGAAAACGAGTTTTGTTATCAACTATTACTATATCATACCAGTTAATTACCAGATTTAGAATATGGTGTAAGCAACAGAGGATTCCATTCATAACAAAAGGAAAAGCCAAAGGCCTGCTACACATAATTGAAAGAGAAAGGAAGAATCAGTGTGTAATATTATAGTTGTTGGTTTTCCCAATTTGTCCTTCAGTTCTTAGCATTAATACCTACCTGGTTATCTTCAGAGGTTACCACGCTGGACAGGAAGAAGCTGCACAAGCAAGGATGAAACCGGGACACGTACTGTCCCTGAGAAAAGGAGAAGGGCTTGTTTGTAGAGGCTGTACTTGTGAATTTTTTTGACCTTCATTGAACTTTGTGGCACTCTTAAAAAAACAGTGGTGACGTGTTAAAGGGTCATAGAAAACAAAGACCACTATAAGAAACTATAAGAACCATAACCCCTTTTTGATGGATCAATCCTGTTCCACGGTTACAAGTAGCATCACATGGGGAATCCTTGACAAGGAGTGGGCGCTACAGCCTCAATCATACTCCAGTGAGGGAAAATAATACTGGCTGCGCTCCTTTGTAAGTATACCCATTCACCACCATACACCATATTGCTCTCATCGGTGGTCCAGGGCCTCTACAAGAACAACAAACAGGCGCAATCTTTCATTTAATTTTTATAGCACCAAACACCGAGGCCCAGATTCTCAAAAGTTTAGCATCGGTTTAGCATTACTTTTTTAACACTAAACCGATGATAAACTTTTTTGGGCATTCACAAAGCAACGTAAATAGGTATTTGCATTGGTTTGTGTGTCAAAGTGACTCAAAGCAGCGTAAACGCAGCTTTGTGTTACTTTGAGTCTAGAGGGCGGTACATGGTGGTACATGGGGGTACCCATGCTGCTACCCATGCATTTTGACACTAAATCCAATTCTGAAACATCAGAAGAAAGGGTTTACGTCAAAGATTAACAACTTTTAAAAGCAGGTGCAAAATGGAGAAATGTTTTCATTTCTCCCTGCACTGTACAGCACACATACAAAGTGGGAAACGCATTTGCGCTTGTCTAGGCATAGTATTTTGTATGGGAAGGATACCCTTACTGTACAAAACCTATGCTAGGCCTCACGCACACACCCTAGCACTATGGCGCTAAGGTGTGTGCGTGGTTTACGGCAGCTGAAAACACCACCAGTGCTAAGGAAAGGGGAGGAGAGTGTCATTTCTATGAGAATATGTTGTTGTCCTCCTGTCTCCTTGTCGTGCAACGCAGCTACGCAACTTTGGGTGCTGCACTGCAATGCATATCACTTACCAGAATCTGGGCCCATGTGTGAGGGCAAGGGTAAAGCAGCCCCGTACACATACATTGTAAGAATGAGAATTGGAAAATGTTGTCTATCATGTTGAATAATATGCAAATGCCTTTGTTCTTAGACTCCAGTCTAGTGCACTGTCTGAAGGAGCATTAACAAAATAAATACTTTTGTATTTTTATTGTGTTAAACTTGAGAAGCCTGCAAAAAACCCAACCATGACTGGCTGTCTTGCTCTCGGACTCTCTAAGTGATGTCAGCTTGAACCTTTTTAACATAGCATTTCATTGTTGTAATAGTTTTCGATAAAACTATGGGTATTAGTATAGTTCACTTGAAACATAGCTCCTCTACATTACATTAACAAAATATCTATCTATCTATCTATCTATCTATCTATCTATCTATCTATCTATCTATCTATCTATCTATCTATCTATCTATCTATCTATCTAACTATCTATCTACAAAGGTCACAGGAATGTTAGTAAGGTCCAGAAATAATTCAGTAGTTATAGTTAAGTTATCTCATGTAACCATTAGTCGAGACCTAAGGTCACTACAACCCTCTCCCCTGCCACTCAGTTTTCTCATCAATAATTATACTGCAAATGTTGCGGTTGTATTATCAATTATGTCATAGCAGATGTCATGGCTGAT
The DNA here is from genome assembly GCF_031143425.1 of Pleurodeles waltl. NCBI lineage: Eukaryota > Metazoa > Chordata > Amphibia > Caudata > Salamandridae > Pleurodeles > Pleurodeles waltl. Next base: position 1,489,976,370 of record NC_090446.1, on the reverse strand, counting down.
GTAATATGTGGGATAATTAGTAGTGCATGGTGAAGGAGCTGGTAATAGTTACCTTAGGGCACGAGTTATAGTTACTTAAGATAACTCTAACTATAACTGCTGAATTTCTGTGGTTTTGTGTGTGTAAATCCTGAACCTAACTATAACATCCCTGTAACCTTTGTTTTTTTAGTGAATTTCTAACATTTTTAAAGTTCTGCTTCCTAACTATAACGTCCCTGTAATCTTCGTTTTTTGCGGTGAATTTCTATGTTTTTTTTAGAGCACCATGCAGCCAACCCCACGTAAATGTGGAGGGGGAACGCAGGCCAATGTCTGGCCCCGGGAACCCCATCTCCTGGGGCTCAGTCATATTAAGAAGGGAGGGGAGAGCATGCAGCCCCCCTCATAGGGGCAATATTGGCCCCCAGGGACCCCACCGCCAATGCCTATTCAATTGATTATTTGGGTGAGAGGTTGCACCCTATCCCCCAGGGCATGTCCTTATTAAGAAGGGGGCACGTAGCCCCCCCTGCCCGGGCCAATAGTGGCCCTCTGGACCCAATCCCCCAGTGCCAAACAGTAAATGGTAGGTGTTAGACTTTTCATCCTTGGCGTGGTCTCCCTTAACTTTTTGTCTCTGTTCCCCAGGCTGTTGAAGTGTGCTGGACTCTGATTTTACTGTTTTTGTTACTCTGGGCACTTTACCACTGCTAACCAGTGCTAAAGTGCAAGTGCTCCTTTACAAAATGTGTATGTAATTGGCTTATCCATGATTGGCATATTTGATTTACTAGTAAGTCCCTAGTAAAGTGCACTGGAGGTGCCAGGGCCTGTAAATCAAATGCTACTAGTGGGCCTGCAGCACTGGTTGTGCCACACACATAAGTAGCTCTGTAATCATGTCTCAGACCTGCCACAGCAGTGTCTGTGTTTGCAGTTTTAACTGTAAATGCGACTTGGCAAGTGTACCCACTTGCCAGGCCTAAACCTTCCCTTTTTTTACGTGTCAGACACCCCTAATGTAGGCCCTCATTGAAATATTGCAAAAATCGTTTTTCACTGTTGCAAGGCCTGTCCCTCTCATAGGTTAACATGGGGGCTACCTTTAAATCTAATTAAAGTGTAAATTCCCTTTGGGAGCGGATGGACATGTGGAGTTTGGGGTCTCTGAGCTCACAATTTAAAAATACATCTTTTAGTAAAGTTGATTTTAAGATTGTGTGTTTGAAAATGCCACTTTTAGAAAGTGAGCATTTTCTTGCTTATACCATTTCTGTGACTGCCTGTTTGTGGATTCTCTGTCTGGGTCAGTTTGACACTTGGGCTGGTTGCACCTCACACTAGACAGTGACACAAAGGGAGTTGGGATGTAGCCTGCATATCCTGATGAGCCATCTGTGCTAGGAGGGAGGGGAGGTGTGGTCACTCACACCTGAAAGGGCTGTGCCTGCCCTCACACAATGCAGTCTCCAAACCCCTGGTGAGTGTCTGGGGCCTGGCCTGGGCAAGGCAGGATTTCACATTCATAAGAGACTTTACTTTGAAGTAGGCCTACTTCAAAGGAGAAATTGGGAATAAGAAGGGCACTCAAAACCACAGACTTTAGAAACACTTCTGGAAACAAGAGGAACCTCTGCCTGGAGAACAGCTGAGGAAGAAGAGCTGCCCTGCCTGTGACTGTGCTTTGTGGAGCTATCCTGCAGTTGCTGCTTCTGCCAGAGTTAAAGGACAAACACTGGACTTTGTGTGCCTTCCATCTTGAGAAGAACTCTCCAAGGGCTTGATTTAGAGCTTGCCTCCTGTTGTTTGAGGTCTCAGGGACAGCAAAGACTTCTCTCTGCCAGCACCTGGAGTCTTTGGAGAGACTCCTACTCTGCCCTGTGGTGCCCATCCAGTTCCTGGGACCCTGAAAGGAGAAGCTGGCAGCCTAAGAGGAAGACATCCACGCACAGAGCGCCATGCGGGGAAAAGATCGACGCAACTCCGATCTGCGGCTGAAGAAACGACGCACCACCGGCTCCACGGCTGAAAATCGACGCTCACCGGAAACGCGGCCGAAGAATCTACGCACGGAGCAGGAGAAATGAAGCGCAGCATCGCTCACGGAGGCTGGGAGATCGCAACCCGCACTGCGTGGTTTTCGGATCATCGCGCGGCTGGATTTCTGACGCAAACCATCGTTGTGCATGCAAAAACAATGCAAGGCCTGCCTGGACCCGTGTGCGGACCGAATCGACGCATCGCTCTCCTGCGGAGAGAAGAACCGACGCACGCCAACTCGACAGAAGGGGGAAACGACGCAAGGTCTCGCTCATGAGTGATATCGACGCATCGCAAGCCCTTTTCGATGCACACCCGCCCGTGCAGGGTTATTTTTGACGCGCACCGGGCACATTTTCTAAACTACTTAAAGACTCTTTTTGCATTTTTACTGATAACTTGACTTGTGTATGGTGGATTTTGTCGTTTTGGTCTTGTTTTGTTTAGATAAATATTTCCTATTTTTCTAAACCTGTGTTGTGTCATTTTGTAGTGTTTTCATTAAGTTACTGTGTGTGTGTTGGTACAAATACTTTACACCTAGCACTCTGAGGTTAAGCCTACTGCTCTGCCAAGCTACCAAGGGGGTAAGCAGGGGTTATCTGAGGGTAATTCTCTTTTACCCTGACTAGAGTGAGGGTCATTGCTTGAACAGGGGGTAACCTGACTGTCAACCAAAGACCCCATTTCTAACAGTGGGTGACCTGTGGGGTTGCTGGGGGGCCCCAATGTCCCTGTGGCCCCTGCCAGAGCCGGCAGGGAAACAGATGAAAAGTCTGCTCCAGAAGGCGGGAGCATTTTTCCATGCCATGTGTAGTGGCGTACAGTGGAATAGCAAAGGATGGAGTGGTGTAGAGGAAAACGGCAGACAGTGTAGCAGTGTAGAGTTCCGTAGAGTAGAGTGTTGCAGAGTGGAGCGGGAGAATGGAATAGACTGTAGTGGTGTACCATGTAATAGCATACTGTGGAGTGTTCTAGAATCAAGTGGCACACAGTGCAATAGTGTAGAGAGTAGTGGTGTAGACTGGAGTGGTGCAGAGTGGTGTGGCATACAGTGAAGTAGTGTACAGTGGAGCGGTGTAAAGTGGAATAACGTTCAGTCCTACTGGCGTAGAGTGTAGTGATGTACAGTGGAGTGGCAAGTAGTGGAACAGCAAATACTAGAGTGGCATAGAATGGTGTGTTGTTCAGTGATATGCTGTAAAATGTAGTAAGGTGGAGGGAAGTGGCATACAGTAGGGTGGTGTAGAATGGAGTGATGTACAGTGTAATGGCATACAGTGGATTGTTGTAGAGTGGAGAGGTTTATAGTGGAGTGGCGTACAGTGCTGTGTCGTAGACTGGACTGGCATACAGTGCAGTGGCATAGGGTATACTGGCTTAGAGTGGAGAGAGGTAGAGTAATGTGGCATTCAGTACATTGGCATAGAGTTGAATAGCGCATACTAGAGTGGTGTGCAGCGGAGTGGTGTAGAGTGAAGTAACAGAGATTGAAATTGTATAGAGTGAAGTGTTGTACAGTTGGCCTGCCTGCAGAAGAATAGTGCAGTGTGCATTGGCATATACTGGAGTAGAGTACAGTGGAGTGTCATAAACAGGAGTGTCATACAGTTTTGTAGCATATAGTGGAATAACGTACAGTGCAGTGTTGTACACTGGAGTGTGTTAGAGTGGAGAGGAATACCGTAGAGTGGAGTGTTGTATGTTACAAAAAGTGGCATACAGATGAGCGGCATTGGATTATCATAGAGTGGAGTTGCTTACAGTGGAATAATGTACAGTGGATTTGTGTACAGTGTAGTGGTATACAGTACAATGGTGTACAGTAGAGTGTGTTAGAGTGGAGTGATGTACAGTGGAACCGCATACAGTGCAGTGGCATACAGCGGAGTGGCATTTAATGGATTGGCGTACAGTGGAGTGGTCTAGAGTTTACTGGAGTAGAATGGAGTGAGCTGCAGTGTAGTAGCATACAGTGGAATAGCATAGTGTGGAGTGGCGTAAAGTGCAGTGCCGTATACTAGAGTATAGTACACTACACCGTATACTGGCATATACGTGTCAGCAAATTGGGATTGCTAGCCCAAACCACCTTTACTGGGTAGGTCTAGTACTCCATTGAATCGCTAAACAGAGGAGTACCACTTGGTACTTTCCCCCAGTACAAAGCAAGGTCAGACTGGGATAAAATGTAGGCCCAGGCACCAAAATAAAGGTAGCCCCCTTTGTGAACCAGATGGCTAAAAAAGTAGCCCACATTCACAAGTTAGGAGAGTTTTGAACTTTTAAAGACACACTGTACGGGTATTTTCCAAGGTACGGGGGGCTGTATGCATGTGTGCTTGCTGCTGGCAATGTTTGTGGCAATTTCAGGGAAATATACAGTAAAAAACGACCCACCATCATAAAGCAGGCCCGCAAACCGCTACAAAACCGGCCCAAGCACTGACTGGTAAAACCCTCCCATCAGGCCTTGCCTGACTGCCCTATAGGCCAGACCAACCCTGGTAATAACACAATTGCAGACCATTTTTGTGAAGGACTCACACAGCAAGATAAGCAGTGCCCGGCAGCAAGGAAACCGTCAGGACCAAACATACCCAGTACAGAAACAGTGGTGCAACCAGAAACCTGGATGTGCAGCATATTATAATAATAATCTATTAAATAATACCCCCCTCCCGCAGAAGCCCCCCATGTGAAATGAAATTGGCAGTGCACCCACAGGCAAGAAGTTATTAATGACTGTTTGTAAGTTTCTGGGGTAACTGACAGCAGGTGTAGTAACAAAAGGAGTGGTTGCTAGGGAACCAAGTTAAAGCAAGATATTTTTTAATTATAGGCTGCTTATGAATAGTGAAAACCACTACTTAAAGCCAATAGACTTGGATTATGTAGTCTGAAAAGCAATATATTTTTACATTATAAGTCCCGAGGACATATGGTTTGAAATTAAACATACAGTACCAAAGGCTGTAAGCCTGATATTGTGAATACGTCTGGTAAAGTCACTATGTATGCCTTTTTAATAGTGAATACCTACATGATCATGCTAAAGGCATTACAGAGGTATTACTGTTTTTAGAGTTGAGGTTGGCTTGTGCATAAATCGCTTGAGGATTTCTTGCAAATAATGGGAACGAAACATATTTAAAGTGTTAGTTGCCCCTGTGACATATCTTTAGGGAACATGATTTTCACCCTGGAAATTCTGCAAGACTTATTTAGAAGGGGCTGCAATGTGTAATTACACCTATAATCTTTGCAAGTACGTGTGTAGTATTTAATTAGCAAGAGCATGAAAGTACTTTTCCTTTTTAAAGAAAAAGCACTAACCTGGCCATGATTAATTGCATGTTATTTTGTTTGTTGATGAGCTCTGTTTATTTTGTATCATGCACCACCTCCCTGAGTTAGCTTTCGACTATTTTTCTTGATACTTTAAGAGCGAGGTGCTAAAAAGGGGTCTTGTTTTCCAGTTTAAGGGTCACCAAAGGCAAAAGAAACCCATTGTGTGCTACTAACTTCTGATTGCTCTGGAACATTCCAAACCAGATTTCTGATATAAATTGTAGAACAGTGCAGTTTCCTTACAAAATGGCAATCCACATTGCAAAAGAGAAGGGTCACGTGCCATTGCATGTCAGAAACACGCGCTCAAAACCAGTCCCACAGTACTAGAGAGTGGCTCAAAGACATCTGGAGCTGTCCTCTCTGACTATTAAAGGCTTACATGGCTTAACTACAGTGCCACCAACATACAGATCAGTGGTTTTCAAGCTTTTTTTAATGTCACGGCTCCTAAGTTGAAAATAAAAATCATCGACCCCCCACCTTCAGAATTTTTCACAATTATTTTATTGAGATGGCAATGTTTAAATATGTCTAGACTTTTTTAAACACCGCAGTTAAGTACAGTTACCTTTTTAAAAATGCAGTAACATGTTTCTGCTTAAAACAAAGCACTGTTATCTGTATAATGCTTATTTTGGTCAGAGCCTGCCCCCCACTTGGGATCATGTGAGGACACCCCAGGGGGGCATACCCCCCCTAGTTTGAACATTCCTGCTATAGATACACCTTTGGCTGTTTACCAAGGATCTCGCTGAACCACCTGAATATGTACCCTGTGGGAGGTGCAGTACCAATACTCTATTTGATCTAACTATTGCAGCAACTGATCTTGGACGCTGCTGGTTATATGCCTGAGAGTCTAATGTGCCACAGCTGTCACTCTTCCTAGGATGACCTATATGAGCTATAGGAGGAGAATCCAACTCAGCCAGATGACTGAAAGGCCTCCATAACTGGTCGCCTCTACCATTTATCCCTGAGGATTGCTTCACCAGCCTGGTTGTCCCTAGATGTGGAGAAAGCACACAAGTAAGACTTTAGAACCCCACTGTCAACACCAGAGCAGTACGTGCTCTATTGGCGACAAAAATGCAAAAACCCAGCACTCTCAAAACAAAGTAATTTATGCATTGTGCTGATATGTTGTGGTTTAACCTTTTGCATTGCAGAGTTCAATCCTGAAAACTTATTTTTAATATGCTTACAAATACTGTTCCTTTCCAATGTATTGCTGCAGGTTTTCAGAGTGTGTTAGGGAGTGGCCCCTTTCCAGGGCCTTCCAGAGACTTTCCCTGCAACATGCCTGGGCGTGGTTCTGGGCTGGACCAAGACTCTATAAAAGAGAGCCAGCCCAACTCCCAGTGCTCACTCTTCAGAGGTCCCGGTGCAGAGCAGCAGCTTCTTCCTGAGCTCATGTTCCGGCGGCCTATTTGGATTTTCCAGTCTTCTGCCCTTCATCCTTCATTGGTGATCGTTTGTTCCAGGCGGTAAGACGGTGGTTGGACTGTCCCAACACCGTTATTGAGAATTTTCATATTCTTGGTTTAATTCTTAAATGAGTAACAGATTACTTGCGCGCTACCATTTCTTGACATTTATATGGTAGTTTACAAATAGGCAAGACGCGCAATTGGTTTCATAAAGGTTTGATTTGGTTATTCATTGCGTGCTACCATTTCTTGACATTGGCATGGTGGCTTAAGAATCGTCAAGACGCGCGATTCGTTTTATGGTGTTTAAATGTTGTCCATTGCGCGCTACTATTTCTTGACATTTACATGATGTTTTACGAATTGACAAGATGCGCAACTCGTTTCATGAGGATTTAACTTTGTTGTTCATTGCGCGCTACCATTTCTTGACATTTACATGGTGGCTTAAGAATCGGCAAAAGAAGCGCGATTCGTTTCATTGTACTTTGATCTTGTTATTTATTGTGAGCTGTTATTTCTTGACATTTACATCGTGTTTTACGAATCGCAAAGACGCGCAATTCGATTAATGATGATTTGACCTTGATATTCATTGCGTGTTACCATTTCTTGGTATTTTACATGGTGACACTCGAATCGGCAAGACGTACGATTCTCTCCTCGAGTTTATTTCATGTTGTTTATTGTATGCCACTATTCTAAGATATTTATTATGTAATATTCGAGTTGACAAGTTATGTGATTTGTTTCCTGAATCCATATTGTGTTATTCATGGTGCACAATTCTTTGATGGTGTTTACTATATATATAAATATATCTGCAATATGCGCAATTTGTGTTGAAACATTTTAAGAGTACACAGAAGGCCAGAGTTTCTAGATGCAATATTGTATGGTCCTAGTATACATTCTCAAAACAGGATTTATATGACTGGTTTAAAATTTAGTCAGAATATTTTTCTGATTCTCATGTAAAGGAAAGTACTTGAATAAGAAAGTTTTCATTTAATTCATCTTGATTCCCCTACTGGTATCCGGCCATCTTGAAACTTAATCATTTTAAACTTAACTCTTAGATAGTTCATGTTTTCAGATTGACTAGGCTTAGAATCATAGTCTAGTATTGATTTCAGGAGATATAATTTTCATATTGTGTGTTCTAACCTTTTTCTTACTACAGGTCTCCTTCCCAGCTGTTCCCTTCCTAATCCCCTCTTCCCCTCTTGAACTCTCTCAGTCTCTGTGATTTATCTATCAGAGTCTTGGAGCTGTTCAGTGGTGGACGTGTTGGGAACGTGCACAGACCCCGAGGAGCTGGTAACTCTGACAGAATAGTGAGCCCACTAATTATTATCCTCCTGGCTTGTGTATGTTCTCAGCATGGCCACGCTAGATGAGTTAGTCAAGGCTATCACCCAGCTCCAAGCAGAGGTGGTATCATCCAAAGAATTGACAACTAGCTTAGCAGAGAGAGTGAGTCAGTTGCAAGATAAGGTAGAGAAGAAGGAACAAAGTCCCACAGGAGTGTCTTGGCCAGGTACTTCTTCTCAGGCTTCTGGAAGTAATCCGATTTCCCTAAATGTTCCTTCTGCAATTCCTTTAGCTCCCCCAGAACGTTTCTCAGGTGACCCTTTGAAAGGGCAATCTTTCCTGGTTCACCTGCAGACCAAATACTTTCCCCGATGCCCAGCCCAAAGTAGCTTTCTTGTTATCATATCTGTCTGGGGATGCAGCTACTTGGGCAATTCCTCTTGTGCGTAAAAATAGTCCTTTGTTGTACAACTGGAGAAATTTTGTTCGTGAATTTGAGAGAGTTTTTGATCGTAGAACTGTAACACAGTCAGCAGATCGTGAATTATTAGATTTACGCAAAGGGAATCAAGACCTAGGGGGTCATTCTCACCCCGGCGGTCCTTGGGTTGGCGGTAGCACCGCCAACAGGCTGGTGGTGCTCCGCCGGGCATTCTGACCGCGGCGGTACAGCCGCGGCCAGAAGCGGAAAGTCGGCGGTGTACCGACTTTCCGCTGCCCATGGGAATCCGCATGGGGATTCCGACCCCCTCACCGCCATCCTGTTCCTGGTGGTTCCGCCCGCCAGGAACAGGATGGCGGTGAGGGGTGTCGTGGTGCCCCTGGGGGCCCATGCAGTGCCCATGCCAATGGCATGGGCACTGCAGGGGCCCCCTTAAGAGGGCCCCACTTTGAATTTCAGTGTCTGCTCAGCAGACACTGAAATTCGCGACGGGTGCTACTGCAGCCGTCGCACATCCTCCACTCCGCCGGCTCCATTCGGAGCCGGCATCCTCATGGAGGGGTGTTTCCCACTGGGCTGGCGGGCGGCCTTTTGGCGGTCGCCCGCCAGCCCAGTGGGAAACCCAGAATACCCGTGGCGGTCTTTTGACCGCGCAGCGGTATTCTGGCGGTTCCCTCCAGGCGGGCGGCTCCCGCCGCCCGCCGGGGTCAGAATGACCCCCCTAGTGTCGTATTTAGCCAACTTTAACCGGCTGGTTGCCGAGACATCCTGGCCTGAAGGAAAACAAGCGGTCTTGTTTTACAAGGGACTCAAAGAGGAACTAAAAGATATCTTAGCGCAAATCGATCCACAACCTACAGACTGTCAAGAATTAATAAATCTTGTTTTGAGACTTGATCATCATTTGGCAGAACCTAAAGGAACGCGCAAAAAGATTGAAAAATATTCATGGCGCGTTCATGATAACAGAGACTCAAGAACTCCGACAGAAAGAACGCCGGAACCAATGGAAATTGGAACCATCAGAAGACCTTTGATCAAAGATGAAAAGGACCTACGCAGAAAAAATGGACAATGTCTTTATTGTGGGCGAAAAGGTCATTTTGCCAAAGATTGTCCAATCAAACCAAAGAACAAGCAAGGTCCATTTCAGAAGGTCGCAGCCAATGCACCAGTCGAGTTGGAAAATGAAAAAATCCAAGATGCAGAGAAGGGTTGCTCTTGGGTGTCACCGTGGACCCTTCACAATCTAGACATCTTAAACTGGAAATAAGAGTTCAGGTCAAGAAAAATATCTATTTCAAAAAAGCTCTAGTCGATTCTGGGGCTACTGGGAACTTTGTTGATGTCCAGTTGGTTCGTGCATGGGGGATCCCATGTATTGAAAAGAAGACCCCAGAAATCATCCAGGCAGTCGATGGAAAACTCTTGACTGGAGATCCGGTAACTCTTCAGACTATCCCCTTGTCGATGATTTGTGAAGAAAAGAATCAAAGAAAGAAACATAAAGAGAAAATCATCCTTGACCTGATCCATGCTCCCCAATATGGGATTATCCTCGGCTTGCCATGGTTAACTCATCACAATCCGGAGATCAATTGGGCAGAACGAAAAATCGTGTTCTCATCTGCCCTATGTAACGAACAATGTCTCCAAAAGATTCAAGTACCAAAAGTTTGCAACTCTTACATAGCTACTGCCGCGGAGAAAGAAATTCAGCTGCCCAAACAGTATTCATCTTACAAAGATGTATTTGATGAGAAAGGAGCAGAGACTCTACCTCCTCGTAGATCTTATGACTGTCAAATTGATCTAGCCCCAGGTGCGATACTTCCCAACTGTCGTGTATATGCCCTGTCAGAACATGAAAATCAACATTTACGAAAATACCTAAATAAATTTTTGGAGAATGGCTTCATTCGCCCCTCTAAGTCTCCTGCAACTTCGCCTTTGTTTTTTGTTCCAAAAGCTAATGGAGAACTTCGAACTTGCATTGACTATAGGGGTTTGAACAAAGTCACCATCAAGAATAAATATCCTTTGCCCCTAATTCCAGTCTTATTGGAACAAGTAAAGAGAGCAAAAATCTACACGAAGCTTGACCTTCGAGGTGCTTATCATTTGGTCAGAATGAGAGAGGGTGATGAATGGAAAACAGCGTTCAAGACAAGATATGGCCTTTTTGAATACACCTTCATGCCTTTTGGTCTGTGTAATGCTCCATCAGCATTTCAATTTTTCTTGAATGATGTTCTTAGAGAGTACCTCGACATATTTGCCATAGTCTACATCGATGACATTTTGATCTACTCAGACAATGAAAACGAACATGTCCAACATGTCAAGAAAATTCTTGCAGCCCTTCGAAAACACTATTTATATTGCAAACTAACCAAGTGTGAGTTTCATGTTACCACAGTTGAGTTTTTAGGGGTTATTCTTACCCCTCAAGGTATGGTGATGGCAGAAAAGAAAGTAAAAGCCGTATCTGATTGGCCCACCCCAAAGACTGTTCGTGATGAACAATGTTTCCTGGGGTTTGCTAATTTTTACCGGAGGTTCATAAAACATTTCTCCCAGACAGTGGCTCCAATCACTAAGCTACTAAGAAAGAAAGAAAAGTTTGTATGGTCCCCAGAAGCTGATCAAGCCTTCTCGACTTTGAAAGAAGCTTTCTCCACTGCCCCAGTCTTGACTCATCCTGATGCGAATCAACCTTTCATAGTGGAAGCTGATGCTTCAGATGTAGCAATAGGAGCCGTCTTATCACAACGAAATAAAGACACTGGTCAACTTCATCTTGTAGCTTATATGTCTCGGAAGTTGAACGAAGCCGAACAGAACTACGTCATTGCTGAAAAAGAGCTTCTGGCGATTCGTAACGCCTTTAAAGAATGGAGACATCATTTTTTGGGTGCTAAATACACTGTCACAGTATATATTGATCATCGTAATCTTCAATTCATGAGTTCCGCCAGACTTTTGACCCCTCGGCAATTACGCTGGATGCTTTTTTTTGCTGAATTTGATTTTGTAGTAACCTTCCGGCCCGGTAAAGATAATCGCAAGGCTGACGCCTTGTCCCGTCAAGAGTCTACCACGTTGCCTGCATTTCAAGCCTCCGGAGCTATCATTGCTCCTGACAAGGTTCTATGTATCATAAAAACTGAAGATTTCTTTGAAGAAATTCGCAACTCTTTCACTGTTGAAAAATGGCAAACATGGGCCCAAGCAGATCCCAAAAGGTCAATCAAGCAAGGTTTACCCTTTTATGACGCTCGTTTGTTTGTACCCACTACCAAACTTCGCAAGATAGTGTTTCATTGGTTGCATGTTATACCTACGGCAGGTCACCCAGGTACTCCTAAAACTCTTGAACTGATCCAACCCTATTTTTGGTGGCCTACCCTAACAAAAGATGTAAAAGCAATGGTAAACAACTGTGAAGTTTGTGCTCGCATTAAAACAAGTCATTCAAAACCAAAAGGGTTGTCACATTCACTTCCAACCCCAAGTTGTCCATGGGAGCACATTTCTTTAGACTTTATTACCGGTCTGCCAGTGGTTCAACAGCATTCAGTAATTCTGGTGGTAGTAGATAGTCTCACGAAATATGGACATTTCATCGCCTGTAAAAAAATGCCCACTTCTAGTGAATTGGCAACTATTTTACTGAACAGAGTGGTTCGTTATCATGGACTGCGAAAGGTTATCCTCTCCGATCGGGGGTCACAATTTTCCTCCAATTTCTGGAAGACATGGAGTAAAACACTCCAATTGACAGCTACGCTATCTACTAGTCACCATCCTCAAACAGATGGTCAAACAGAGAGACTAAATCAGACTTTGAAACAATACCTACGTGCCTACGCTGAAAAGGCACTTCATTCTTGGACATCTATGCTCTGGTTAGCTGAGTTAGTTTACAATAACTCATTCCACACTTCTATTGGCGTTACACAGTTTTTTGGTTTATTTGGCTATCATCCTGACACCTTGCCCATCACAATTCCTCAAGAAAGTTCTCTTACTCCAGCTGTGTCAGAAACCATTCAGCATTTACATCAAACCCAGAAACTGATTCAACAGCATTTAGAAAAAGCCAAACAAAAATATAAAAGGCATTATGACAAGAAAAATTGTGAGGGACCGCAATATCAACCAGGTGACAAAGTGTGGCTTTCCACAAAACATATAGACTTCAAGAAGAAGCACATGTTTAACCCTAAATTCATAGGTACTTATACTGTCCTTCAGCAAATCAATCCGGTGACCTATAAACTACAATTGCCCAGATCCTTGCGGATTCCTCCAGTGTTCCACACTTCCCTCTTGAAAAAGGCAGTCCAAAAAGTCCACCCTCATCCAGCTCCTGTTCTAGTACAAGGGGAAGAAGAATGCGAAGTCAACAAAGTGTTGGATTCTAAACTGAGAGGGCGTAATCTATGGTACTTAATCTTATGGAAAGGTTATGGTCCTGAAAGTAACTCATGGGTTACCGCATCTGATGTTCATGCTCAGTACTTGTGAGACGCTCTCATCGTCTTAATCCAAGCAAACCAGGCCCTAGAGCGCGTCTGGAAGAGGGGAGTACTGTCAACACCAGAGCAGTACGCGCTCTATTGGCGACAAAAATGCAGAAACCCAGCACTCTCAAAACAAAGTTATTTATGCATTGTGCTGATATGTTGTGGTTTAACCTTTTGCATTGCAGAGTTCAATCCTGAAAACTTATTTTTAATATGCTTACAAATACTGTTCCTTTCCAATGTATTGCTGCAGGTTTTCAGAGTGTGTTAGGGTGTGGCCCCTTTCCAGGGCCTTCCAGAGACTTTCCCTGCAACATGCCTGGGCGTGGTTCTGGGCTGGACCAAGACTCTATAAAAGAGAGCCAGCCCAACTCCCAGTGCTCACTCTTCAGAGGTCCCGGTGCAGAGCAGCAGCTTCTTCCTGAGCTCATGTTCCGGCGGCCTATTTGGATTTTCCAGTCTTCTGCCCTTCATCCTTCATTGGTGATCATTTGTTCCAGGCGGTAAGACGGTGGTTGGACTGTCCCGACACCGTTATTGAGAATTTTCATATTCTTGGTTTAATTCTTAAGTGAGTAACAGATTACTTGCGCGCTACCATTTCTTGACATTTATATGGTAGTTTACAAATATGCAAGACGCGCGATTGGTTTCATAAAGGTTTGACTTGGTTATTCATTGCGTGCTACCATTTCTTGACATTGGCATGGTGGCTTGAGAATCGGCAAGACGCGCAATTCGTTTTATGGTGTTTAAACATTGTTGTCCATTGCGCGCTACTATTTCTTGACATTTACATGATGTTTTACGAATTGAAAAGACGCGCAACTCGTTTCATGAGGATTTAACTTTGTTGTTCATTGCGCGCTACCATTTCTTGACATTTACATGGTGGCTTAAGAATCGGCAAAAGAAGCGCGATTCGTTTCATTGTACTTTGATCTTGTTATTTATTGTGAGCTATTTCTTGACATTTGTATCGTGTTTTACGAATCGGCAAGACGCGCTATTTGATTAATGATGATTTGACCTTGATATTCATTGCGTGTTACCATTTCTTGGTATTTTACATGGTGACACTCGAATCGGCAAGACGCACGATTCTCTCCTCGAGTTTATTTCATGTTGTTTATTGTATGCCACTATTCTAAGATATTTATTATGTAATATTCGAGTTGACAAGTTATGTGATTTGTTTCCTGAATCCATATCGTGTTATTCATGGTGCACAATTCTTTGATGGTGTTTACTATATATATAAATATATCTGCAATATGCGCAATTTGTGTTGAAACATTTTAAGAGTACACAGAAGGCCAGAGTTTCTAGATGCAATATTGTATGGTCCTAGTATACATTCTCAAAACAGGATTTATATGACTGGTTTAAAATTTAGTCAGAATGTTTTTCTGATTCTCATGTAAAGGAAAGTACTTGAATAAGAAAGTTTTCATTTAATTCATCTTGATTCCCCTACAGGTATCCGGCCATCATGAAACTTAATTATTTTAAACTTAACTCTTAGATTGTTCATGTTTTCAGATTGACTAGGCTTAGAATCATAGTCTAGTATTGATTTCAGGAGATATAATTTTCATATTGTGTGTTCTAACCTTTTTCTTACTACAGGTCTCCTTCCCAGCTGTTCCCTTCCTAATCCCCTCTTCCCCTCTTGAACTCTCTCAGTCTCTGTGATTTATCTATCAGAGTCTTGGAGCTGTTCAGTGGTGGACGTGTTGGAAACGTGCACAGACCCCGAGGATCTGGTGACTCTGACACCCCCACAGTTTCAACACATCAACTCAGTTCAGGTACCTTTTCATAAACACCTGCAGAGCTTTTAAGAACACTTTTTTGGGACTTCAAGATGATGAGGAGCTGTCTATTATGCTGAAGGGGCACTAGACCCTAGACAAGGATAAAGACAGTAGTAGACCTTACATGCACCAAGCACTGGGGTCATCAGGCGTGGCTGTGGGACTCTAACAGAAAGGGTTTTTCCATGTATGAGCATGACTGCTGAATGGTACACCTGGATGTCTGATGAGCTATTGTGGTCACCAAGGCCCTGATTTAAGAGGGCCTCGCGCCATTCTAACGACATATTAGCAGCCAAAAATGCTGCGCCATATTTACAAAGTGGCGCTATGCATGCATTGCGCCACTTTGTAACCTTTTGCGCTACATTATGCCTGCACTAGGCATAATGTATGGAAAGGGGGCGTTCCCCCTTCAGGGGACTGTAAGAAGGTAGCCTCTTTCTAGCTTTGTTACCCCCACTTTTGGCCTGTATGCGAGTATATGTCAGGGTGTTTTTACTGTCTCACTGGCATCCTGCTAGCCAGGACCCCAGTGCTCATAGTGGAAACCCTATTTGTCAGTGTGTTCTATATGTCTCACTGGGACCCTGCTAGACAGGACCCCAGTGCTCATAGTTTGAGGCCTGTATGCATCGCTGTGTAGTGCCTAACTGTGTCACTGAGGCTCTGCTAACCAGGACCTCAGTGCTTATGCTCTCTCTGCTTTAAAATTGTCATTGCAGGCTTGTGACCATTTTCACCAATTCTAATTGGCACACTGGAACACCCTTATAATTCCCTAGTATATGGTACCTAGGTACCCAGGGTATTGGGGTTCCAGGACATCCCTATGGGCTGCAGAATTTCTTTTGCCACCCATAGGGAGCTCAGACAATTCTTACACAGGACTGCCACTGCAGCCTGAGTGAAATAACATCCATGTTATTTCACAGCCATTTTACACTGCACTTAAGTAACTTATAAGTCACCTATATGTCTAACCCTCACTTGGTGAAGGTTAGGTGCAAGGTTACTAAGTGTGAGGGAACCCTGGCACTAGCCAAGGTGCCTCCACATAGTTCAGGGCAAGTTCCCCGGACTTTGTGACTGCGGGGACACCATTACACGCATACACTACAAATAGGTCAATACCTATATGTAGCTTCACAATGGTAACTCCGAATATGGCATGTAACATGTTTAAGATCATGGAATTGTCCCCCCCATGCCAAATCTGGTATTGGGGTGCCAATCCCATGCATCCCCAGGGCTCCAGCATGGACCCCAGGTACTGCCAAACCAGCTCTCTGGGGTTTTCACTGCAGCTACCGCTGCTGCCAACCCACAGACAGGCTTCTGGCTTCCCGGGGTCTGGGCAGCCCAGTCCCAGGAAGGCAGAACAAAGGATTTCCTCTGAGAGAGGGTGTTACACTCTCTCCCTTTGGAAATAGGTGTTAAGGGCCTGAGAGGAGTACCCTCTCCTGGCCTCTGGGAATGCTTTGAAGGGCACAGATGGTGCCCTCCTTGCATAAACCAGTCTACACCTATTCAGGGATCCCCTAGCCCCTGCTCTGGCGTGAAACTTGACATAGGAAAGGGGAGTGACCACTCCCCTGTCCATCACCACCCCAGGGGTGGTGCCCAGAGCTCCCCCAGTGTTTCCCAGACCTCTGCGATCTTGAATGCAGAGGTGTGAGGGCACAATGGAGGCCTCTGAGTGGCCAGTGCCTGCAGGTGACGTCAGAGACCCCTCCTGATAGGTGCTTACCTGACTAGGTGGCCAATCCTCCTCTGAGGGCTATTTACGGTCTCTCCTGTGGGCAAGATAACGAATGAAATAACGAATAACGAATGAAAGAGATCACCAGAGTTCCTCTGCATCTCCCTCTTCGACTTCTGCCAAGGATCGACCGCTGACTGCTCCAGGACGCCTGCAAAACTGCAACAAAGTAGCAAGAAGACTACCAGCGAAATTTTGTAGCGCCTAATCCTGCCGGCTTTCTCGACTGTTTCCTGGTGGTGCATGCTCTGGGGGCTGTCTGCCTTCACCCTGCACTGGAAGCCAAGAAGAAATCTCCTGTGGGTTGACGGAATCTTCCCCCTGCTAACGCAGGCACCAAACGTCTGCTTCACCAGTCCTCTGGGTCCCCTCTCATTGTGACGAGTGTGGTCCCTTCAACACAGGATCTGGATCCAAGTAACCCCGACAGTCCAGTGGTCCATCTGTCCAAATTTGGTGGAGGTAAGTCCTTGCCTCCCCACGCCAGACATTAATCCTGTGTACTGCGTGAACTGCAGCTGCTAGGGTTTCTGTGCACTTTTGCAAGGAATCCTTCATGCACAGCACAGCCCAGGTCCCCAGCACTCCGTCCTGCTTTGCTCAACTTGCTGAGTTGACCACCGGCTTCATGGAACCCTCCTTTGTAGTGTTGAGATGACTGCCGTGCTCAGTTTTCTTGAACCCGTGTTCAAGTACTTCTGCAGGTGCTGCCTGCTTCTGCATGGGCTCTCTGTCTTGCTAAGCGCCCCCTCTGTCTCCTCCTCCAAGGGGCAATCTCCTGGTCCTTCCTGAGCCCGGACAGCACCCATTTTCTTCTACCGCAACCTTTGCAACTAGAAAGGCTTGTTTGCGGTCTTTCTGTGTGGAAACAAATCTGCATCCTCCAGCATGCCGTTGGACATCTTCTGTGCAAAGGAGACATTCCTGGCATCTTCCGTTGTTGCATAATCTTCAGCTTCTTCCATCCGGAGGCAACCATTTTGCATCTTCATCCGGGGTTTAGTGGGCTCCTGCCCCCCCTGGACACTTTAGTGACTCTTGGACTTGGTCCCCTTCCTTTGCAGGTCCTCAGGTCCACAAATCCGTCTTCAGTGCTTTGCAGTCAGTTGTGGTCTTTGCAGAATCTCCTATCACAACTTTAGTGTGTTTCTGGGGAAGTAGGGTAACTTTACTCCTACTTTTCAGGGTCTTGAGGTGGGGTATCTTGGACACCCTTAGTGTTTTCTTACACTCCCAGCGACCCTCTACTCACTACACTAGGCCTGGGGTCCCTAAGTGGTTTGCATTCCCCTTTCTTAGCATATGGTTTGTGTTGCCCCTAGGCCTATTGCATCCTATTGTATTCTACAGTGTTTGCACTACTTTTCTAACTAATTACTTACCTGATTTTGGTTTGTGTGTATATTTTGTGTATTTTACTTACCTCCTAAGGGAGTATATCCTCTGAGATATTTCTGACATATTGTCACTAAAATAAAGTACCTTTATTTTTAGTAAATCTGAGTATTGTGATTCTTATGATATAGTGCTATATGATATAAGTGGTATAGTAGGAGCTTTGCATGTCTCCTAGTTCAGCCTAAGCTGCTCTGCTATAGCTACCTCTATCAGCCTAAGCTGCTAGAACACTACTAATCTACTAATAAGGGATAACTGGACCTGGCAAAAGGTGTAAGTACTATCAGGTACCCACTATAAGCCAGGCCAGCCTCCTACATTGGTGGTGCAGTGGTGGGATAAGTACTTGTAACTGCTTTACCATTTTGTCATTGGTGCTAATCATAAGAAAAACATATTCCAAATACTTAAAAATATACACAGTTAACCTAAACAGTTAAACTGTCTTTCTACAAACTTCCTAAAAAATTTCTAAGAAGTTTTCAAAAGTTTTGAAAAGTTTGAAAAGTCTTTTTTTTCTTTTCTTTAAAAGTTTCTAAAACTTTTTTCTCTCTGTCCTAAACCCTTTCTTACAACTAAGTCTGCAGTAGAACTTACTCCCACAGTTGTCCAGGCAACCTATGGTAGTTTAAACTTTAAAAGTTTGAGGGATCTCTGCATAGAAAGAGGTTTAAGCATTGGCAAGAACCCTACCAAAGATCTTCTCCTTAGCCTTCTCCTAGAAAGTGACCAGAAACAGTCTGGCCCATCCCAGGATCAGGAGGTAGAGGAGGGGGTACCCAGCAAGAATCAGGGGAGGGCCCTGAGGATGCTGGGGAGGGTTCATCCAAAGACCTGCCAGCTAACAGGCCACCTAGTGTCACTGGTAGTGGGAGGGGGTCACACAATAGTATGGCACCTTTCACTCCAAGAGGCCAGGTAACTAGAGACAGGTCCACTTATGCCAATTCCCACATTTCCTCTGTGTCTCAGAATTCCCAAGCCTCCCATCCTGAGGATAACACCCTAGAGAGGGAACTCAGAAAACTGAGATTGGAGGAGGCTAGACTGAAGCTGAGATAGCAGCAGTTGGCTTTAGACAGGGAATCTCTAGACGTAGAGAGGGAAAGGCAGAGGTTGGGGTTAGTTCCTCATGGTGGCAGCAGCAGTGTCCTTGATAGTAATCCTGTAAGAGAACAAGATTCTAGGAACCTGCATAAGATAGTCCCCCCTTACAAGGAGGGGGATAACATTAACAAGTGGTTTGCTGCACTTGAGAGGGCCTGTATGATACAGTTGGTCCCTGAAAGGCAGTGGGCTGCTATCTTGTGGCTATCTTTCACTGGTAAGGGTAGAGATAGGCTCCTTACTGTCAGAGAGAGTGATGCTAATAATTACAAAGTTTTGAAGGATGCACTCTTAGATGGATTTAGCTTAACCACTGAAGAATACAGGATAAAGCTCAGAGACACCAGAAAAGAGTCCTCTCAAGACTGGACAGACTTTGTAGACTGTTCAGTGAAGGCCTTGGAGGGATGGTTACATGGCAGTAAGGTGACTGACTATGAAAGCCTGTATAATCTAATTTTGAGAGAGCATATTTTGAATAATTGTATGTCTGACTTGTTGCATCAGTACTTGGTAGACTCAGATCTGACTTCTCCCCATGAATTGGGAAAGAAGGCAGACAAATGGGTCAGAACAAGAGTGAGAAGAAAAGCTCATATAGGGGGTGACAAGGATGGCAAGAAGAAAGATGGTGAGAAATCTCAGGATAAGCATGGGGATAAAGGTAAAACTAAAGATCCTTCTTCACATCCTAAACACTCTTCAGGGGGTGGGAATAAAACATCTTTTTTCTCCTCTTCACAACCCACACACACTAAAAAGCCTTGGTGCTATGTGTGTAAAAATAAAGGCCATTGGCCAGGGGATAAGTCCTGCCCAGGTAAAGCCCCTGAGCCTACCACCACTAATACATCAAACTCTAGTGCCCCTAGAAGTAGTGGTAATAGTGGTGGGATTGCTGGCAACAGTCAGAATAAGGGTGTAGTTGGGTTCACTTTTGGGTCCATCATAGAAACTGGGGTAGTCAGGCCCAAGTCAGTTTCTGTCACACCTGGTGGCATTGGCCTTGCCACACTGGCTGCTTGTCCCCTTACAATGGATATGTACAGGCAGTCAGTTTCAATAAATTGTGTGGAGGCCCAGGCCTACAGGGACACAGGTGCCAGTATCACTTTGGTGACTGAAAACCTGGTGTCTCCTGCACAACACCTCATTGGACAACAGTACAAGATTATTGATGTCCATAACTCCACTCAGTTCCTCCCCTGAGCTATAGTTCAGTTTAGTTGGGGTGGAGTTACTGGCCCTAAGCAGGTGGTAGTATCACCTAGCTTACATGTAGACTGTCTCTTAGGTAATGACCCAGGGACCTCGGGTTGGGCTGAGGTAGAGTTTAATACCCATGCATCCATGCTGGGTATCCCTGAGGAATTGCTTCCTCTCATTTCAGCTGAAATGAAAAAGCAAAGGAGGGAAAAAGGCCTGAAATCTCAGGATCCTTCTCCAACAACAGGTAAAAAGGGCATCAAAGTATCCCTTACCCACCCTGACATTAAGGATACCATTCCTGTGGTGGGAGAAACCTCTCCTGGGGTGGAACCTGTATCAAGGGAACCATCATCTACCACAGCTGTACTCCCTGAGGTGAAAGTACCTCTCTGTGTGATAACTAATCCTGATGTGAAAAATTGCACCATTTTAGTTAACATGTAGCATCCCTCCAATGCCCCTAGAGAAACTTTAGTGCAGCAACCCTGCACTACCTCACAACACTTAGGACAGCAGCCCTGCCATAGTGTGGAGCTTATAGGACAGCAGCCATGTCCTGCTCCAACTCAAGATAAACAGCAACCATGTTCTCTCTTACAGCCATATGGACAAACATTTTGCCCAGCAATGGCTTTATTGAGACAGCATCCCGGGCCTGGCATTCTCATCACTGGATATAAGCCCAGTGGACCAATCCCACTGCTCTAAACTAAAACATACTAATAGGAACTCTGAGAATATAACTTCACATTATTAGCTAGCTAAAAAACTCCAAACAGGTTGGTTTACATCCCCACAGGGAAGTAACCATACAGTGGATAATAAAGGGAGTAACCAATCTATTGCAGAGCTACTCTCCACTTATCACCGCTTAGACAATAAAGACTCAACTAGCCAAGGTTAGCTTTATTGTCCTTCTTTTTTGGGGGGGGTTGTAGGAAGGTAGCCTCTTTCTAGCCTTGTTACCCCCACTTTTGGCTTGTTTGTGAGAATATGTCAGGGTGTTTTTACTGTCTCACTGGGATCCTGCTAGCCAGGACCCCAGTGCTCATAGTGGAAACCCTATTTGTCAGTGTGTTTTATATGTCTCACTGGGACCCTGCTAGACAGGACCCCAGTGCTCAAAGTTTGTGGCCTGTATGTATAGCTGTGTAGTGCCTAACCGTGTCACTGA